>NC_052551.1:2417119-2720149 GCF_016699485.2 Gallus gallus
CACACATGCAGCAAAGAAGAACCACACCACACACCATGCTGCTATCACAGCTTCCTGCATTTTTATACTAGATGGAGAAGTGGTCTGGGGAGGGACCCTGAGTGACTGACAGCTCTGGCAAGCAGCAGAAAGGACCCAGCCCCTTGCCTATGAGAAGTGGAAAGGGGCAGTGATGGATCCTGCTGTGGCTCGTTAATTACTCTGTAATCAGGCAAGCACACCTTGCACTCTGTAAACTTCTCTTAGGGGCTCCTGCAAAGGAAGAGAAGCAACACTGGCAGAGCCTATGCAACCTTTGAGATCTTGCACGAGTTCACAGGCACAGACTGGAAGTGTCAATTTGTCTTTATGGAATGATAGACAATCGAACATCCTGAGTTGGAAGGAACCCACAGAAATCATTGAGTCCAATTCCACACAGCATCACCCAAACCCAAACCCTACATCTAAGTGCATTGTCCCAACACTCCTTGAGTTTCAGCAGCTCAGGGCCATGCCCACTGCCTTGGGCAGCCTCTTCCATGGTCCCAGGTTGAAGTTGGCCTTGGCACTGGGCTGCCTGGGCACACTCCTGGCTCGGGTTCAACTTGTCCTCAACCAGAATCCCCAGGTCCCCTTCCATGGGGCTGCTCTCCAGCCCCTCATGCCCCAGTCTGTGCATATAGATAGAGTTGCACCATCCCATGTTTTGAACCCAGCACTTGCTCTTCTGAAATTTCATGCAGATGGTGTTTGCCCTCTAATTTGTCAAGATCTCTGTGCAGGGCCTCTCTACCTCCAAGGGAGTCAACAGCTTCTCCCAATTCAGCATCATCCACAGGATCAGAGCTGACGTGATTTTGTGTTGCTTGAGGAGAACACGTGAAGCATTTGTGTTACAGTCTGCATCCAGGACCTCAGCTCCTTGAATACACTGTCTGACACTGCCTTCATTTAAAAAGAAAATCTGAAGAAAACAGCTCTGAGTAGGTGGCACCAGTGTAGCATTAACGTGGAGCTGCTGTCCTGCTACCTACCAGAGGAGCATGGATCTGGTGACAGAGCAGGCAGGGCTGGCACCCCACACACACCCAATTTGAAGAAAATTACCTTCCTCCTTCCCAGTATTCATGATCTTGCTCCCACCCAGCATCCGTCAGCATGGCACAGAAGCTACAGAGCCCATTCCCTCATAAAGGGAGCTCCCCATTCCCAATGCCCACAGCAGAGCAGATGTCTCAAGGCAGCCTGGGCCCCTCGGGAACCCTCACAGTCCCTGTTCCCATGTGCACAATGGAGGGCAAACCACAGACCCCCAGGAGTTCCTGTAGAGCCTCAGCCAGGGGGGTTTGCTCTGTGCTCCCTGCAGGAGCCAGTCCTGGTGCTGGGAGACAACCCTGGTGATCTGGATGCTGTCAGAAAGGTCCCTGCAGTCATGTTCACTGTGATGCAGTTTCTACCCTTGTATATCACACTGATGGGAACTGGAGCAACGCAGCCCAGCACAGCATGGCTGTACACGGTTGCTGTGCGCTGCTGGTTACAAGCCATGGCTCCTTTCAATGGGAACAAAGCAGGACTCCTGTAGCCAGAACCAGATAAAGTGGCAGAGCATTACATGACAGAACGGTGGGGAGAAGGAAAAGCAACACCAGGCAGGAAAACAACAAGACTTCAGCCAGTGCGTTATAAAAACAAAACAGCTCCCCCTGGTCAATCCAGGAGAAGTCGAATTCAACAGAGATAAAAGCATATCCTCCCTATTGAGGTGGTTAAAAATGAAATTTAGATTTCTGTAGCTTTTCTCCTTCATCTGTAAGGTCTAAGAGGGAATCCAGGTGGCCCTTAGCTGGTCTTGGGACCACCCACGCCTCAGTGCTGTAGCACCAGTGGGTATATAGTACCATCACACGTATTTTTGCATGAAGGAAGCAGCACTACTGGGTTTCAGCAGAATATCTGCAGGAAAAAAAAAACTTACAGATGCCCAGGAACAAATGTTTGGCTGAGTGATCCCATACAGACACTGATTTGGTTGCTTCTGTTTCATAGTGGTGTTTATAGAGATGTAATAGCAGGGTGTTTTGTTCCCAGATAATACCACTGATAAGCTGTAAGACTTGAGGTCTTTTAAGGATCTCTTCACTTCCACCTAACCCTGCCAGAGGTGCCATCGCCCTCTGTAGCTCTGGCTGCATGTGTGTCTATACCACTTATCTACTGATCTCCTTACATCCCTGGGTGATAAAGATTATTAGAAATTAACTGCTGTGATGATGGACCCTAAGTACCTTAGACCCTAATTTTACACTAAGCACAAGGCATTGTAACTGTGGTTTCTCAAGTTAATGGCAAACTCAGTGTCAGAAAAAGGAAAAGCCTCCTTGAGGAAGGAGCAGTGTTTGTGCCATTTGCCTTACAGCCTATTTTTCACTTTCTGTTTTTGGACTGAGACAGCAGTGTCATAAATGTATCATCTGCCTGCACAAGGACATGCAGGGCTCCCAGCACCCACCTCCTCATGTCCTCAGCCATGGGCACCGTGTGTGCAGCAGTGGCTTTATACCAACAGGAGAGCCCAGGCTGGGTTTAATGGTGCTGAGCTGACGGGTCAGTTGAGCAGGTCCTGCACTTGACAGAACTGACTTTAAGGCTTAGGATGATCAGACTCATAATTAAGCTAATTCCCTTGTGTAAGAACAGCAAGGCCTTTGATGTCTTGAGCTGTTCATGCAGCCTTCTCTGCCTGGAGTGGGATTTCTGAGGATGTTTATAGGAGAAACTGCATTTTGAACCCTTCGAAATCATACAATCATAGAATTGCAGAATGACTTGGGTTGGAAGGGACCTCAGATATTGCCCAGTTCCAGCCCCACTGCTCTCTGGGCAGCCTGGTCTGGTGGCTGGTGACCCTGCACATAGCAGGGGGGTTGAAACGAGGTGATCATTGTGGTCCTTTTCAGCCCAGGTCATTCTATGATTCTATGATTCTATGCTGTGGATAGGGTTACCAGCCACTAAATCAGGCACCAGATCAGGTTGCCAAGTGTGCCATCCAGCCTGGCCTTGAACACTTCTAGGGATGGGGCATCCAAAGACTGGGCAAAAAATGGATGCTGCCTCTGTTTCCAACTCTCCCCCAAAAGATGAGCACACCAAGAGCCTTCAGAGGGCCCCAGACTGCCTGTGGAGGAGGGAAGCTCCTGCTGTCCCATGCCCACCAGTGTACGGAGGCAGCGAAGGATGGATCCTGCAGCCCTACAGGGAAAAAAGAAAACACTAACGTTTCTGCACCTGTGCTGAGCCTGAGCTGCCATGCAGTAGAAAGTCAAGCAGTTGGACTGCCTTTGGCTTCTGTTGGAGGAGAGAAGCATTGATTACAGAGAGGCAGGTGCATCAACTCAACTCAGTCCCAGAACTCCTGCAGAAAACCCTTCAAGACCACACTGACTTCCAAGAAACTGCTCCTGTCCCCTCTTACACCCTCTCTTTACTATTTAGCTCAACCAGAAAACAAGCTGTTTTGCTAAGCCCCTTAAAAAAAGCACTCCTACAGAGGCAGAAAGCAGCAAGCAATTTCATGTTACATGTCTGCTGCTGGTAAGACTAAAAGGCACATCCTCGTGCTCTGTGTCACGGGGTGAACAGAGTCTGTGCCTGGAAGCTGCTGCTCAGATCCTATGCAGTATTGGCTGAGGCTTTCTTTTTCAGAAAGATGTAGTGAGGGTGATAGCTGCCTGCGTGCTGCAGAGTTTAGCATAATTGCTGTGCAGCCGGGTTCCAGCAGCTGGGTAGTTATGGTGATAACTGCCCCCCGCTGCCTTGGCTGAAGCTGCAGTGCACCTGTGTCTGTACGAACGATGAGCAGTCAAAATCAGAACAGAGGGGGACAAGAGGAAGCTGGCAGGACGGGCACTGGCTGTACCTTTTGTTCACAGACAGCAGAATGAACACAGAGCAACTTGGAGAGCTGGTGGTGGTGAACTGGAGAACTTTTTGCTGCTCGGCCCTGATGGTCAAGGCAGAAATCTGTTGTTTTCATTTTTTCCTTTTCCTGGTTGTACTCATCTAAACCACACTGGGCAAAGAAGTAGAAATAGGTTTGTCTGTATGTGTTTCAGCAGTGGTGACAGGGACAGTGGGTCATCTCTACTGGTGCTGATTTTCATGAGCACAGCATGTGGGCTTGAGAATTTGCTCTATCAAATAGTGTTATCTTTGTATCTGTTGTTGTATCTCTATAGAAATAAATAGGAGGCATTACTTCTGAAGCAACCAATAGCATTTGCACTGGTTACAAATGAATCCAGCCAGCCAGCACCGGTTTCCAAGCCCCTGGCTTTGCTGTGTCTCTGATGGCAGGGATGTGCTTCTGCTGATGCTCGACTCAAGCACGGTGAGTAGAGCTGTCAGGAGGACAGGCTGGACTCCTCTGCCCATCGTATCTCACTCCTTCTGCTGGAACCCATGTGAGCTGCAGGAAATGGCAGCCTGGCCCCTGAGGAAGTGCCACCAGCTGCCTTCCACCATCCCTTGTAACTGGATTGGGACTGCCAGGCAGGCTGGGACTCAGTGCAGTTCCAGGCTGAGGCAGGCAATGGGGTTACCCATAGGAGACCACACCAACCCTCTAGCGGCATCCTCAGCGTGGAGACTATCACTCATCTAACTGTGCTTGGTTTCAATACTGGAAATAGATCTGGAGGACTTGCAAGATACGTGTGCACAGAGGGGGTTATTGCTCTTCTGTGATGTAAAGCAGTAGGTCTGGACATGTGAAGCACATGTATTGTGCTGGCTTGTGTCACACCACCAGCAGGTAACTCGGGCCCAGTATTTGAAGAGAACACCCACTGAACCATCAGAAACACCCTTCAGAAATTCCATTTGAAGTCCCTCCCATGTGAAGAAACTGAAGCTTGAAACGTACAGAGCACAAAAGAGCAGGCAATGGCAGCAGATTTTAAAAACCAGTGCTTTAGGCAATCTCCTTAGCAGCTTGTTAGATGTTTTATAAGTGTCCTTCTCAGCTCCAGAAGAAATAATACCAATAATGATTGTGTCAGATACAAAATAATCTTACAGCCTTTTTTTTTTTTCTCTGTGAGCTTCTCGCTTTCAGTAAATCAAGTGCCCTTCTATGCAGCTGAAGGAATCCAACACCCGGATTGGATGGGGAATAAAAAGCAGAAAGAGGGGAAGCACAACACCAGGGACATCTTTTTTCTGCATTAGTTCCAGCCAATACCTTGTTTGCCTTAGCAAGTCAGGCACTTGCTGAGCAGTGATACCTTCTCATTAGCACAGCTGAGCACTCCCTGCCATCCCAGGAGGAGGTGTTAGACGTAAGCATGGGGAGGCATAAGAAGGGAATCAGCACATGCCTGTATGATTCACTGCTCCGAAAAGTGGCCCCAGGAGAGCTGGGGAGCAGCTCAGCTCCAGGGTGGGGTGTGAGGCTGTCGTGATGTCAGTGGAAGCCATGGCAAGATATTCCTTCCAGCAGAGAGGTGATGTGCACTTGTGGTTTAGCACTGAGCTGTGGGAGCTAACAAGCTCCTTCAGGTGGCCCTGTGCTCAGGATGATTGTCCCTGTGAGCAGAGCCATACCTGAAAGATCCACCAGGAAAAGCTTTCTTGCTGGTGGCTGCCCTGGAGATGGCATAGATGAATCAGGGCAGAAAGGACACGAGGGCCTCTGTCTCCTACCCAACACCATATCGGTGAGAGGTTTCCTCCTTTGATTTTAAAGGGGAGTTGACAACCACCATTTACTCCCCTGCCTCGAAATGGTGGGTTTACGTCTAACAAAATCATCGCAACCCAGGTTAAGACAATCAGAATACTCAGAAAAGGCCTGCATACGTTTGCTTTTCCAGACATGTTTTGAACTCCCTGTTGAATTTTCGCAGTGGATGATGGGGAAAAGGTCCCCGAAATCACTATTAAAAAAAAAAAAAAAAGCATTGAAATGAGCAGAGGAGAATGAACCTCCAGTGCTCAAAAATAAATAACATGCATTGCTAGATCAATCTTCATGCGTTGACTGCATACAGCTACTTTCTGTGTTCTGAATAACAGAAAACACCGCTCCAGCCTCTCGCAGAAAGCAGGCTGAGGCCAACAGCTCTCCGTCATACCTTCATCAAGGCATGGGCCTCTTCCTGCAGGGCACTTGAGAGGGGTGATGGCCTCTCCTGCTCACCCTCCTTTGCAGGTGCTCCCCTCAGCATGGCGCAGGTGTTGGGGTGGGTTGGGGTGGTTGGAGCCGCTCCGTCTGTATTTGGGGCCCAGAAAGGACTCCCCCAGTGTGGCATAAGGAGGAAGACAACAGCGTGTCTCCCTTGACCACGTGTGGTACCTGGGCAGCGGAGCTGATGGAGCAGGTTTATGTCTCACGACTGACTGCAGATCCTGGCTGAGCTTTGTCTTAGATTTATGCACCTCTAAAAGCACTCCGTCTCCACCCGGTCCTCTGGTGCCTGCTAGACTCTGAGCCCACGCGATGATCTCTCCCTCTGTGGGGATACTTACACTACATTTTTCTTCTTCAGTTGCCTATTTTTTCACACTTTGTAGGAATGTAATTACCTTTGAAATCTCTTCCCTGCAATGTAAGATCTGATTGAAATTTAGCCAGTGGATTCAGAAACTATTGTGTAGGGATAATTTAAAAACCCAAGGAGATAGTTACACTGCGATGTGAGCTAATCCACAATCCATTTGAGTTTAATTTATCCACAGCACTTAAAATTTTTTTCCTATTATGTTAAGTGATGCAATTTTGAGAAATTAATTCCAGGTCTGCATGTCTCCCCTTTTTCCTTTTTGCTGTCTGAGGTGCCTGGCAGCACCTGGAGCTGCTCCCCTAATTCCTGCCAGGGACCCCATGGCGAGCAGAGCACAGCCTCCACCCACGATCTTTTCAGTGCATCTGCAGAGGCAGAAAATGCAATTAAAATGAGAAACAAAAGGCCAGAAAACACGTGGCTGGCTAATTTGTGTGTGTGTGTGTGTGGATATTTAATCTCTTAATAGCTAATGCTGTATCTGAACTCCAAAGTATGGACATAGAGGTAAACGAGCAACACAAATGTAATGATCTTTTTCAGGACTTCTCTATTTTCCACGCAGGCTGTTTTCCCTGTTTTGTCTAAGGTTTGGCTCTCATCTTGCTGATTTGAGTCACATGAGTTCTGATAATCCCCCACAGGGCCCCCGGTCACTTCAGCCACAGGCCCAAGGGGTGGTGGGGAGAAGCCCATCCTTCCCATCCATCCATCACAGGACACAGAGTGGGAGCTTTTCTTTCTGATAGAAAAGCCTCCAGTAACTTTGAGCTGAAATTCATACAGATGCCTAGTTGAGGTCATTTGATGTTATCAACCATCCTGTATATTCTCCTTTTTGGAAAGCATCAGCCCTTTAGTGTCTTTTTTCAACTGTCCCATTGACTGATCCCAAACAGATGTCTTTTTTCCGCATAGCGTGGCTTCAGGCTTTCAAGAGAGAATGATGATGCAATATGCAGTCCTCAAGGCCTGGAAACTTCATTTCAGAGAGGAGTATCTGTGTCATACTTCTTGGCAGAAAGACTGCAGGGTAGGTGTTATAAACCATAGATGCTTTCTGAACGGAGGTTGTCCACAGTCAGTTGAATTGTAGCTGCCAAACACAAATGCTGAGGCTTTGGACTATCACGGAGTACTTGCCACCAGTTGGGTGCAGTTGGTAGATTAATTTCACTGTGGTTTGATTTGCAGTTTAATGACATCAAGGTTAGAATGGATTACAGCCATCTCATTTGGCCTCCAGCTTTAACTGCAGCACAGGGTGTTGTTCACAAACATTTTAGGCATATCACTGGTGTGCAACAGCAGCCTATGGACTGTCCCAATTATTCTGCCTTTGAATTTCAGAACTAGGGGCCTCAGGGGCAAATAGTTCTTGCAAATAAACATCCAGCCTTATATGGCTACGGGATGCCAGGCAATCAGGATTGCTCGTAAAGGTATGCGTATTGTGGGATGACACCGATGCAATCAAAAGCAACTTGACTGTGGCATCTACATATTGTTTTCCTCATCTGCCACCAGTTTTTTTTTGTTTTTATTATATTTTGGGATGTCAATTGTAAGGATGTCAGGGGAAAACATATATCTTAAGGCCACAGTTCTGATTGGTGAAAAACTTAACATGAGCCAGCAGTGTGCACTTGCAGCCCAGATAGCTGATGGTATCCTGGCTTCCATCAGAAGAGGGGTGGGCAGCAGAACAAGGGAGGTGATTGTGCCCCTCTGTTCTGCCCTTGTGAAGCCCCAGCTGGAGTACCGCATCCAAGTCTGGGGCCCCAACACAGGAAGGATGTGGAGCTTTTGGAGGGGGTCCAGAGGAGGGCCATGAAGGTGATCCAAGGGCTGGAGCAGCTCTGCTGTGAATCCAGGCTGAGGGAACTGGGGTTGTTCAGTCTGGAAAAGAGAGGGCTGTGGGAAGACCTCATTGTGGCCATACAGTATTTATAGGGAGTTTATAAACATGAGGGAAATGAACTTTTTACATGATGGCACGAAGAGGAATGGTTTTAAACTGAAGGAAGGGAGATTTAAATTAGACGTCAGGGGGGAGTTTTTCACTGAGAGAGTGGTGAGGGGTGGAGCAGGTCATCCAGAGAGGCTGTGCATGCCCTCTCCATGGAGGTGTTCAAGGCCAGGTTGGATGTGGCCCTGGGCAATCTGACCTTGTACTTGATTTAGCAGCTGGCAACTCTGCCTGTGGCAGGGGGTTGGAACGTGATGATCCTTGCGGTCCCTTCCAACCCAAGCCATTCTATGATTCCATTCTATGATTCTATGCTTAACAGCAGTGCATTTTCCAGCAGCCCTCAGAACCAACATCCTGTGCCCTCATGGCCATCCCTGCACCGCACACCTGAGGGACACGTGGCTCAGCTGTGCCTATGGGAGCAGACAGTGCCTTTCCTCCTGCTCAAAGTCCCTTTGGAGCCATCTGTGCAGCCCGAGCTGCCCGTCCTGTGCAACCCTCGGTGCTCAGAGCTGCAGCAGTGGTCCTGGTGGGCCAGGGCTGGGAGCTCCTCTCCCTGCATCCGTAGGATTGCTATTTCTTGGGGAAGCTTTCCAGAAATCTCTGCAGCTCCGCTCACGGCTCACAGCTTGCCAGTGTTGTATCCGAGCGTGTGCTCTCAAGTAGCCTTTGTTTGCATTATTATCTGGAGCAGCATGCTATGACTGTCCTACTTTGCTTCTCATAAAAATAGCACAGATTTAAGGTTTGATCTCTTTCCAACCACAGAGATAATTGTAAGCTGTTTGCATCCAGGACCTTCCTAGCTGGTTCTTACAGCTATTTTAAAATTATTCTTTTTCAGCTTTTTTTTTTTTTTTTTTTTTTATATGGGGTCACTGAGATTGGTGGCAAAGCTTGATATACCTGTCAAAATACTTTTTTTCACTGACAGAACATTTTGTATTACACGTTAGTGTATTTTAATATGTATCCCATTCTTTTGCCTTTCTTTAAAGTAGTTTGGAGGATACACATTTCACATCTTTTATTGTGCAGCCTTTTGTGAAAGTCTCTTCATAATTGCTTCTTTCTTCCTTTTGAAATCAGATTTCTTTCTGGTAGGATCAAATCTGAAATCACCTGTTATGTTCCTTATATTTTCCATTTCTGAAGTCAGGCATTGCTTTTTATACTGGGTGGTTGTTTGGTTTTTGTTTTTTTTTTAGGCTTTTGTACTTTTCTCTACCTGTATTATGCATTCCAATGTTTGTCAGACAATTTGATTTCTGTCACCTTTCTTCTCAGCTTTATGTGATCTGTGCTGTTGGTTCCTTCCTACGAGCTTTCTAACTAAATTTCTTTAATTCCCGGATGATGTGCTGTTCTCTAAGTACTGTTGTCACGGAAGGAAAGTGTAAGAGATGTTATAGACTGCATGCTACTTTGCCAGCCTAATGAGACAGAAACAAATGGTACACACTGAGAGAGGCCACACAGCTCCTGGGAGATGGAATGGGTTCCTGCATTGGCTGCTGTGACCCCCTGAAAGGGGAGGTGAATGCCAGTGCAGGTGGCTCTGCACGTCACGGCCAATGAGCACAAGGAGAAGATGCTGGGTGGATTCCTGGGAGCACCATGCAGGACCCAACAGCTCCCTCCAGTGTGCACCCAGTGGCCATGGAAATCCTGGCCCATCTTCCCATCCAGGCACATGGGCGAGCCCAGTGATATTTCAGAATCCTCCATTAATTTTCTCTCGATTGGTGTGTTTTTCAGCAAGTAGTGCATTGTTGTTGGCAGCAGGAAATCAACAGTGAGGACGGGATAAGGGAATAGCAGAGCGGGCAGCACCAGCTCCAGCAGCAACCCCAGCTCACAGCACAGGAGCTCAGGACGATTAACTTGGGCATGACTGAGGCTGCCAAAGCGGTCCCTTCCATGAGTGCCACTAAAGAAGAAAGTACACTCCCAACCCCAACCCCCTGGACAAGAGGACAAAAGGAAGACAAGAACATCAAACATCCTCAGAAAAGTTTGAAGCAAAGGCATTGGAAAGCCCATGGGTTGTACAGCGTTGGCAAAAAACAAGTGGGGGAACAAGGATTGTGAAAAGCACAAGCAGTGAACACAGAGGAGGGATCCTGGGAGCTGCTCTCCTTCATTTCCCAACATGGGAGTGAAGGGGTTTCAGTGCTCCTGAAGAGTGATGGAGTCCAATGAAGCAAAAAAGAAACATAGCTTTCCTTACGGTGTGTAAGCTGGTGCCATGGGGAGGCCAGGGGCCTGAAGTATCGGGATGAAAAATGGCCTTGGTGTGCTGGATGACTACCGGGGATACTGGGTATAATTCACAAAATGGAACGAGAGAAGGGACCTTAACCTTAAGGTTAGGGCTGAGAGCAGAAAGGATCACTCTGAAGGGCAGCAGTCATGGGTTTTTCATGCTGTCTTCTGCAATAGCTGTTGTTGGACATGGTGCAGCAGAGGATTTGGAGCAAGATGGCCCCAGAAGTCCAAGAAAATGCAAAACCCATTTTCTTCAGCAACTCTTCCTCTTACAGTTGAACTAAAATGCATAGCCTACAGAGGGGCAATGGCACATTTCTAGTTATCCTCCAAGGTCAACCTGGGAAACAGAGGCTGCTCCTCCCTACGGGTGAGAGCAGGGACCCCAAAGAGGGGGAAATTACCTCTTGTGCTGCCAATGGAGCAGGCTGGTGGCTTTTCGTAATGGAAAAATAATATATCTGACGAACACAAGTGACTTCCAGAGAATGGCACCAAGCTGTGGATCCAGCCAAGCCATGGGGACGTAAATTAGCACTTGCTTCAGAAAGCAGATCTTGTCCAGGAGAAGAAGCAGACTGACTTCCACCAGCTTGCTATACACCAGGGTGAAAATCCAAACACAGTAGCACAGTAACTGAATGGTGATTTGAAAAATTAACTAGCAGCCTGGAAAAACATACCCAGCTTCTGAGGAAGGCTGGAATTAGTTGTGCTCAGCTGCTGCTGTTTATGTTTCTCATGCTCTGCTTGTTTATTCAATGTCTTATGTTCTCTCTTTTTTTTTTTCTATGTACTTCTCCATGCCACTGCACAGCCCAGCTGGACTTCAGATAGCAGCCAAGAATGCATGCTCTTACAAGCCATTTCTGCTCTACTATTTAATAGACAAGACTTGTATCAATAATGTTGTGATCTCGCAGAGAGTTATGACCATCACACACCCAGCCCAAAGCAAGAAGAGAGAGATACTGCTGCAAAATACCTGCACCCAGGGCAGGCTGGGGAGCAAACAGAAAGCCACGAGGTATTGTAAATAGAACTAGCAGAAGCCTGATTGTTGCTGAATGGTGGGGACTTTGGCACCATGCAGCCAAGTAGAGGGCTCAGGCTGGGGACAGCACCATGTCCCATCCAACAGCTCAAGAGGTGCAGGGTGAGGTGACAGTGAAGGGACAGTCAAGGATGGAGATGCATTCAGGTCTGTCTGCATGTGCTGCCTGTAGAGTAATAAAGAAAAAACCCACTGATGACAGCCAGTAAAGCAGTGATTTTTTTTTTTCTTTTTTTTCCCTCCAAAATACTGAACTTTCCCTTTGAAGGGATTAGAAAAGCCAGACCTCACCACCATCTCCCCAGAGCCTCCCTGGCTGAAGAGCTGCTCATTTTAAGTGATTCGAAGCTCTGGTTGTAGGAAGGGGGAAAACCCCATGGGCCCAACTGTAAAATGGAGTAGCAATATGACCTTTTATAAGCAATATGTTTTCTGTGCAAGAAAACCAAACTAGCCATGAAGAAATTGTTCCCCAAAGAGCAGAAACATCATGAGGTCTTTCTCTGTTTCCAACAACCACTGCTACCAGGCAATGCTTGCTATTGATCAGGAACGGTTTAGGTCCATTTCTTACTTTTTCATCTATGGGCATGTTTTAAGAGCCTTATAACTCATGTGCTGGGGTTATCACAAAGGAGGAAATTGCAGGAATGTGTAAGACAGAGAGATCTACCAAAAGATGTCACCTGCAGGTACACAGTGAGCCCAGCCTGGTCCTTCCTGAGGGGGGGGTTCTGCCCTGGTGCAAACACCCCCCTGTGCTGCTGGTGCCCCAGTTCAGGGCCAGGTGCTGCTCCATCTCAGTCAGTTGCTGTTGGCAGCACTGGGAGCATCTCTTTCCCTCCCAGGCCACCTGTGAGCAGCCCTGAGCACGGATGGACTCCAGCTCTTCCCTGTTCCTACATGGGGAGAAGTGGGATGTCTTCTCAAAACGAACCCCAGTGCCTGCTCAAGAATGCTTCAGGTTATTTAGAAATCCAGCACAGGAGAGCATCACCTACCAAGAGAGTTTTGAAAGCTGCTTAGTGCAAAGGGGAGATCAAAAAACAGAGCTTCAGCTTGCAAAGGAGTAACACATTCTCCTGCAAGAGCTGAAGAGGAAGGTAATGGGCTCAGCTTGAGGTGAGTGAGGAATGGGAGAGGTGGTAGATGGAATCACTGGCAATGGGACAGTGAAGTGTAGAGAAAGGTGTAGTCTCCATCAACAAGAGCTTGAAGCACGGGATGGAAGTTGTCAGTGAGCCACAGCATCATACAGACAACCACGCACCAGAAGAAGGAGCTGGGCTCCTTGCAAACTCGTTCTTCAAATACAAAGAAATTCTGCCTCAGTGAGAACAAAATTGTGCATAACTCCACAGGAAACATAACTGAAAGGAAAATTCTGGCTCATTCTGCAAATCGGTGTCCCTCATCTCAAGAAAAAGGGCAGCTCCTGAAGTACCCACCCTGTTCCTGCCTATGATGGAGGTGTGAAAGGCAGTCCTGTGGGCTGCAGAAGGCCAGGATGGAACAGAGAGGGAGGGAGGGAGGGAGGGAGAGGAATAAATAGGCAGCTAGCCAGAGTGGTGTCTGCTGAGATCAAAGAAAAAGGTGTAACTCGTTTGCTTCGAAGATAATTTTAGGTTCTTTTTTTCCTTCTTTTGCACATCTGCTGCCTCATTTCATTAATTGTAAGTAATAAGATGTTTTTAATGAAGTCTGGAGGTGGTGGCACGTGTCCCAGGCTTGACAAACATCTCTGAAATACATTTCTCCAGGTGTTGCACTGCCCAAACTGATTGGCAGTGCAGCACACACAGAGTCCTGCTAAGTGCTCACCCTCAGGATGCCCCTTTATCTTATAGGAGTCAAAGATTTAATCCAAACTGATTTTAATGATTTGTGTTCACCTAAGAGAGTTCACAGGTCAGCAGCCCCAAAATGCCCATGGTTTTCATGTCCCGTCTCTGTGCCTCACCCTGTTTAGTGGCATGGTTTACTGCAAGACAGCTGGCACGTGGCCCTAACCATGCTCTGAGCTACAGCAGTACCCAGAGAAACAAATATAAGCAGAAAAATGCATTTGCTGGAGGAGAAGGAAGCCGGTCCATAAGTCACAAAGACGGGCTGCTCTGCGAGGCTTGAGCTCTGCAGCTTGGGGAAATATTGCAGGAGGGAGTGTGGTTGTTCAGCTCTGTGTTTTATACACCCTGCAGTGCTTGGTGCGTGTTTGCAGAGGGTGACTGTTGGCACAGTCCAAGTGTTGGTAGCAACCTGCAGAGAGCTGGGCAGCTCTGCCCAGTGACAGCTGTCCATCTGTCATGAGAGGGAGCATGAGGGAAGGAGGTGTTCATGTGGCAAATCTTGGCATTTCTTGCACAGGATTGGGTTGCCTGGCTGTATTATGAAAATAATCATAGTAACAAAGCCATGCTGTTGGCTGCCAGCTATCACAGCCACTCAGCAGGCTGTGTGTGGACATGTATGACTTTGCTTACGAGAGTGCTCTCCTGGCAAGAAGCATTTTCAAAATAGGGGGTAACACTGTCAGTTTCTCAGAAAGCCTCCTTAATTTGCAGCCATTTTGCAAGCCACTTAGCCACAACTCTCACCAGTGCTGCGGCTGCCGGTTGCTCTTCTCTCTGTATTTCAGATGAGGTAGCACAGGTTATGAGCAGCTCAGAGACCTGTGGGCATCCTGCAGGAGCTCCTCAGCTTCTTGGCACTGTTGCAATTAAGCACCTTTGGAGATTTGTTTATGATTTCCAAGTCTACCCTCCACAATGTGCATCTGATGCCACAGGAACATTCCCCACCTACCACCAGCAACAAGCAAGGACACCTCTTCCTTCAGCAGAGTTCTCCATGGCTCTCCATGTGCGTAGCATGGAGAGCCATGGAGTGACCACGCAATGCAGGAAAACTGTGTTACATTTCAAGCTGCATCACAACAAAGAGCGGAAAACTGCTGGGTTACTGGGACACACACACGTCAATGGACCCACTCCATCACCACCAAATGGAAGATCCCCATGGCCAACACAGCCCTCGGCTCCCAGCAGCAGGCTGATTGTTGCTGTTGGGTTCATGAAGATCTTTGCAAAGAAACTAGAAGCACAAATACATAGCATTCAATTTATTGGTGCTCATTTGATAGCGATGTGCTTTATCTTTAGCTTTGTCTTCATTGTCAGAAGGAGGAAAAAATCAGGCTCTCTTTGAAAAAGAGAGTGCCCAGGGCAGGGCAGTTGGTGGCTGCTGTAGGTCAGTGGGATGGCAGGAGGGCAGGATGGAGGGAAGGGCTCCCTGCACCTGCAGGAATCACAGAATCACAGAACTGCAGGGGTTGGGAGGGACCTCAAGGGATCATCAAATCCAACCCCTGCTAAAGCAGTTCCCTCCAACAGGTCACACAGGTGGGCGTCCAAATTGGAACAGTTCCCCAAAAACAGGGCTGCAGGTGGTTTACCCAAACTTGGAGAACTGGTATGGACTCTGAAAACCCAAACTACAGTGATTCCAACACCTCTGTTATGGCTCTCATGGACCCTTCATGCGCCCACAGCGTTTGGACTCAGATTTTTCCTTTAGCTGGAGTAAATAATTCCATTCAAAGCAGCAACATTTAACACACACACAGATGTACACACCTCTTCCCCAAAGCTGTTACCAGAAATTCTCTTTGAAAGAAAGACGATTGAGATATTCACACCAGTGGTCTTTCTCCCTTCCTTCTACCTCTCTCAGCATGGCTGAGCTTCCCCTGCACCTCCCCCAGTGTCTGAAGGCACCCACAGTCCCTGCTGAGCATGGCATTGGTGGCTGCAGAGAAATGAGTGCTAAAAAAAGCAATAACAAGCATTACTTGTAAAGTTCAGGTTGGAAGGGAGGTCACCTTGTCCAGCCTCCCACATAGGTCTGGTGCCTCCTGCCCACTCCCACAGTCACATCCATGCATTTCACATGCTGCCTTTCATTGCAGGGCAGCTCTCGTCATCATCATTATCATCACTCAGCCCAGAGGTACGTGCATGGCCAGCGATGAAGTTTCACACTCTGCTTGGTTTAAAGCTTGCTTGTATTTTGGCAATCCTGCCAGCTTTGAACCTCCTCCTGACACCTGGCACTGAGGATGACCACCTGTCTTCCTGCAAGCACCACCAGCGTGCAGCCAGGTACCACCAACAGATTTCACCTTCAAGAAACGAACTTTGCAATGATGTTAAGCCATTTATCCTTTCAGCCTCTGCGCTATCATTTAGTGAGATACGAGTGGAGGAAGATGTCCCGTGCAGAGCTACAAACTTCACATCTCAAGGGGAAGGTGTTCCTGGAGAGGGGTTTGGTATGGCTGCCCATCGTGGCAGTACACAGGCTGAAGTTCAGCTGTAGCAGGGACATGGTTTAGTGGGGACATGGTTTTGAGGGTCATGGTTTAGTGGGCATGGTGGTGGTGGGCTGACAGTTGGACTTGGTGATTTTAGTGGTCTTTTCCAACCTTTATGATTCTAGGACTCTATGTCTTCTACCACACCCTACCTCCCCCCCCTGCAGCCCAAAGCAGTGAGACCTGCAGTCTCCCTTCTACAATCTCCTCCAAGTAAGGACTCCAGCCAACTCAGACCCATTCTACTGATGGTAATGCTCCTTCCCATGGGTTATCCAAAGCTGCAGCAAGCCTCCAAGACTCCCTGTCCCCTTATTTTCCTTTCCCAGCCATCCCTCATCAGCCACTTATTACCTCTCTGTGGCCTCCTCAGGGGTCTCCTCAAAGGTCCCTACAGCTTGGACACCCCCCCCAGATCTGCAGAGCTGCTCAGGAGCTTATGTGCCCCTGGGAAAGCTGCTGGCATCGTGACAGCCATTAGCACCACGCTCAGCTTTGTGTTCCACGCTGACAGGGAAATGAGATGTTGAGTGATTTCTCTGCGGTGTAGTTTACAGCAGAGAGAAATGGTTCTCTCTGAGCTGCTCCGCTTCATTAGAGATTTAGAGAAGAGGGGAGAAAAAGAGAAAGTTGCCTTGAGGTTGGGAATTAGATTCTGTTTTGCTTAATCCCTCTTGAAAAGCAGAGCAGCAGCGTTCTGGCACACAGCTCATGTGGGATGCACACAGCGGGATGGGACCCCGAGAACATCCTGATCCACCAGAGCCTCCGCAAAGCCCTCTGTTAGTTACAGCCCTCTGTGCATGGATTGCTTTTTTCTTTAACACGGGAAGGGAGAGCAGGGAAACCCACAGTGTCATGCAGCAAACAGGGTTGGATGTATCGCACTGAAACACAATTCACCAGGGCGCAGATCCGCACGGTTCTGGAGCTCACCACAGCATGACGGAGCTTCCTGCTCAGCACAGCTCTGCATCCCGGCTCCCATGGGGTCTGCTAAGAGGAAATAAAGATTCCTTTCGTTGAGACTGCAGAAAAACGTCAGCATTTCGGGCCAGTTGGCATGCCATGTCCTTCATTAACCCTTTCTTTCACTTATTTCTCTTCGGAGTTTGAAACATACTAGAGAAAAAAAAAATGCCTTTGAGGATTTTTTGAGGGCACTTCTTCCTTTTGAGGTTTTCAAAGGAAGCTTTACTCTGCTGCTCTTTCAAAGTATTCTGTGGCGGTTTTCATTTAATTCTTTTTAATCATTCAAAACCCAATTGCTGAACACTACCTGGTGTGCTACGCCCCCAGAACCACCATTGTGGAGCAAAAAATAAGCTCTCTTCATTGAGATCTCACCATAGGATAACAATAACATATCCCAAGTTGGCAGGGGCTCACAAGGATCACAGAGCCCAACCCCACCAAACCCCAAAGCCAAACCCTATGGCTGAGAGCAGTGTCCCAGTGGTCCCTGAGCTCCATCAGCTCGGGCTGTGCCCTCTGCCCTGGCAGCCTGTGCCATGCCCAGCACTCTCTGGGGCACAGCCTTTCCCTGATACCCAGCTGATGGCTTCCACCTGCCAGGATGAAGGAAAAAATGCATGCTTTGTTTGCATTGGAATGCCCTCCATGAGATGCAAAGATATTATTAGGGGGCAGGGGATCATCAGACTCCCAACTCAGCCATGTCATCACTTCTGAAACTCATAAAACTATGTGATAATTCACAGCAGGAGATGAGAATTGCCGAAGAGCCAATCTGTACCTACGTGAACCTTAGGAGAATGTAAGCAAGCACTGATAGTCATAAATGTTTACCCCTTTTAGAGGAGCATGGAACTGCTTTGTCAGCCATCCTAATTCTTCTCATGCACTCCCAGAACGAAATAAGGATCACATAGATTAGTTCCCTTAATTGAAATAACAACTGTGTGAATTTGCACCTTTGCTGCGCATAGACCTGTGTTTAGACTGACAGAACATCTGGCTGTGTGTTTGAAAGGTGAGAGGTCTGCAAGTGCAGAGGGGGATGAGAAGCAAATTCTGGTCCTGGTGGAAGCAGGGAAATGGTTGTGCTGGGCAGTGTGATGAACAGCTGTCCCCAGGCTGAAATACTGAAAGTCAGAATTCAGCTGCTCCTGTTCTCTTGCAGAGCTCAAAGGCACTGACACAACGTGGATCAAGAAGGGAGAGCTGGCCTGTCTGTGTGTCTGCTTATCTGCTGCCATTCTGGAGGCCGATGGAGCCGGGCAGGTGCTGGTGATCCCAGGGGCACGAGACATGGAGAGCTGCCTGGAAGGCACCTGGGAGCAAAGGCACAAGGGGAAGAAGTCATGGCAAAGATACTGCCGGCCTTCAGAGCTGCTTTGTACTGCCCATCCACGTGGCTCTGCTCTGCTTTAATGCACTGACATGCAAGAAATCCAGAGCTGTCAGTGCTTACCATCAAGAGCAGTCAACTCCTCTGAACATCTCCTCTTGTCAAGGTCTCTACCACACACTTTCATTCATGGCTTCTGGTGGCCCAGAGATGTGTGCAGCACGTACAGGTCTTCAGAGGATGCTGCCTCTGGCACAGCTGACCACAAAGGAGGCTGCCTTCAGTGCTGGCTGCCCAGGTGATGAACTCCAAAAGAGGAGTGGAGGTGTTCTGCAAATCTGGCCCTCAGTCCCAGGGTGGTTGGGGATGGGAGGCACTTCTCGAGGGCGCGCAGTCCCAAACGCTGCTCAGGCAGAGCCACCTAGAGCAGATCGCCCATAACCACATCTGTGTTTTCTGAAACTTCAGCCCTGAGGTGCACAGCCCCTGGAAGTTTTAGTTATACACATCTTTGGCTTTTTGACACGGAAGATTTCAAGGACTCAGATGGTGCCGTTATTGGAGACCAGCACCATCTGGCCCCTGTCCTTACTCCCTTTAGATTAAAGACTAGAAAGCTTTTATGAAGTCAAAATTTTTTAAAAAAAAAAGAGTGATATGTCATCTGGATTTCCTACTGTTTGCTGGTAATTAAGTTTGTCACAGTCTTGACAGAGCTGGGAACAGTGAAGGGGATCAGAAAGAAAAGATAGAGGGAGGGAAAATATAATAAGAGTCCCTCCAGAGCTGTTTCCTTCTGATTCTGTTACCAAAGAAAATGATTAAAAGAAATAATGATATTTCCATGGTGCCTGCTCCCCAGCTCCACTACAGATATAAATTAAGCCTAACAATTCGTCAGGTTTTTTTTTAAGCCCAGGTAATGTCATTCCAATATTTACTGGGCTGCACGCCAGCTCCTGGGCTTTATAGCAGTTCAGATTTAGTCTCTCTCCATCGCTCTTTGTAGTTCTGCTTTAGTTTATCTCCCTTCTTTTTCTTGGAGAGAGAAAAATCAGCACAGCTCAGCAGTGCAGCATCTCAGGAGCTGGGCTGGAGGGCACCTCAGCAGAAGGATCTGCCTGCATCTCCCAGCAGGGAGAAGTCCTGGGAGTTTGCTTTCATCTTTCACCTTACTGGAGCAAAACCCAGACAGCTTGAAAGCTTCCAGGGCATTATGTGTGCTTCACTACTGCCACGACGCACCCCGCCGAGCCTCCCACCTACCTCAAGTGGATGCATCTGAAGGTGTCTGCAGATCATCCTTGTCCAGAGAAAGGATCCATGTTTCAGGCATGAGGCAGCTTCAGGGCTGGAAAGGCATGTTTCTAGGCAAAACAAGTCTTTGCATTGGGGTTCTTTTGGAAAGGAGAATATCAGAGTGGGGAAGTCATTGCAAAGAATGCAGCTCTGGCTCTGACCCAAACCTCTACTCAACCAATACCCGGCTTTGGAGATGCTGCTGGCCTCTCCACGTCCATGGAGCTCCTGACGAGCAGGACTATGGCTTGTTTTCTTTTAGTTTTCTTGATTGAATGAAAATTATTTGTCCCTTAGGGGAAAATATGGTCCCTACCAAAAGCACTGCAGTGTTAAGGGGCACCACGTGACAGCTGCTCCAGCATAAATCTTGTGCTTCCCCACCTCTCTCTGAGTTGGCAGATCTGCAGAGCGCTCCATCAGCGGGCATTGCAGAGGGCCACGAGGATAGATTTATTTTGGAATATTCCTACTTGTCATGGCAATTAATCACCACAACCCAAGGAAAAGGAGCAAGGTTTATGAAAACATCAAGCAGGGAATGGGACCGCAGGAACCTGATGAACGGGACAGCGAGACGGGGAGACGGTTAATCCATTTTCATGCCAACACCAGCAAAAAAGAAAAGAAACACTGAGCAGCATCCTGCCCCATAACAGCCTCCAGAACATCACTGTGGTCCCCATCTGAAACCACGCGGCAGCTCCTCAGAACATTCTTGAAAGACAAGGCACTGCATTTGTCAGGCTCTGTCTCAAGCATGACACTCGTGAGAGTCCCTCTTCTGTGAAAAATAAATGCTCCTCTACGAAGAACTAAATCCACATTTTTCAAAACCAGCCTCAACTCTGGGTGTGAATTTCAGGATACAGAGAATGGTGTTGGCTGAAGTTTTGCACTAAAGATGCTGGCAGAGCACTCAGTTTTTGCTTGAGAGGACTTCTGTCCCCTCCACCATCTGCCATGAGAAGCCACAGGCTCCTCTGGAATGCATGTCTGCAACATTAACATCATTAACATGTAAGCAAGGAGCCTGTTTTCTAGCTCAGCAGCTGAGACATGGACTCCAAATTCAGGCAGGCTTTGTACTACCTGCACCCATGAAGCATTCCTAAATGGCAGCCTGCCAGAGGAGAACTAATGCCCACTGCCAGCACCCGGAGAGCAGGCAGAAGCAGGCCTGGGTTTCCCTCACCCTGACCCCCAAGTTAGTTGGGCTGAGAACCACGAGGAGGGAGAGAAAGAGGAGAGCCCCTCCCTGCAGCCTTGTGATTCCCACCTCTGGCTCTGCTCAGTATCAGATGCCAGCAAAAGAACAGATGGCTGAGTCAAATGGGAAATGGTTCAGAGTGTCACTGTAGCGAGGAGAGATGGATTTTTTGCTAATCCAATTTATTTTTGCGTCGTGGCAGCTGTAAATAAACGAACAAATGAAAAAACAACCACATAAATTCCTAAACTTCAGCCCTCCTTTGGTGTTGCTGGGAGATAAGCTCCTAAATCCCTTGACTGCAGGCATTTGGGAAGGTTGTGAGGGTTCTGGTTGCTGCCTCTCTGTAGGGTGGAGCCAGAGAGACATGGAGGTCCCCAGCTTTTCCTTGCTTCTAGCTCATAACCATCACCCACTTGTCAAAGCTCTTTAGCAGGAATGGGAGGAGTACACAGTCAAACCTGATTAAGGTAATTAGAGACAGGATGTCTAATGGTGGTGGTGGGGACTTACATGGGGATGCAGAACCACAAATAATGAGCCAACAGCACAGAGCAGGCTGACTGTTCCCACAAGGTTCCTCACTGACCAGGAGCTTCCCAGGCTGCTTGGTTAGCAGTCACTATGAGGAAGCCAGCCTTCGTCACAAGACTTGTTGCTAATTCATAATGAAAAACACACTCAGGATTCATACGATGAATTGCTCTTCATGAACTGTGCATTGTCTCTCTCCAAGATAGCAATATCTTCAGAGATGACTATCTGTGAGGTTCCCACGAGGTACAAGCTCTGGTTGCTGTTGTCTCAAGGGGACATACCAAAATCCTCTTCAGTGTTGCCTAGCAGAGAAGCATTCCATTGGAATCTGCAAGGGAGGGAGCTCCTTGCTGCAAAAGCTGAAATTCTATTATTTTTGCTTAACCATGAAAACCCTAAACAGCAGCCTTCGTGTGCAAACTGAACCATTAAATGACAGAGGTGAATCTAAGCCTTCTTGCACTGGGTAGAGTTTGCTCATGTGGAAATTTCCTAGCGCATCCTCCGCTGGACACATTAGTGGTGTAAAAAAGGTGAGCGGGCATCAGTCTTATGGCACTGATTAAAAACGTGTCTCTTCCAAAGTACAAAATAACTTCTATGCTATTTCATTATCTTTTTAATCCACTTGCCATGAACAAATGCCCCATCATCTGAGTTATGTGTCGCAGTTGATGTACATGACTTTGTCCAGACACAAGCAATTGAAAGCCAAGTGAATTTCACAGCCCTAAGCAAGGTCTGCAGGGCTGGAAGCAGGAGCCAGTGATGTCCCAGGCAATGTTCTCCAGGGCTCTGTCCTGGGCCTCAACCATTGGATGTGCATTGGCCAAGCAAGCGCAATGGGCCACTGTGTCCTCTGTCGACCCTTTTATTGTAGGAAGTTAAAACAAAGCATCCAAGATGTTCAACCATTAGTCATTACACAACAGAGCCAAATGTTAGCTTCTGAGATGGGCTTAGAAAACCGATCAGCTTCTGATAAAACATCTTTGCCATTGCTTGTGTAGGCCATGAGAAGGCTGCCCACCAGCAGCTCTTCCTGGATCCCAGAGAACTCTTCATTCAATTAGTTAACAGACATGAGCTAGACCTTCCTAGCTGTTCGTACACCAAACCTATGTGTCTTTAGTTGTTAGAAAAGAATGCAGGAGGACTAATGAAACTGTAATGCATGCATTAATTAATGTACATATTTTCTCAGTAAATTCTGCACAGCTATAAATGGGCAAATAAATAATTAACGCCGTGGAATAATTCATGTGAGCTGTTTCTTACTTGTTCTAATTACTGGTATGAACACACCCCGATGAATTATTGAAAATCACAGAACAAATAATATTAAAATTAATTTGTCACCTGTAAGTACATGAAAAGCTAAGTTGAAATCGATGTTTAGTTGTACGAGCGCCCTGCATTGTGATGCTTGCCCAATAGATGGATGCAGGAGGTGGGATGTTCCCTCCTGGCCAACTTCATCTGGAACTCTGGTTGTTCTGGGTTTAGTGTGTGGCCAAAGCTCAGCAGCTGGATGCTTTTCTTCTTGGACCTTCAGAGGGCTGTTGCACAACGTGAACCATGTTTGCAGCTGTGACCAAAGGTCAGAAGCAACTGAAGGCAATGGGCAGTAATTAACAATGCTGGTTGCTGGCCTGCTTGATTGCTTGTATCTTACATGCATGCAGAGTGATTGCATGCATCTTGTTAAATAATGTGCTATAGAGGGTGGATTTCTAAGAGGAAATCCAAAAGGATTTGGCCTTTTGAAGAAGTGCCCCAGGTGATCTGCCCTGATTGCTATTGGCACGTGGTTGCAACCATTCAGCAGAAATGTGTGCCTGAATGCTGACACTGTGAGGCACTGAGATGTTTCCTGAACAGATGGGTGCAGCCACTCCCCCAGCCCTGCAGGCACGCTCCAGCCAAAACTCTGCTGCTCACCTCACTTATCCACTCACTCAGTGTAACATGTTGAGCCATCCATCAAACCCACTCCCTTTCCTCTCTCCGTACACCCATGGTTAATGTGATTGATGAAGTGTGGTACCCTGAATGCTGGATTAATTAGCATGAAGATTCCTCCTGGGTCGTGCTGTTCATGGTGACATCGCCTTCATCACAGTTCAGCCAGCAGCCATCCCATCAGACAGTGCAGTGATTCACCGTGGCTCATTCACCATGGGCAGCACCAGCTACAGCCCTTCCTGCTCCCAGCAGAGCATCCAAGTTGGGCATGGGCTGTGTCCAGGTGGCCACCAGCATGAGCACAGCTCTCAGAGCATGGTTTCTTATATCTGATTAGTGATTAAGTCATTTATTAATTTAATAGCACGTGTGCAAAGTGGTTTACTGGTTTAGATTCTAGGATTGTAAAACTTGAATTCAAGTCCTCACTCAGCACACGTGGGGGCACATCCAGAAGAGCCAAGGTATCCGGAGCAGCATCCCATGAGGTCCTCCTCCTGTCCTCCTCCTGCTGCTCAGTGACCACACCAGCCACACTTGGGGCAGCCAGCAGGTGAATTATAGAATCATCAAGGTTGGAAAGACCACTAAGATCATCTAATCCAGCTCTCAGCCCATGCCTGTGACTGCTCTAGATTTCCATCATGTGCAACATCTGCCCTCTTCTTGAGCACCTCCAGGCGCAGTGACCCCACCAGCACCCCGGGCAGCCTGTGCCAAATACAGGCCAGGTGGATGGAACAGGCTGGGAGGGGGGTGGGGGATAAAACCAAACACTTAAGTGATACCACTTCAGTTAATCTTTGAGCCTGCAAAATGAGGATTACTCTCTTCCCCTTTCCTATTTTCAAGTTATGTTGGGGATTTGTATTCAAGTTTTTCCAGTATTTTTCAAGCATTTTCATCTGCAGGATTTCGCAGCTCATCCTTTTGATCCTTTTTGATTTTCCTTCATCTTTCTTCATTTTCCTCTCTCTGCTGTCAGATTCTCGACATCTGTCAGTTTTTCTACAAAGCCATTTGTTTGTTTGTTCGTAGAAAAGATGTTCCTATGGAAAATCTCAGTGAATCTCAACTCTCTTTGGGAGTGCCTGTGGAGGTGCCGGAGTCACAGGCACGGGCTGCTGGTTGGACCCAGTGATCATAGTGGTCTTTCCAACCTTAATGATGATTCTATGAAATGGAAGATATTAAATAGGTAATAGAAGTGCTCCAGAATGCAGAACCCCATCTGATACAAGCACAAAAGATATCCTTAAGACAGTCACAGTTTTCAGATACAAAATACTGAGTGTGGTGAGGCTGAGTGCAGTCCTTGCAAAGCTCTCACAGCCACCAGCAGCCATCGATTCCTGACAAACCATCTCCCCTGTTGCTGGTCCCCCATTTACACGTGGCTACACACTGAGCTGGGCACAGCACTGCCCTCTTGGCTGCACGCTGAGCTTTGCTCTCGCTTTTCCAAGGGATAAATAAAAGCAGAGGGGTCTTGGGGTGGAGCTCCAAGCCCTGGAGCAGAGGGAGGTAGGTGAACACTGCCCTTTGCCACCCCAAGCTGCTGTTTGCAGCCCCATTGAAGGCTATCCTTGCCAGCATGGTGGGGATGAACCCAGGGAGGGGGGCACATCATTCGGACCCAGACCAAAAGAAGTCAAATAAGGAAAGGCACCGTCCTCGCTGGGCTTTCCTCCCACATCTTGGCTAATCAAGTGACTGATTATTTGCTGAATATTTAACTGGCACATCTAATATGAACTTTGCTTTATAAATGATAAATCAAGCAGCTTTTTTAAAGCTATACCTTGTCATAGTCTCTCCTCCAGCACTTTCATGGGAAGGAATAATTATTTAGTGCACACCGCATGTATAATGAATTTTCAGGCATACTTGTTTGATCTATAGCCTTGGAAATAAAAATCCCATTAGTCTAACAAGCTCACCAATTATTCCCTGAGATCACTGAGCCCATTTGAGTGAAGAAAGTTACACAAAATTGAAAGTGAATGGGGAACGGTGCAATATGTTGTTTTACAGAGTGAAACGTTTTCACGTAGCATTTCATATCATGGTTGGAGGGGAGGAAAGAGCAGAGAGCTCAGACCTGCACCACCATAGGTGGTGTAGCTGCTCCCAGCTGGGGGCAGAGGCTGACAGTGTTTGGGAAGAAACATCTGTCCACGTTTAGATAGGAACACTCGGGTGTCTCTGTTCACATTGGTTCCCTGGGTGAGGTAACCAATGTGAACCTTGGAAGGTTTTACACTGAAAAATACGCACTGTTGAGTGGCACACATTCATAGCCGGGTCTGATATCTAAATCCAGTGGAGCAAATTGCACTGCAGAAGAACTCCCTGTTCCAAGGGAAGCCTGCACAGCCCACTCAGACACAGCCACTTGCACTGGAGACACAGAACTGCATGATGCATATTCCCAACCTCTCCCGGTCCCCTTGGGCTCCTAGAGGCAGTGGGGACATTCCCAAAGAGCCGCTTCTGTGGGTGACCACCTCTCTCCATTGCCCTGGCTAAACAGCCACAGCAATCAGCTCCGAAGAGGTGCCACAACTTTGGGCAGCCCATAGTGCTCCACACCTCCCCTGGCACCCCCAGTGCTCACAGGGACGGGGGAGCACCAGGCTCCATCTGCAAATAAAGAAAGTCAGAGCACAGCCTGATTAATTCCTGTTTGCTCTTCAGGGCTGCTGGGAGCTGCTTCTCGTGATTAAAGGGGGGCAGAGGACACTGCAGCAGCAGCAAAGGAAGGGAGTGATTAGAGAAAATGCTTTAACAAACACACACAGCATCAGCATTTCTAACTTTTAAGCACTTCTTTCCGCACCCAGAAGGATGGTCTTTTACTGCTGATTTTCTGTTCTTCTTTGAAGTCTCCTCTGTGAGCCTGAAAGGCCATCTGCCATCTTGAAGTCCCGACATGTGGCAGCCAGCAGGAGCAGACATGACTGGGGGCTTGTGCCCCCCACACCTGAGGCAGAGCACATTGACTTGCATGCTGACTGTGCTGCAGCTCAGCTCATGCATGGGGAAGAGGTGGGTGCAAAGCAAGGTCAGCACAAATGGGCTCTTTGCAGGCTGGCAAAGCCCATGCTTCATTTACTCTTCCCCACCCCCATTAACTGAGCCTTCTCTTGGCTGGCTTCAGATGACCATGGAGCCACATGCTCAGCCAGATCCGATTGTTTCTATTAAAGCTCCCAAAAGAGCGTTTTTTCCCTATAACTCTAGAATAAAGTGTGCAATCAAAGGTAAAACACAGGGGAAGAAAAAGCAACTGGGAACGACAAGAGAAAGGGCATAAGAGCAATGATCGAGCAGTGAAAGCCAAGTATTAGCCCGTCACACTCAGTACTGTCCAGATAACCCTGGAAATAATTTGCTTACTGAATCCCTTTAAACATATGTAGCAGTGCTTGGGCTCTGTAGTCCCATGCAAACAGGACCATGAGCCACTTTTGGTTAACTTCTAATGTTTCTCAAGTACTCAGACACAGCACGTTAATTAAGAGTTTGAACAGATGGGCATCTATGGATCGCATCTGAGCAGGTTCAGGAAGGAGTGCCCTCCACTCTTCCCAGGAGCTGCTAATTACCACCCATCAGCAGATCACAGCTCCAGCACTGAAGCATGCTGAACTGTGTGGGAAGGCTCCTGGTGCAGCTGAATACAGGCAAGCTGCTTAAGTTGCCCTAACTTTCCCAAAATGTATGCATTTGCACCTTACATTTAGCCATCTGTTTTTCTCCATATGGATGCCCAGGTAGCTACAAGAGGAGAAAACCCACAGCAAAGCTGCCACTGTGCTCTTGCATGGAAGCAGGCTCAGCCCCCATGCAGGCAAGCCCTGGGGTGGGCCACCAAGCCTGGCTGGGTGTGAGCCAGACCTGCATGGCTTGAAGACTTGCCATCCAACTGTCCTGTCTAGTGAGAGACAGCCTGCTGAGACCCCTGCCCTGGTATACAAGGGCATGGCAACTCTGGACAAGAGTGGTTTTACCCACTCACATGGAACAGTCAAATCTTTACCCCTTCTGGACCAAGATCGACCCATGACTTTGGCCACATGGAAGTCACAACTCACAGTTTCCACTGGAAATCCCCCACAGAAAACCCTTCCTGTAGGCAAGGAGACCTCTCTGCTTCCAAGGTCTTTAGATCAACACATACCTGTGTTTGGTAGGTCATGAAAAGAAAAGAATGGACTGGGGATGGAAGTCACAGGGAGGATCTCCTGGGCATGGGGGAGGCCAGTTCAGGTTCTTCCTGGGCTTGAAATCGAAGTGGTGCTGGCTCAGTTAGCCTAAGCATCTCTGAAAGCAAAAGTGATCTTAAGAAGAACTTTCCATTGCACCCAGAATTGGAGCAGCTGGTAGGGCCAGGAGGAAGGAGGGTCACCCCAGCAAGGGAAAGGTGGAAACGTCCACGCAGAAGTCTAGCATACAAAGCTCTTAGGCTTTTCAACACCAGCCCTAGGCTAATGTAATGGCTTTGGCACAGGATGTGAACTTGGCTGCAGTGCTTGCAGGATGCTTAGCTTCAGCTCTTGAATAAAATTGCCCCTTATAAATAGCTCTTCAGGGATGCTCATTGGTGGATGAAGGAGGCTTAGAAAAATGAACAGCAACTGAGAGGCTGTGCCAGGGTTAAGGCTCAGCCCATGATCCTGGAGTCCAGGATCTCCTCTTGGAGGCTTGCAGAAGCCCCATGCTCCAAGGCACTACTTTTTAGTGACATGACTTCAGAGAGTAGAAAGGGAGAGAGACAGAGAATATGTCTGCTTCTTTTCTCACTTAAAAAGCAATGCTGGCAGTGACCATGGCCAAAGAGTAAAGATGATCTGCTTGGCCAAACACTTGTCCACCTGCAGAAGCTACAAGAGCCCTTATTTGGTTTTTAGGAAACAGTTCTTCTGTCTTCCCTATTTATAAGGCTTCTTATCACCTGGTCTCCATGAGGCTGTTTTCCATTAAGCACCTTTATACCTACTTGTGATCCCAGTCAGGCATCTCCTGGCCCACAAAAACAAAAAGAAAAAAAGAAAAAAAGAAGGGAAGGGAAGGGAAGGGAAGGGAAGGGAAGGGAAGGGAAGGGAAGGGAAGGGAAGGGAAGGGAAGGGAAGGGAAGGGAAGGGAAGGGAAGGGAAGGGAAGGGAAGGGAAGGGAAGGGAAGGGAAGGGAAGGGAAGGGAAGGGAAGACCCATGAACAGACAGAGCACAGTTCCCCTCCACTCTGCAGCAAGCTTAGCCTAAAGAACTAAAGGCTGCTCAGTTCTGTGCTGGTTTGTATTGCTGGAAAGAAACTCTACCACAATTTCAGATATATTATCATAGGGGGGTTTATTAAATAAAACATGAAAATCCTGATTAACTTCCATGCTGTTTCATTGAACTACTTAACTTGATATTAAATGCAATTAATTTTGCTCAACTCTTTTTTTCTTTTTTTAATTTTAAGTCAGATCAGTGCTACCCTCTCCTCTAGCCTCCTGTACCCTCAGCCTCTAGTGGAGGCTGCAGTTTCCCATGGTCCAGCTGTTGGCAAAGGACAGCAACTCAGAGAACCCAGAATCCTCTCCCCTAAAAAAAGCTCTACAGAACAACTTCAGCTTCTTCACACATTCCCATGTACAGCATGGTCCCAATAGGCATAAGCTTGTCTTCTACTGAGATGCTGGGAGCCTGGTCTAAATGAAATGGCTCCTTGATTGCACAGGAATGGGAGACAGCATCTTCTCTAAGTTCTGTTGACTTGAATAGAATTCAGGCTTCCAGCTCCTAGGCTGTTTTGTGACCCCCATCCCCCAGCTCAACAGTTACACCTCACAGACATGAAGCTCAGCCCCTCATCCCCAGGTCAGCTCTGGCTCCCGTTGCTGGGCTTTTCCCTCCTTGCTATGCTGGGCATCAGGCTGATGGCCCTTGCTCCACATCCATGAGCTCCACACACAGATGGAAAAGCTGGCGACGAGGATTTTCCCTTGTTATTCCTAGAGGGAGGAGAATCAAGAAAAAAAACAGCTTCCCTGACCACATCACAAATGCCAACCTGAGGGGACCTAACGAAGAGGTGATCTCCCTACCTGAGGCTTGGGACACCCTTGTTCCCCATGGTTGCTAGAAGAACCCATTGATGTTTCAAAAGGGGACTGAAATAGTCTTCTTTTGTGCTAAAGCTCACAGCCTCTACAGCACCACCCCATAAAGGATCGGCTCTTGGGCTGCACGAGGGCCTCTGCACATTCAGGAAAGCAACAGGTGAGGGCTGCCAAGCCAAAGGCAAACAGAAAGCAGGAGGGAGAATATCCCCCTCCAGCACTCCCTGCAGAGCAGAGCCCCACTCCATTCCCTTCCCATCCCACACAGGCGCACAAGACAAACGATTTCTGCTGAAATACATTACTGAGCTCCAAAGGGCTCATGAAGATGGATGTGTCCCCTGGACTGGACAGCTGGCAGGGGGGTGGAGAAAGAAAAAGAAACAACGATTCCACAGATGAAGCTCCAAGAAGACGTCCTTTAGGTGTGAAAGTGCCCTTCTCACCAACGTGTTTGCTTCCTGCAGTGCTTCCAGCAGCTGGCTGTGCACTGCTGGGCACCCTGCCCATGGCACAGCCTCCGAGCCCATCGGTTTCCCTGCTGGGATGGCAGCTTCGCCCTCTCACCACGCACTCCGCTGTTGCTTTTCCTTCAGCTGTCATTTCTCCTCTCTGCCCGACTCCCAACACCTGTATCTGTTTGATCGCTCGGCTGAGAGAGTCACGTTGGAGGGAGTGAATGAGAATCAAAGCTCCTCTGGTGTTTGCGGGCTGTCTGCAAACACGCCACGTAGATCAGCCCGCTGCTGCACGCCAGCTGAGCTGATAAAGCAAGCATCGTTTTTGCCTTCGCTGTTCACATCATCTCCCAGCTGTTTAAAGGAAAAGCCTTCTACTTTTCCCCGTCTGTCTGAACTTTTTTGGAGAGTGAAAAGGCTTCTGAAGAATGTTTTGTCTTGTCGTTTCTTTCAGTGATGGGGGAGCAATTGAAAGACGCTTTTCTCCCAGAGATTTAAAGGGAAAATAACCACAGATACAGTTCTCAGAACTGAAATGAAGCAAAATAAATAAATAGCCTCAAAACTTTGAAACTTGGAACTGGTTCATCTGTGGAACAACAGAATGTTTGTACATCAGTAGAACAAGCGAATGGTCACCTCTGAGCTGGAGCAGCAGGTATCTCCCATGTCTGTCCATCCAGTCAGCTTCTGTGATGGTTTTATTCATTCGTTTTTCTAGAGAATGCAAATGAAATTCCCCTCCCTTCTCTGGCATCTATGGGAGGCCTTCCTGCATCTCTCTTTCTTGGGCGTTTTGAACAGGGTGCTGCTCAGAAGCAGTGAAGTCTCAGGTGTGTCAAACATCGCCCCTTCAGTCAGAAGGTTCAAGAGAAAGCGTCTGTTTTCCCTCTACTACCCACTCACTTCTTTTAAAAGACGTTGGAGCCAAGAGCAAAGATGCCAGAGAGTGCACCCCTATGGAGCTTACCATGCTAACACCTCCAGGCCCAGGTCTGGTGGCCCATTTCCCATAGAGCCCCACCAGCTCCAGGAGCCAAAAGATGAACCAAGCTCAATTCTCACCACCCTCACTCAACAACCCACCCGATCCAGCAGCATCCTGACCTGCACAACACCATACCAGGTGCAAACCTCCCTTGCCAAGCAACCTGCTGGCGTGGCTTCGTCAGGGCAAATGCAGCTCAATGAGGCAGAAAGGTGGGAGCTGGGGAAGGACCATAGCCTCAGACCTCTGGGTTGTGTAAAATATGGCAAAAGCTGATATAAGTGCCAATAACCAGCATCATCTTCATTGACCGTGGACTCCAAAGCACCAGTTGACTTCGAGGAACCCTACCCTCCAGGAGTATTTGCTGCAGCTGTGTCCTGGCCAAAGGACACAACTCACCATCCATCCAAAGTGCCTAACCCATATTTTGTGGCAAGAAGTAGCCCAAGAACCCCTCAGACTTACCAGAGGAAGTTAAGGAGGATCCTTAGCTGAGGATTGAGTACCGAGCAGAGAGCTTGGCTTTGCCAATGGAGGGACTCTGAGCATGGCTACTTGGAGGGCACTTGGACTATTTGGGATGAGATCTGTGCTGGTACAGCCTCCAATATCAGCCAGAGCTTTGCTGTTGGTTTCAACAACGCAGATTTAGCCCTTAACCCACCTCTAATATGTCTGTTTCTTGTAGTCAGAAGAAAAATGAACAAATATAAATCACGAAAAATTTATCTGACAATGGCAAGGAGAAAAATATGAATAATTTATTTGATGGATATTATTCATCCATCCACAGAGCCAGCCAAGTAATGAAAACATTTATTCACAAATCATTTTGGTGAAGGTTGAAAAGTTTGTAGAATGAATTATTCATGAGTGCGATTTGACTCCCTAAAAACCCCAAATGGATGGCTGACCTTGAAGAGGAGGATGGTGTCAGTACTGCACCTGTCTTAGGCCTTCCTAGTGCCTAACATCAACGTGGTAGCTTTGGATTGTGGAGAATGGGATGTTCACTTACAAGGCAGCCCCAGAACTGGACGGTCATGGTGCCATATGGCTGTGCTAGATGTCCATAATTGCTTTCTGATGGAGGCAAAAGGATGGCTCTTTCCACCAGCCATGCTCCGAAGAGTGCAGGAGTGCCCACTTCTCCATACATAACCTGCTAGAAAGGCCTGAAACAAATGTTTTTGCTTCCAGAGGGAGTGCAGCTGCCTTTTCACATCTTCTGTACAGTTTATTCCGTTATCAGAGCTCCTTCCTCCATCCTTTCCGGCAACTTTCAGACTGATGAAATAAGCCAAATGGGTCCGTATTCCCTCTAAATAATACAAACAATATTCAAGCAAGTTTATTGCTGCCACAGATGAAAATATGATATTTATGTCCCCCTGAATTCCAGGCCCTACTTTATGATCCCAGCTCTTCCAAAGAGGGTCACAAATCTACACCAAATCCCCAGGCTTAGGGTTTTGCATTCAGATCCTCTAAGATATCTAAAATTACATGAAGATGGACTGCTCCCTATTGGCCATCCATATGCAGAGGCACAGAAACATGCATTATTCCAACATTACTGCTAAATGAATTGCCATCTGCTTTCAAGCAACAGAAGAGGAGACAGTTCTATGACCAGCACGGCCAACCACAAAACTTGTCATGGTTTGGACCCATTCAACTCACAGACATACCAAAAGCACAGCTGCTTCTTGGAAATGGATGCAAATAATTCATTCTCTATTGGTGAACGAAGCCAGGTTGGTACCCAGGGTAAGCCAGGTTGCTTAGGAGATTTTCAGTCCTTTTGGGGAGCTGCAATGAGAACAACTCTGGGCATATGGCATTTGCAAGGTCCTCTCTCTTCCCAGAAGAGATGGTTATTACAGAGGATGTGGAAATGTTCATGAAGGCTGAACAGATGACAGCTATTTCTTTTCAACAAAGACCCTGAAGCATTTTGGGGGAGAAAAGGGTGGAAAGGTGGGATGGCTTAGTACGCAGGGATGGAGTTGACCTCAGGGATATTCAAATCCATTTCACTGCAGTCACTAAAAGCAAAGTGTCCTCAGGTGAGATACCACCCTGCACCTACCCCCAAATACTTTCATTGCCTTCCCCCTAATTACTGGCCCAGTGCTTGCTACTGGCTGCCATTAAAGCATCCTCAGTGTACACCAAGCCAGAGATTTAAGGAAAAATTGAACTACCTGAACCAGCCAGAAAGCTCTTTGTTTTAAAAGAATCACAGAATGGCCTGGGTTGAAAAGGACCACAGTGATCATCTCGTTTCAACCCCCTTCCACAGGCAGGGTCACCAACCAGCAGACCAGGCTGCCCAGAGCCACATCCAGCCTGGAAAAGAAACAGTGAAGTCTCTACCCTCACATTACTCCAACTTCACGTTTTGCTGCTTTTCCTTTACTACTTCTGGGTATTTCCACATTTTTATAACTGAAGTGAGTTCTCCCTCCTTCTGTTTACATCTGTGAGCTGTAAAACCCCTTCAGTAGGTGTGACTTCCCCTTCCCCCGCTCCCGTCTTGCTTGTACAGGACAGATATCCCCATAAGGACCAATGCCATCAGGAGTGCCTCATGCAGGTGGGTGTCTCCAGCTGAATGAGCCCTGCGGCAGCCCCACAGCACATGCATGGTGGTGGTGGTGGTGTTGGGGTAGGGACACAGAGATGGTGAGCACAGCTGAGCCCAGCAAAGGGAACTGCTGCAACAGAAAGGCATCAGGGCTTGAGACGGTGCTTTAGCTGCAATGAGATGCTGGTGCTGCACCTTGGGGACCTTCAGTGGGCTCAGCACTTCACTCTCCCCAGGATGGACAGGAGGGCACACTGCTACCTCTGCCATGGGATGACCAGAGAGGGCTTTTGGTGGCAGAGAGAAGGGGGGAGCAGCGTTTGGGCAGCAATTGTTCTTGGGGGGCAAGAGAGCAGCACGTAACAGCGAGTGGGCATTGAGGTGAGCCCTGGGCAGTCAGATGGGACCCATAACACTGGGCTGAGAGGCCAAACAGCTCCACATGGCTCCAATGTCCTCACATCCTCCATCAAGCCTTGCTAACGGGAATAAAAGCATCCACCATCAGCACTGTGTCTCCAGCACAGAGCCTCTGCAGGAGGGCATCAAATGAGACACTGCTCATCCCAGCGCCCATCACGGGGATGGGACACCCACCAGCTTACCCAGCACCAAACCCCTGCTTCCAATAGAAGCCTCTAAAAACAAGCTCTATGTCTCTTTGATGCTGAGCATCTCCCACTGTGTGCGGCTGCATCCGCCCATGCTGGGAGCACCCCTCGCCCCACTGTTCCATCCCACCACCATGGGGTTGTGAGGCACCAACCACAGCTCTGCAGTGGATCCGCAGCGCTCCCAGCAATGCGAGGAGGCGGCTGTTACCGGGAGTAAAGTGTGGGCAGTGACTCTGTGGGCTTTTTCTCTACTGAAACTGTAATTAATACGGATCCCAGGTACTAAGAGCAGGGAGAAATACAGCTTCACAGCAGTTAAGACGCATCTCATTAGTGCCGAAACCACTGCGTCGTCAGAATGCATGATGTGCAGCAAGGAAAAATCGTGTAATTGAATTCCCACCAAAGCACCGCTCATCTGCAGCAAATGGCACTGCCCTCATCTGGAGCTCATCTCGGCTTCCTGCAAATGGGGAGTCACTGGGATTCCACGCATTACAGCACAGAGCAGTGGGGCAGTGTTCCCAGAGCTCAGCATGGTGAATGGGGACCCCAGGGTGCCTCTCACTGGGGACCTCTGCAAGGGCCGCAGTGTCTGTGCTGGCCACAGCCATAGGAATGCACCCCATGGGCCAGGCACATCGGCCCATTCTTTTTCTCAGTGCAGGAAATGTGGTTAAAAACATGCCAACCACTCACATAATGCCCTTACCTGCATAAATCCTTTGGCACTAATTAATAAATCATGGGCGCCATGGCTGTTTCATTATTCCAGGCTGGATTGCTACCAGTGGCAGTGATGGCATAAGTCATTCCGTGTGCACAGCTGACAAGCGTGCTGCCAGCAGCACAAACACACGGGGCAATAAGCTGCAGCGCTGCACACGGCGGGTTCTTCCCTCACCTGCTGGTTTTAAAGGGTAAATTATTTTTAATTTAGAGAAATCTATTGGAAGCTTCCAAAGGCAGCAACCGGGGGAAGAGAGCAGATACACAGAGGGCACAGCAGTGATATTCCAGGGGCTGCTGGAAGCAATTCCTTGCCTCCAGCCTTGGCCATACCTGGAGCTGCAATATCTGCACCTACCACATAGGTGGATTTTGCCCACCGAGGTGCAAAGGCTGCTGAGCTCCAGCTCCAAACCTGCAGGCGCCGCCCCGGTCCCCTCCAACGTGGCCAGGCACATCCCGCCCTTTCTGCTCTTCGGACCCCATCCTTCAGCTCTAACAAGAGAATAATTCTAATTAAGGTAATTAAAAATTTATTTGCATTTGAATTTTAAGTAGGTCTTAATTGGGAGCTGCTGCGAGGAGCCCTCCGGCGGCGGCAGCACCACGAGGAGCAGCGGAGGGGGTGAGAGAGGAGGGGCAGCAGTGAGGGGTGAAAGAGGGACAGCGGTGCCTCTGTCACACAACACAGCCCAGCGTGGCCATGGCCAAAGTGTTGCCTGGTGGTGCTTGAGCAGGACGTGCCCATCAGTCTCAGTGAGGTCTCATAGCGGCCGCATGTGGGCTCCTCACCCCACCCCGTCCTCAACTCAATTACTGCTGGGAGGCTCTAATTGAGCCCCCTGGTCCTCCAGGCAATGGGAGACGGACTTCCCAGCGGAACAAGGGTTGTGCCCAACACTTCTCGCTCATCCCCTCACACACAGCCAGCCTGATGTCGGTGTGATGGGAGGTGTAACACATCAGGATAATGGCCCTGCTGAAAGCACCCGCTAATCAGATAAGTGGCGCCCAGCACCACTTAATTCTGCAGCTCTGCCATCACCATCTATTTGTAATAAGAGTATTTCCTCGGTCACAATATTAATCGTAATGGATATATTAAGAACGTAAGGGGGAAGGGACATTCCCTCCCCCGGGAGCACAGTTTGGCACCAGCTCTCCTTACTGTGCAGATCTGTACTGTTACAACTCCGTCACACAATCAGAGGTTCCTCTGATGCTGACGCCCAGCAGAACAGTGCCATTGAGCCCTGCCTTCCCCAGAACCCTTCTCCTCCAAGCAGGCTTCTGGGCGCACCACTCCACCTTGGCAGCACGCCTTCCTCTCTGTGTTTGCCATGTTCTGGTTCTAATTCGTTAAGCATGAGTTGCAGCCTGGGTAATTAGATTTGTCTTAATTAGTATGGATTGCTGCACACCGCCATGCTGAAGACTTCCCTGCAGCCAACGCTGTGCGGTCTCAGCGGCTGCTGGCCTTAGAAAGAACAACTGAGAGCCCACCTGAACTGCTGAAAGGTTTGGGGCTGTCAGAGCGGGGCCGGAGGGGGACACAGGGATGCTCTCAGGGCTGGAGCACTTCTCCTATGGAGACAGGCTGAGGGAGCAGGGGGTGTTCAGCCTGGAGAAGGGAAGGTTTGGATATATAGAAGATACTTTTCGCTCTGAGGGCAGCACGGCGCTGGCACTGCTGCCCAGAGCTGTGGGTGCCCCATTCCTGGAGGTGCCCGAGGCCATGGAGGGGCCCTGGGCAGCCTGAGCTGGGGGAGGCACCCCTGCCCACGGGTAGGGTTGGATGATCATGAAGGTCCCTCTCATCCCAACCATTCTGTGCTAAATAACACTGTGCCCCATCGGGGCAGGACAGAGGTGGATCAAGAGGCTCTCTCCGTGGGGCCAAGTCCATGTGATGCCACAAAAAGGAGCACTGTTTGACTCACATCAGCTCGCTTCCAGCCTCAGAGCTGCTCTCTGAGTTTCAGGCTTCCCAGGCAGCTGCACTCTGGGGTTGAGCTCAGGAATGCTGTCATTAAAAATGAGCTGCCAGGCGCTGCCAACAAGACCCTGACGTTATGAAGCCATTAAGCAGTCGATCTGATCAGTTTTCCCTTCCACTGCTGCCCCGCTGCCATCCACGCTCCCATCCATCATCCCCAGCTCAGCACATCCATCTCTGCGCCCCAGCGCTGATCCCTGGATGGTGACAGTGCTACCGATGTGGTCAATGTGAAACCCAGCTGCCTCATTGCATGAGAACCCCCGTTTCGAATGGAGGTGGGTGAGGGCAAGGTGCAAGAGGTTGATGGCAGAAGCACTGGGGACAATGCCCCCATCCTGCTGCAGACCTGCAGTGGGACACGGGGTGGCAGTGGGTGACACGATGGTGACCACCCTGGGTGAGAAGGACCCTTTGCATTCCTGCCAAGGCAAGGGGCTGGAACTGGATGATTTTTGAAGCCCCTCCTAACCCAACCATTCTGTGTTTTCATGATTGCTTGGAGCTTTGCTGAGGCGCTCAGGGGTGCAGTGTTCCCTGCAGCAGAGCTGGGTTTTCCCATCCGAGTGCTGGGATTTTTCCTCCATGACCCAAGTTCTGGCCCAGCTCTACTCATTGGGGCACAGACCAACACCCCAGAAGGACACAGTCAATCATGGTACCCCGGGTACCCAAGGGACAGCCGACACAGTCTGAACACCGACTGGTGATGAACAAGACACCAGCTCAGCACGAGCACCATGCATGCACCCAGAGCTATCTTGTGCATAAGCAGCAACAAGTGGAGACCTTCTTGTCTTACCCTAAGCCTCGGGCTCAAGCTCAGAACATCACAGCCTGGAGCCAGCTTTGCTCGTGGAGGACACCTGGGCTGCAGGGGGTCTGTAAGCTGCCACTCATCCCCTTTGAATCTAAATTCATGCTCCTCTCTCGGCTCCCAGTGGGGATACTGAGATGGCTCCAAGTGTGCTGCAAGCAAAATAGAGTTCTCTGCAACGGCACCAGCGGGATTATGAGAGCTTTGTCAATATTTGTCCAGGATGGAGGTGAAACTGAACCAAGTGAGGCTAAGAAATAACGTCAGATATTGGATTGTGAAGTGTAGTTTGATCGCCCACAGTGGCAGCTATTGAGGCAGTACCAGCTGCTAAGCTGAAAGCCCTTTTTTTTTTCCCCTTTTCCTCCCTTCCTTTGTATTTTAACTTCAAGTAAATTGATCATGAATTACACACTGTGCAGCCACAGGCTGGTACAGAAAACCAGCAACCTGAAACGCTCCGCAGGGAGAGCTAATCCACAGCTTGTTCCATGCCACTAAGGGAGGAGCAGCGTCCTTCCGTGGAGCTGCCCAGGGACCAGCAGTGCTCCCCTGCAGTGGAGGGACTGAAGCAGGCCAGGTCCTTCCCAGGGAGGGATGCTCCCACGGAGGGACTGGGCTTTGCTGACGCTGTGGTGCCTGCACCCAAGGGGACAGGGTGGGAGACAGCAGCAGTGGAGCATGGCTGGAGGGGTCCCAAGGAGGTGATTTTCCGTAGCAGATGTCTCCACCATGGGAGCCATCAGGAGCTGCACCTTGCTGCTCCCCTCTGCTATGGAAAGCTTAGGATGCTCAGTCCCCTCCATCTCCATGGCTCCAATGCCAACAGTTGTTGTTTGCAGCCTTTTCAATCACCATTGCTTAGAAACAGTAGATGTTTCATCTCAGAAACACGGACATGGTCAGAGCTGTGACATTTCAGCCAGAGCAGCCCCTTGTGCTCAAATTCAGGCCAGGCGTTAGGCTGCAGTGGCGGCAGCCCTGGGATGGCCCCAGCCCCTTCCTCCCATGCCATCCACCCTACACACCCACGAGGAAGGGGGTACTCATGGGTCTCCCTTCTCCTCACACACAGCACCTGGGTGCTGCTGGCATGGGAGTCCTCAGAGCTGGAAACACAAGATTTGTCCCCATGCTGAACCTTTCAACCCTTCCCCAAACTGAGCTGCACCCTGGGCAGATCCTGGCATCTGTACCTTCCCATCCACCTGCTCACCAATCCATGCATCCCCAACCTCACCTTGCCATGAGAAGGGCAGGAGCAACCCTGCATCCCAGCGTGCTGTCCATGGGAACACCAGATCCTTTTGCTCTCAAAGCCCAGCTCCGTCCCTCCCCAGGTGCTCTGGGCCCCCAAGCAGCTCCTGGGGCAGACAGAAAGACACAGGGCTGCTTCACCACCAGGCCACCATTGCACACAGACTTCCCTACCAGCAGCTGCGTGAAATGACAACGAAGCCAAACGCTTTTCTGAAGAATTAGAAACAACAAACAAACAAAAAACCAATAATGCAAAAGTCAGATTTCATCATCACATCAAACCCAGTGATAGTTAGAAAGCAGTGATGGATGGCTCTGCATCCCATATCCCTCAGCCAGCACCAGGGGCTGGAGGACACGTGTCCCAGTGCAGAGCAATGCCACCATCAGCAGTGCCACCGCACACCACTGCTGCATGCCTGAGCACCAGGAGCTCAGTGCAGGACCTGGGCATTCCCTGCACAGCAAGCAGTGCTCTGCTTCAGCCTGTCCCCCAGGACAGACTGTGTTTTGGGCACATGGGTCCCCATCCCTTCCCTCCTGCACAGGGGCACACAGGTCTTGTCCCCATCTCCCACACAGCCCAAGCAGGGCATGGAGGCAGCGGTGATTTTTCAACTGGTCATCACAGATCTCCAGCTCAAAAATCTCAGCAAGATGCAGAAGCAGAGCTGTGGGCTTGCAGGGAGCTCTGTGCCATCTGCTGCAGGCACAGCCTGAGCATCCCTGCTCCTCCCCCATGCTGCTCCCACCCTGCTCCTGTAGCCAGGAGAGCATATGGGAGGGCTGCAACCCCACTGCACGATGCCCCATGGGCCACAGGTCCACCTCTGCACTGCCGTGCCCCAGGGAAATGCTCCCTGAGGGGAAGGGGGGCCTCCACCCACCTGGCTGCTCCCTGAGGTGCCCCCAGGCCCAGCCACCCCACCTGGGACACGGAAGCAGCTGTGGCCAGAGCTGCCCTGGTGCTGCAGCACAGGTGGTGCTTCAGGGTAAGAAAGGGGGAGCGGGAGATGAAAACAAAAACAAAAAAAGGAGAGGAAGAAATGATTTCATTAACAGTTGGCAGCCAACCCCTCCTCGCTGGGGTGGCTCGGAGCAGGGCCCTGGCCCACGGGCACCAATGCCTCAGGGGGAGAGCCACAGCTGACAGCGAGCTCCGGGCACCGAGAGCAGCCCCAGCCGTGCAGCGCTGCCGCGTCTGTCCAGAGATGCAGCTTTGCCTCCCAGTGTTCATACCCGATATTGCACTCTGATGGGATCCGCCGAGCTAACCTCGGACAGCACTTCCAGCTGTACCTCTGGGTGATGCCCAGCCCAGCCCTGCTGTTGCCTGAGACTCTCAGGCTGGGATGCTGCCAGAACCCCAGAGAAGGCTCAGTTCAACCCTCAAACTCTGTTCTCTCATGTCAATAGCTGAGCTCCAGGAGTCAGCTATGCCTGTTCCTGCTGCTGCCTCCAGAGAGCAGAGCTCAGTGCTGCCATTCCGCTTGGCCCTGCTGGGTCTCTCCTGCTGCTGACCAAGCAAAGCTCATTCATGCATGGAGGTGGTCATGGAGAAGGACTGTGGATGTCACAGCAGGTAGCAAGAACAGAAGCACAAGTGCAAGCACATAGCAAAGTACAGGAGCCCGAGAACAGCAGGGTGGTATGACCCAGAGCAGCTAGAAGCAGCCATCCCCCCATCCTTCTCACCCACAGGGTGGCCAGCAAGTGATGCTCTTGGCTGCAGCTCTGAGATGACGTGGAAGGACATAATGGAGTTCCCACAGGCAAGAGAAGGTGAAACCTCCAAAAACACCCCAAAATGTGGGCTCGAAGTCCTGTTGTGACTAGCCAGCCCTGGGCTCAGGAGACATCAGGCAGAGCTGAAACACCCAGAGGGAGAGATGGAGGCTTGGATGGGCAGCTGAGAGCCATGGGATCTGGAAAGCAACACTTTGATTTAATGGACCTTTGTGTTTGAAAATTAAATCAAGAGAGCTCTTGTATTTGCCACAGGGCTGAGCATAAGGCGAACACGCAGGATTTAGAGGCGGAAGAGCTTTCCAGATGAGCGGAGTGCAATTTTGTCCTAAGAACCAAAATAATGATAAAAATAACTAGCATAGGAGAAAGGGAGCTGTGAGCGCAGCATACAAATGTCAAACTTCAGATCCTCTCAGCAGAACCATAATAAAAGGGTTTAACCTATTATATCTATTAGTGGTATTACATCTCTGGACTGAGAAGAAACTCATTCTTGCGGGCAGGCTCATTTCCTACACGCACTGCATTCAGGGGCTTTGGCAGCGTGGTGAGTTTTAACTGGTAAATAAAAGATGTAATACCACCAAGGACTGATTCCATTCACAAAAAGCAGCACTGGGCAGAGCAATGGATTCTCATTGCTCCTGAGAGGAGAGAGCCCCAAGCGGTCTCCAGCCCTGGGGGAGGACACGTGCTGAGCTTTATGGTCAGAACTGCTGAGAGCAAGGCCTTCTCTGCTGCTCCCTTGCAGCTTCTGCAAGTGCTCTCTGCATTGCTCACCTGGCTCTCAAAGCAGAAAGACGGTAATTGGTGTGAGGAACCACTAAGCCTTTAAAGAACCACCTCAGAGCAGTTTCTTTCCTGACTCCCCCAGTCCAAACACACAAGATAAACACTTCCCTGTCACTGCTGGTGGAAGCATCCTATGTTCCCAGGGTCGAAGTACAAATGCAATGTCCTGCCTCCTCTTCCTGTATAACGGAGGTAACAAATGCCTCCTCTGCAAAAGGTTGAAAACATTGTAAGGACAAAGCCATGATGAGGCCCACCAATCTGGACTACATTTCCACCTTACGTGCCAGAATCATGTAAAATGCAACAGCAATAAAGCTTTTCCAACTTTGCTGGGAAGAAAAAAAACAAAAACACAAGGTTAACTGAAAAAACCTGAATCTGGATCCCAGTTTTCTGCTTGCCTCCCTTAACAGCAGATCTACAGAAGAACACAGTTACAGCCACAGAGGTGCCCAATGAGCACAAGTTACCTGCCAGTGGATTGCTATCTCCCTCCCCAAGAAGGGAGAAACCCCAGGCACCGTGGGCAGGATGGGGTACCAGGTGGTGCTTCTGTCACTTACCGTTTCTGAGCTTCTACCTCAGTAGCCTTAACAGCATGAGCAGTGCTGTGAGACTTCTTGTCTTCCAGCCAACCTCAGCGTTCCTGCTCAGACACTGTGCTGCATTTGATACGGTCAGCCATAACTCCTATAAAATACTAGGGCTTTACAACACATTTTGTTAGCACAGAGCACAGTGGATGTCATTTCTATGACAAAAAAAACGATAAAGCCAAGGCTCTGAGCTGTCCTTAAACCTGTTGCCTCTGTTATGAACCCAGCTTTCACTTCTCCTTATAGTGGATTTTGATGCTGTGCCCCAGATTGTTAGAATGAATGAACAGCTACAGGAGTCCTTTGGCTACTTTGCTCAGCTAAGACTCAAGTTTTATACAAGCAAATTAAAGCCAGATCACCAAAATTCAACTGGCTTTGAAGACTGCTTAAGCATCATAAGGAACTGATGACAGTAGTCACAGATGAAAATTAATCAAGATATTTAATACAGTGCAATCCATAGTAGTTTCTCAATTAAAATAATTGTGTGCATGTATCTGAATGGGTTATCAATTATCACAAAAAGCAATAAACATTGTAGTGCTATGTAGAAAAATGTACAACTGAAATTTAAATCTTCCCTACTTCCAAGATAGCATTTGTCAATTGCAGATCATTATCACCAATTAAAATGGGAATAGAGACTACGCTGTTGCGGTGACAGACACAAGGCTGGCCACACATCAGTCAAGGGATATAAATATAACTTGCAAAGAACTAAAAACCTAAAGTATTCCTGCACCTAAACACAATAAGAAGCCGATGGTGGCTTACGACTTTTCCTTTTTTTTTTTTTTAAATGCCTTACAAGACTTCTAAACACACTTAAACTGACTTAAAATTACAGAGTGCTTTTCAGCTCATTTCAATTCAATACGGCCCAAACGTTTGAAGAGGAAGATCCAGCAGTGGCATTAGCACAGTCCAAAAGCTGAATGTTTAATTTTGCAAATACCTTTTTACAGAAATTCAACCGTATAAACCTCAGGCAATTCCCTCTGCTCCCCTCTCTTTCCTTTGTGCAGACCACACTATGCAGAAAACAGCAACGCAGTTCCCACTGCTTCAGGTTAAAATTAAAGATAAAGACATTTTACTTATGTTTTCTCCTCAACACAATATATTTGCACCCAGAATAGGTAATCAAAGTCTTTTTCCAGCCGATTACTGCTGTGGTTACATGTTTCCTGCCCAAGCTTCCAGCTCTTTCATGTCATCATCCTCCTCTTCCTCTTTCTTCTTGGCTGCAAAATATTAAAAGAAGATCAATGAGTTACAAATGGGAAACTTGGCAGAACCCTGCAACCACTCAAGGAGAGCAGGAGAGCAGCCTCCATGCCACCAACCTAACCAGTAAGGGAGACACCAAATGCTAGCTGAGGAGGCGTGAAATGTTACACCAGGCCTTCTTCAACTAAACCAAAAGGTACCTTCTGAAAATCCACCATGGACTAAACTTTCTGAAGGCACCACTTTGAATGAGGAAAATCAATAGGAAAAATGCAAACGCAAATGAAGGTATGTGTATACCAGTGGTATCTGCTGTTTGCCATAAGCACCATACCATACAGCAGGACACCCTGAGCCTCCAGCAGGATACAGTTTCTTACAGCAGCTTGTCTCCAGTATCACAGTCTCACAAATAAATTTCTTACTGCATCAGTAAGTCCTCAAACTGCAACAATACACAGAGGGTACCAGGTTTTGATATAGCTAAGTACAGAACTGGGAGACTTCTAACTCTTGTGTCTGTTATGCTCTCTGAGGGGCTGAGGAGCTAACAAGCCAGGTGCTGCATCCCCCCTCTTGCCACAAACACTAGCTGTCTGGGTGCAGATGTGAAGCAGCAGCCCGCACATGTTGCCCTGCAGTTGGTTTTGGTTCCTCCAGGGGAACAAACAATGCTGTTTGTTCTAACACAGTAAGTCCCATTTCTGGAATGAAAACCATTAACTCAGCAAAACATTTTAACCCAGAAACTGCTACAGCAACTTTGGAAAATACAAAAGGGGAAGGGGAAAAGGAAGGGAGAAAAGGGGAAGAGGAAGGGGAAAAGTTCTTCCTCAGAGTGTTCTAGCTTCAAAATTGTCCTGTTTCTAAAAGGGGAAAAAAAAGAGTCAAATAATTCATGCTCCGAATGGCTTGTGTCATTTTAATGACACATTCACGTAAAAGGGAACAGAGTTAGCTTTAAGTCAAACTCAAAACCTACTGCTTGTACAAGTTTGGAATTCCTTTTTCTAAATTAAGCTTATCCAGTCTCAGCTGAACAGAAACAGCTTTTGCCTGAATTCCTCCAGACTTCACTACAGCTGGCAGGCAACAAAAACCCTTCTCATTTAGACTGATTACTTCAAAATCCAGGCAGCTCCTGAGAACTGGAAAGGCAGGAAAGCTCACGATCACTTTGCATCCAATGAATAAAAAGGAGGTAATGGCATCAGCTCTACCACAGCAGACACAAAGCACACACCTGAGCTGTCAGGTAAAGCACTGGAAATCTGGTCAGTAACAACCCAAAATACTTTTAATCCTAATACAACGTAAAAGGTATCTTTAGTTTCAGGTTGGCACGTTTTAATGACAACAAAATTCATGAAAACAGCTACACAGTAAAAAGACAATGCCCAGATTCATCTAAAAACTATTTCTTCTGCTGTTGAATCTGAAATTGGATTAAGGCGATTCAAGATACTTTAATGCAACTCAGTGCTCTCTCATCAACACTTGTCGGCCATTCTGCCTCACAAAACAGAACTAGAAACAAATGCAATATCAGTTACACCTAAAAGAAACAAACAGCACACAAGAAGAAAGCTTCACAACAAGCCACCAGAAGCAGAACCTTGCTTGGCACTGTACGTTGCTTCCCAGGTCTTCAATTATCCCAGAATCAGCAAGGTAATTACAGATACAGTGAGAAGCAGTTGGGAACATTCCCACCCTCTAGCTTTTTGGACCTCTTTTCCCTTCTAAGAAAGCACACAAAAGAGAGCTGCAAAGTCTACAACTTCCCTGGAACACCTTATGGCAAATTTAGCAAAACAGACAGCAAAACTTCACATCCTGTTAATGCATGTCAAAGATATTCCAAATCAACTATATTTCATGAGGTATCACTTCTAGTTCACATAAGCAATTAGTGCTGCTTGAAAAGCAGCTTTGAACTGTCTGTGTAAATGCTAACGCTTCTTGGCCACTCTTCATGTTACACCATCATACTAATTTTTGCTAGATCCATGTGCTGTAAAACTGACATGACCACAAGTCTGCTACTGCCTGGCTTGAGTATGTGCAAACCAGAGACAAAGGAGACAACAGTGGACCCCAAATAGGGGACTGAGGATAAACAGGTTAGGTCCTTCCAAAAGCCAGAAGAACGGGAATCAAATTTAAATAAAGTAGCAGCAAGGAAGTACGGTTCAGTGTGGGTATCTAAACCAGCCTGGAACTAATTCCAAGAGCTAACGAGCTTGCAACTCAACTCCCTTTCTTTTATACCCATAGGCTGTTGGTCAGGATGACTTCCCTGCTAGATCAGCAGCAACCAGCAGGAAGCTGTTGCTGGCTTCCTTCTTAAGCATTTCCATTCTACCCTGAGCATCACTCCCACCAAAGTTAAACTGGAAGTGCTACAACAGGCAATACCTGTTCCTGTGATAGTTATTAGTGTTCGCAGTTCTTATGAAAGGCAGGTTAGCTCCTTGGATAAATGGCACTAGATGTAACTTGGAACTCATGAAGCCATTTCATGTGACACGTCTGTGCCACCTGCAGCTGGGATTCTCAAATCAGGGGAACTGGAAGTTAATTGAGCGTGCACTGTAACAACCCCAGGTGTTTCTGATCCACACTTACCTGGCTTTGATGGTATTGATATTGAGGGCACATTTGGTAGTGGTACTGTTTCGGGACCACTTATTTCCAGCAAGTTTTTGTCTAATTCTTCTTGTTCTAGTTCCTCTAGTTCTGCCATGAGTTCATCCTAGTTTTATAAAGGGAGAAGAAAGAATAAGAACAAACTTTTAGATCATGTTTACTATCAAGCAGATTTAGCCAGCCATATTATTGCAGAATAGCTTAAACGCAGAGGATCAGCACAAACTGAGGAGATAAACAGCCTGAATCTTCATGTGAATTCCCATATTCTTCTCTTGGAGGAGACAGCAAAGATATGTAAGTCCAAATATTATCAGATCAGGTCATCCAGACCATCCTCAGCATAAAGTCAGGTTCACAGCTGTTGTATGCACTGGCAGAAATAGCAAGTAACAAATTCCAGGAGAGATTTTCTATCCCACTGCTATTCCTAGAAACATGTGACATGCAGATCTTAAGATTTCATTTAAACAGAGGAAAAATCCAAAGCATACCTCATCAAATTCCTCCCCAAATCCTACTGGCTTTGAGATCGCTGTTGAAATCTCATCTGCCAGCTCTTGCTGCTCCGCAATGTCCTGCATTAATTCATCTACTTTATCAATATCCCTATAAAACAAAGGAAAGAGGAGGTCAATCAGGCACTTTACCAAGCAGAGCTTAAGACTGTATTGTTATTTTTTCTTTGTAACAATGCCACACCATGGTGACATTTTATTAGGTTATTTCTAAAGAAAAAAAACACTCTATGCACATCTAAGTTCTATCCCCCTACACCTCATACCCTGATCTCAATAACGTTATGCATGATTTGTTTTACTTCCAAAAGCTTAGCTCACAGCAGTTACATACAGAGACCTCATTTGGAAAGGTTCTGGTTTGTATTTTTGATATTAATAATCATTTGCTCTGTTCCCTGTTCCAGCATTATTACATTACATCTACAATATTTGCTTTTGGAAGAAGTACAACATTCCCATAATGCTTTAATTATTGTTACATACACAAACTTCGCAGCAAAGAAAGAAGTTTAACCCTTCCCTTGAGGCTGGAAACTTGCTGTTTGCAGGCAGATCCATTGGTGGTAAGCTCTCCTATCTGCTTTAGGCCCCACTGGTGGCAACTTTCTGCTGGGCAAAGACTGTGCATGTGCCACGAGTGGCTTCGTGTTGTGTCAAACAATGCCAAATGGAAGAGCACTGATCCTTCATATCTTTGCCAATACCCACATATACCTAATGTTTTAGTTGTATTTAAGCTGTAGACTTTTAAAAAGAAGATTTTACTACACTGGCTCTATTACTTGTTATAAAATACACAGTATTTAGCATATCAAACAAATGCCAAACTAAGGGTCCTACAGAAGGAGACAGAGGGGAATAACTTACATGTTGTCATGAGCAGCTTTCATAGCTTTAGCAGCAAAACCCATATTCTTAAGCACTTCAGTGTTGGTGTTGGCATTCTCCAAGGCTTCCCTCTGAAATTCGATTGTGGACAACGTGCCATCTATCTGTGCAAGCTGCTTCTCATACCTCTTCTTACGCTTTAGGGCCTGAAGAGCAGCTGAGCAAAGGAAAGAAAAGTAGGATTTGTGAGATTTGTGTTGCAGCCAGCCACCAAACGCTTATCAGTACACAGCAACATTCAGCACACTGTATTGTTTGTCTTATGGTTGCCTACTTGTAGGCAAGTAAGCACTGACCACCTGCAGCTACCAGAAGGATGTAGGTTAAGATGAGACTAAAGGACTGGCAGCTCAGCCAGCTGTAACAAGCCACAGCCCAGAGAGCTGGCTGCTGCAAACAGCACACTTCAGTACACAAGCTGATGCACTCAGAAACATCTTTGTTCCCCCCAGTTCATTCCAGCATGGTTGCTGGTGCAGTGACCGTCAGTTGAGGTTATGGTGCTGCTGTGCAGCTGCTGGCAGTAGAAACTCAGTCAAATAGGAAGTGAGACAAAGCTCCCTTTGCTTTGCTACTGGATGCTGTGATGTACATAGGCATAAATGAATGTTGTGTGCGTTTCATGTTACTCCTGCTACAAGGTACTGCCCACACTGCAGCCTGGTGCACGCTCCCTTCAGAAACACACTGCACACAAGCTGGATTTACCAGTAATCCTGCCTGTAAGTAGGTAAAAGTGCAGTAGGAGCAGCTCTGTGGGCAAAGTGTTACCAAGCATGGAGCACCACTGTCTGATGAGCAACAACCAAGTGTAACATCAAGTGAAGCATACAACTACAACTTCCTCCACAGCACTTCTGCTTCTGACACAGACAGACTTCTTGTCCACTGTATGATGGACTTGGCCACGTAATATGTCCATCTTGTTTAAACGCTTAACTTACAGGCATGGAATCACAGAGTATCCCAATTTGGATGGGACCCACAAGGATCACTGAGTCAAACTTCCAGATCCACACAGCACCACTCAAACCCAAACCCTACAGCTGACAGTGGTGTCCCAGCGCTCCCTGAGCTCTGGAAGGTCAGGCTGTGCCCACTGCCCTGGCAGCCTTTGCCATGCCCACCACCCTCTGGGGCACAGCCTTTCCCTGACACAGCTCCATGCCGTTCCCTCAGGCCCCGTCGCTGTCACAGAGCAGAGCTCAGTGCTGCTGACCACCAGCTCCCTGGGTCTCCACACAGATCAGCCCCATGCACAAGGAGTGGGGGAAACACAAGCTTCATATCCTCACAGTGCCCTTCCAAATCCCCCCCCCCAGTCCCTGTTGTGATTCCCTAGCAGATTTTGGAGGGCTGGGGCAGCAAGGAGAAGGAAATCCTGCCAGCAGACAGCTCCCCTGTATCCTCTTCTAAAGCAACAACAGCTGTGACACAGTGAGCATATCTCTGCAACAGAAGCAAAATACCTCAGCTCCTGAAAGAGGATTAAGTCTGCAGACAAAGCTGACAGACACCTCGTGTATTGTCAGATGCCATCTTGAGAAGCCCTCAGGATAACACCCCGGCATCTTGAAGAGGAACACATCCCTTCAGTCCTCTAAGCGGCCATGAATATGCTCTGATTAATTTCTAATTCCTCCAATGTACTGGAATAGCAATACTGAACAGAGAACCACTTTGTGCAGCTACAGCTGAAGTTGCCAAGCACCCTGCGAGGACCACAGGCTGATTTAGCAGATGTGACCAGAAGGACAAGCGAAGATCCAACTGCTCCAGCACAAACCCAATGCCAAACCCAAGGCACTTCAGTGCCCCCCACCCCAACGATGGGTAAATCCCCCACTATTCTAGGGCCAACCTGACAACCCCAGCAGCTTTCATTTGGCACAAGCAGGAACAGGACTGAATTTTCACGTCACACAAAGGCCAGCATTTGCTCTCCAGAATGGGACACAACACAGATATCATGTGGAACACCCCAGTTTGATGCCAAGCACACAGTGAAGAGCAGTGTACTTCTGGTACATTCAGTCCAGTTAACTTTGCACTCACTGTTTAATTAAGGATAGATAAAGTTATCTTACAAAGAAAAAGCTGTCAGTACCATTTAAATACTGGCAGATGCTGGGAAGCATCAAACAGAATTTACAGAATCATGGAATCACTCAGGTTGGAAAAGACCTTAAAGATCATCAAGACAAACAGCAAACTAACCCTACTATTGATGAAACATCCTTTATTGAGCATTTTGTGCATCATGGAGAATTATAGCAGAATCAGAGACCTTATAACCATTATACAAACCCAAGTACAATGATTTACGTACAGCTCCTCACTGTAACTTTTCCTAAAAACAGGGAAATACCCACATTTCCTTCTTGTTTACTTTCAGAGCAAGCAGCTCAGGCAACACTGCAAGCATCACTGTGTAAGGGCACGTGTGGTCAGGAGCAGCCAAGAAGTGGCAGCAGACACTTCTGCTTCCCTCTCTGCAGTCAGGGCAATGCAAGGACAAAGCTTCCCAGGATCCAAGTGCCCGCCTGCACCCAGCTGAGGAGCAGGGGGTGGAAATGCCCATGTTTCAGCATCCTGAAGGGAGCACAGACTAGCAAGGGGTGCAGGGCATGCACAGTGCTTCTGTGCCTGGGCACGTTAGGATGGATATCCAGTGCAGAGCAATGAGCATCAAAGTAATACATGGGCTTCTGCAATGAAGAAAACCTTTCAGAACAGACCCGACATTTCCTGCAATGGAAAAGCACAAAGGAACAGACAACAAAGTACTTAGTGCCTCGATTGAGACAGTCACAGCTCAGTTGGTTCCCATCTCCCTCCTAGGGCAGATTTCTCCATTCTCAGGTTTCAGGAATTGCACACCACTCCCAACACCCCCAGTAACATGTTCTGAAGGAAATTCCAGAGTAAGGGCACCCCTGGGGCTGGCAGGAGAGCTGAACAGCCTTACAGAACAGCCTATGCATGGGGAGAGCCTCCAAACCCTCCTGGAAACACACCAGGAACAGCCTTCGCCATCGCAAACAGTGGACTGCAAACGTACACATTGCTGTCACGCTTCACAGGGCAGTGGTACCTGGTGGGAGTGCACATCTCAGGGCACAGCTCTGAGCTAGAACTGCTTCCCCTCCGCTCTCCTATTTAAGCTTTGATTTCTGAAGACAGATAAGTGCTTCTGCTGCCTTTACCTTGCAAAGCAGTCTTTACCATCTGCATAAATACCCCCTGAAATCCTCCATACTGCCTGAGTTACACATTTTTATCACATTTTCAATGTAGACAGAGCAATGAAAGCTTATTCTAAAAGGAACTGCATTAAATCTTTTCTATTCACAAAATCAATTTCCAGAACTTGAAATAAATCTGAAGGAGAGGCAGTTGGTCACTGATGCATCTTCCAACATTGCAGTATTTCACATGTGTGCAAGGAACGGGTGTGCCTCCAAAGTCCAAGTGAAACACAGCCCATCTCTGTTCTTCCTGAGGACAGCTATTGCGTTTAGCAGTCATGGAACAGGAGGGCTCTGGGCTGGCACCTCTAATTACACCCTTACTACTTCCAAGGTAGCAGTGACATCAGCAGGCGCTGTAATTTCACACCCATAATGGCCATGGAACTGCTCCTGCAGGACCCACCACCATTTATTCTGCTCTGAGCATTGCCCCCAGGCAGGCTCACTGCACTTACCACCTGCAGCCTGCTGCCAAACACCTCGGCAGCACATTTTGCTGGCAGGAGCTGACCTGCATTTTTCCATGCATGCCAATTTCCTTACCTTAGAATAGAAAAAGCAACCACTGTGTAAGGTTACAGGATCACTGGAGCAGCATCTTACAGCAGCTTCTCTGAAGTGCCCAATATATTCGGAAAGAAATAAGGACTGAGAGTCCCTCCCCTCCCTTTGCGTGCTGTGTATTTCTTAGGAGAATACACGCCTTTGCACTGAGTAAGGGTTAGCACTGGGTATTTCTTCTCCTAAAAGCAGCAAGGCTTTGGGTACATTAACTTGTTGAATTATTCCTATTTCTATAGAAAAACAGCAGTAACTCTTCAAATCACTGCTGCTCTAGAAGGGGAGGGTTGTTGCTTGTCTTTTTATTCTCCTTTTTAGCTCAAACCTCTTGCAGGTTGTACATGAGGAAGAGACAGTAACTGCTGACCCACAACCGACAGAGTGCCGTCTCCACCTGCTAAATAATGAGCTGAGCTGATGAGAGAAACAAAACCCGTTAGTAGACTTTGAATTCACTATTAAAAAAAAAAAAATCAGAAGATCAATGCTTGAGATAATCTTCACTTAATGAATTAAAGCAAACCCCAGCACAGCAAAAACATTCAATCATCACATGAAAGTTAGCTATGGATAGGACATCGGACCCAACCTGCACTGGTAAGGATCTAAACGATCAGGGTGCAAATTGCTATCCAGCCAGACTGGTTGCTTCCATTACTTGAATCTAGAAACACGTCCAGAAGTAAATTTAATATTACGGCCTTTTAAGAAACTCAGACTTCTTGATATATTAAAAGGCATTCATCCCTTCATTTTTACAGCCCTAGAATATTAGTTTGTGTACAGCTGATGAGCAGTGTTACAGTGTTCAGCCCCCTCTCCCTCTGAGAAATGAATGCTCCAAAGTGAGAAGGGGAAATGCCCATGTTCCAGCTGCTTTACCCAGACTTACTGCCTGACGAAACACCACAGTTCACCAAATAATTTCACTTTCTTCTCTAAAATCGCCATCAGTCTGGAAGAATTTTATGCAATTGTTAAGATATTTCAACCTGGATGTAAACTGCTGTTAACAGAGCCATCATAAGTCTAAAATCTGCCCTGAAATATATATGTATGCAGTACTTTGGTATAAGAAAATGCTCACAGTGATCAGAAGGTAGCAGGAGAATAAAGATAAAGAAGAATTTTTGCCACATGGTACTGCATTCAGTGTGAAACATCTGACTGAACATGTCAATGATTTCATTAAACACCACCAGCCCTGCTGCAAATTAGTGCTGCTGGTACATGCATTGGACAAGCAGTTAAAGGGATATTTATGCCCTCAGCAATCCTCCTGAACTAATGCTTTTAAATAGCAAGACTAGAAAAATATAGATTGATACATAGAAAAAACAAAGAACTCAAGACACTTTCCCACCTACGTGCAACCACAGGCTGTGCTAGCAAAAACACATCTGTGCTTGGGGAAGGCAAGCAGACCGGTTCCTTCAGCAGGAGGAAAGCATTTGGGAGCTGTGCTGAAATTAAGCCATGCTCTCACAGAGGCAGCTGTGAGCCCAGGAACTCCTCCCACAGGTGCACACGACGGGCCTGCTCACTGCCACTGGAAGAAACAGAGACCACTGCCCCACACTGGGTCACCATCCCACAAGTTGCACTGCACACCTGACTGGGAAAAAGAGATACATCATTATTTTTGCTGCTTTTGAAAATGTGATTCCATCTTCCTGGCAACTGCCTCAGCAGAAAATGTAATCACCACCAACACCCTTGCTGTCCTTGAAATGGGATAAATTAGAGGCACCCCTAAGCATAAGAATCAATTTGCTCCTTGCTTGCCATAGCTTTGCAGCTGTTCAGAATGAACAAGCTATCTTCAAGCAAAACCCCTGGTGCTACAGACAAAAAGGCAGGTGTAAACCCAACAGAGACAGATCCTGCCACAGTCTTACAAAATTCTTCCCTACCTCTGAGTTTAACCTTGAATAAATACACCTGTGCTGAAGTTTGCTAGCCCAAAAAGCTACTGTCTAGCTGAATGCTCTCGTTGGTTCAAACTTAACCCAGCAGCAAGGCACCAGGTGCACCCTGACTCTGCAAACCTGCTGTATGTACCCAGGGAGGGCTCAGACCAGCCTGGGCTGACAGCATCAGGAGCCACAAGCTCAGAATTCTCTGTGCAGGGACCAGAGGTCAGATCTTTCCAGGACATTTCCAAAACCTTCTGGAGTATTTCCAGAACCGCTGCTCCAGATGTTACAGCTGGAATGCACCCTCACCTTGCACACTTCTGCCTGGGGATTTTGTCTTGGTGCTTCCTGCCCTTCACAGGGCTTGCCCAGCATGCCAGCAAGATTTCTCTACAGGAGGAGAAATGCAAAGGCTTTGGGCAATGCTGCCAAGCAGGCCTTGCACAAGGGATTGCAGAGGAAGAAACAAGCATGCCCAGTGAACCAGTACACAAGGCTATTGCTAACTGGCCGCCCATTCATTTCTGAGCTGCCTTTAGCCAAGGTGACTGCACAGCACCAAGTGTCAGAGGTCCAAGAAGATAGCCAGGATTTTAAGTGTTGTGGTGTGACAGTGGTTGGCAGAAGGAAGCAGTGAAGCACGGATAAATATAAATTCATACCACCTCCATGGCTAACAGAGGGCAAAGCAGTATGATTGCTCTTCCTATGAAGGCCACCCCCTGAGATCTGTGATGTCTGGCAGATAGACCCAGGCCTAAAGGTCACTTCATGCTGTTAGTCTGCAGCCATTACCACATGTTAGCCCCTGGTAATGGGGTAAACATCTCCCAGAGCTGCCAGCAGCCTCCATCCCTCTCTTCACAGGAGCATTTTACCCAAGAAGCACCTGGAGCTCAGCCTTTTCTCCCCATTCATCCTTCTGTGCCTGTCTGCTAAGCATTAACAGAGCTCCCAGACCCTCTCCTCAAAAAGCAGGCAGCTTTTTCAGCTTTTTCCAGCTTACAGATTAAGCGCCTGTTTAAAACTACTTGAATAAAGTATCTAAATCCAGGCGGACAATGAAAGGTTTCTGTCCTCTCTGTATTTAAAACAAGATTACAACTTCCTTCTGAAGAAGATACTGCAAGAACATCTAGTCCATTCTGCTGAAGATTAAACAATAAGGACTCCTGGTTTACAAATCTACAACTAAGCAAGGGGGAAAAACCATAAAGGAAAAAGCATCCCTGTGTGACAGCAATGCATGCTCTGAGCCGTGTGCCTCCCATACAACACAGCTGGCAGCACATCACCCAGCAGCACTGCTCTGTGCCATCAGCATCCCTCACAACCCTCTGCCATCAGCACACAGCTGGCTGCACAGCACTGCTGCCCCCATGTCCCAGCAGCACACAGCCCCGCGCCATGCCACACCTCCACCACGCTTCCTTATTGCCTGTGAGTCACCAGTGCTGAAAGTGCATTTCCAAAGGTCAGAACCCATGATTACAGTGTCATATGTTCCTGAGACAGTGCCTACCACGCTCAGGTTTGGCATTACAGACTGAAACACACCACACTCCGGAGCCCAGACCTGGCAGCAAGTCACCTCCTCCTCCCTGCAGCAAACAGAACTTGATTCCCTTGCCCCTTGAACGCTAAGACAACACTCCTCTGGTCAACAGTCCCCACTAAGATAAGCCCCAGGACAGTTTTGTCTTCTTTCCCCCTAAGGCCACAGGAGTATGCTATTCCCCCCCACCCCTTCAATCTGCCCCAAAAACGCTGCTGTTAATAACCTGCATCCTTTTCACATCCCAATTTGATACTTATGCACACTCAAAGACGAGATTATTCAGAGTTCAACACTGAAGGTTTTGGGATGAAATAAAACATGCTTCCTCAAGGGCCCACTGGGATTCTCACAGCCTCCCAACATCTTCATGGCATTTCTTTTTCATTCTGCGCCTGCTGCAGGAAGCTTTGTGAAAGGGAAGTCCAGGGAGAAACCCATTCTCTTTCTCTGAATCCCTCTGCCAAAAAATGCATCAGGGAGAGGTGCAGTGTTACCTTGTCCAGCTTTTCAGGGTGGCGGAGCATTGCAGCAGGCTGCCCAGAGAGGCTGGGGAGTCTCCATCTCTGGAGATATTCAAGACCCAGCTGGATGCCCATCTGTGAGACCTATTGTAGATAACTGCCTTAGCAGGGGTTGGACTCGATGCTCTCCTGAGATCCCTTCTAACCCGCATGGTTCTGTGATCCCGTGAACAGAAGCAGCTCTTCTTAAGCATCACAGAACCTTCTTAACATCTAGGAATGATCTTTTCTGACAGGAAAAAATAATCTCTATGTTTAAATGATATTTCTGCGAATGAGACACAAAACTCAGGAGATGGTACCCCTAAGCAGCGCGCTTTGAGACCTGCTCTTCCTGGGGAACGAAGCACGTTTCCAACAGGGCAATCTCCTTCATTTCCCAGCTTTGTGCAGTTATTATTACAGTGCTGCCAAGACTGGGGATTTTACTGAGCCTGTCGTAATATCTGGCACTCCTGTTAGCATCTCACCTGGTGAAGTTACGCTGTTTCGAAATGTGAAAACCTTTTTTTCCCCCATGAAAACTCTGATTCCAACGCTAATGGCTGAAAGGGGAAAAAGTTAAAAGTCTTACAAGCCTTTGGAAACCCCAAAACCATAAAGAAAATAAGCTGAACCATATTTTCTACAATGCCTTGTATTTCTTGACTCAGCATGTAAACACTTAACTGGTAACGCTGCAGTATGTCTCTGGAGGCCAGAACTTAATTACATTCTGAAGACAAAGCAGTGATCAGCTCCAGAAGCCAGGGTTAGCAACACAGATCGTTACTGCAGCCCTCCCAAGTCATGGAGTCTCAGGACAGTCTGAGTTGGAAGGGACCCTTAAGCGCACCCAGTCCTCCAGATGAGGCTGCCCAAAGCCCCATCCATCCTGGTGTTGGGCACCTCCATGGATGGGGCACCCCCAGCATCACAGAATTGTGTGTTGGAAGGGTGTACTTACTCAGTCCCACTGTCAATAAGAGCACTGGGCCCAGGACTGACCCCCGTGGGACACCACTTGTCAATGATCTCCATTCAGACATGAAGCCATTGACCACTGCTCTCTGGCTACAACCAGTTCCTTATCCATCAAACAGTGCACCCATCAAATCCAGGTACTTCCAACTTGGAAAGAAGGATGTAGTGTGGGATTGTGTCAAAGGCCTTACTGAAGTCCAAATAGATGACATCAGAGGCTCTCCCTTCGTCCACTGACACAGTTACGCCATCATAAAAAGCAAGAAGATTGGTCAGGCAGGAACTGCTCTTGCTGCAGCCATGCTCCTTCACTCCCATGTATGTTAACATAGCTTCCAGGAGGGTCTCCTCCATGATCCTCCCCAGCACAGAGTTGAGGCTGACAGGTCGCTAGTTCCCTGGCTCATCCTTTCTACCCTTCTTAAAAATGGGTGCAACATCACCTTTTTTTCCAGTCACGGGGGACTTCACCTGACTGCCAGGACTTTTCAAATACCATCAGGACTGGCTTTGGCTACATCAGCCAATTCCCTCAAGACTCTGGGATGCATCTCATTGAAACCCATAGACTTATGGATGTTCAGGTTCCTCAGGCAGTCACAAACCCAATCTTCACTTACAGTAGGAAAGGCACTGCTCCCTCAGTTCCTACCTTCCAAACCACCCACCTGAGGACTGCACATAGAGCAGTCTCTAGTGAAGACTGAGGCAAAAAAAAAAAGTGATTAAGTACCTCAGCCTTCTCCTTGTCCATTGTTAGCAGCCTGCCTATATTGCTCACTGGAGGTAGAAGGGTACATCCTCCTGGACCTTCCTGTTCTGTGTACCTACAGAAGCCTTTCTCACACTTCTTTGCACCCCTTGCTAAGTCCAGTTCCAGCTGGACCTTGGCCTTCTTGACCCCATCCCTACACAACCTAACAGCATCCCCACATTTCTCCAGGTTATCCATTCCTACTTCCAATGCCTGTTGATTTTCCTCTTGCTCTCCAGTTCAACCAACAGGTCCCAGTTCAGCCATGCCAGTCTCTTGCCTTCCTTTCCTGACTTCCTACACCTGGGGATGGACAGCTTTTGTGCTTCCCTAAAGATCCGCCAGCTCTGCTCTTCTCCCACATCCTTGAGGACAGATTCCCAGGGGATTTTGATGATTAAATCCCTCAAGAGTTGAAAGTTGGCTTTCCTAAAACTTCTCTGGGCAGTATATGCCAGCAGTTTTTCCATTTGCATAATGAAGCATTTCCTCCTTACAGCTAATCTAAATCTCCCCTCCCTTAGTTCAAAGTCAGTACTCCTTGTCCAATCCCTACATCCCCTGATAAAGGGTCCTCTCCACCTTTCCTATATGGCCCCTTTAGGTACCAGAAGGCCATTTTAAGGTCTTCCCAGAGCTCCTCTTCCAAACTGTGGCAATGGGTCACTGCAGGAACATAGGCTGGTGCAAAAACTCAACATGAAGGCAGCAGCAGCAGACATGAAATCGGGTTCTGAGTTCAGCCCTTGTCTGCTGCACACAAGGATAAATACACAAGTCCCAGCGTGAGCAACCCTGCTTATTTGGACAACACCAACTCCAAATGCCACAGCCGACTGCCAACCAGCTGAGAGTTAAAAGGCAACAACTGTCAATATAATTAGGCCATAGTTATATGAGGCCCTATAAAAGGAGTACTGGAAAGGCTTCACTTAAATGATGAACCCACAGGAAGCCACAACAGACTCCTCCCAACTGGATTTCTAAGTACAAGAGTGTTACGGGCAGAATTGTCACTACTTCTGTCCCAACCAGGCACAGAGCTTCACCAGTGGGAACCTCCTCCTGCCTGCTGCATTTTCCAGGGGGAGGTTAATGTGAGTGCTTCACTTCCCAATAGGAAGGTCACAGTGCCCCAGTTCCCTCATGTGGGATGCAGCCACACCGCTGTGAGCAGCTCAGCAGCTGTGACAGCGCTCCTGAGTCAAAGCCTTTACCTATCTGTAAAGCCACGCTTTGCCAGGACAGTCCACAACAGCACTACCTCCTCATGTACTGTGTGCTGCACAGGGCAGCCCTTCTGCACGGGGCACTACTCATTTCTACAGGTCAGGCAGCACGGTGTACATAAGCCCTATAAAAGCTCAGAGGGGCTGAAACTCTCCTTATTCATGTCTAGCATGAATGGCAAAGAGAACTACAGAACAACGTAGGCAAGCAAAAACCCTTGTCCCAGCCAGCACTGGGGCTACAGATTTCTCCTGACATGAGGCTGCCCCCTCCCTTCTGTGTTGTAAGTTAATGTCCTGCTCACCAACTAAGCACAGCCATGTCCTTCACTATTACTTTATGACCGAAAGCACTGCAATTTCTCTAGAAGCAGTGACCCCTTTTGCCTCCAAGGTCCTGCTGAAGTCGAGAACACCACAGTGCCCCGTATGCTGGGAAGCATCACAGACACACCACGTGCCTTCCTGTAGAGAGCTGCTGTAGTCACATCAGAGCAAGCTCCACATCCTGCAATCCAGTGCAAAACCCAGCTGGCATTTCAGCAGCAGGGAGATTCCGCTGACCAGCAAGTGCTGCTGGATGGGAAACAGCTGGAGAAGGGTACACAGGTGGCTGAAGGGCTGGGAGGGACTGGCAAGGAGACCGGAAGGAAACAAGCACAAAGCCCAGGAACACAGCTCTGTATGCATTCTGCCAGCCAGAAACAAGCAGGCAGTTTGCTGAACAGTCCGAGGATCTAAAAGGGGTTTAAAACAAATCAGCACTTTGCACGACCTGCAAATTGCAGTTGTGAACTGCACTGGGAGCCCTTATGCAGGCTTTAGCAACTAGGGCTGAGGCTTCATCGGGTACTGGAGTCCAACATTTAATGCAATGGGATAGAAAAAGGAATTAAAACAAGCTGGGTGGCTGCAGACATACCAGGTGCTCTCTCTGACAGAGCATGAAGCAGAACAGGACGGATGTACTGCAGCCAAACACAATTACCAAAACGCACCTGGCAGAACTACAGGCTTTTTGCTTACATTTGTGCAACCTGTTAAAGTTTTTTAAAAGCTGTTTGTGAGTACTCCCCAACTGCTGTATACCACAGCAACCTGACTCAAAAAGCCTCTGTTCAATGAGGGTAGGTAGAATTGTGAACTAAAAGCTTCCTCTTGCTTCTAGACACCTATTTAAAAAGAGTAATTAGCACCATTTTCCAGAGCCAGGTGTTTTAGCACTCAACTCATTAATCCCAGAGCAAGACAAAGGACTCTGCCTGCACTTGGCTTCCATCAGTGCTCACCCTGGCACTGGGGCTGCAGGTAAACACCTGGAAGGGGAGGATGCATTTGAACGCAGCCTGTGACTGAAAGCAGGGGCACAGCAGGCTGCAGTGTGACAGAGGCTGGATAGGGTTTACTACAGGACTGCTGCTACCTTTACATCAGCACCTTATGATTTCTGAAAACAAAACTGGGTTTGCATTAACTGGTTCTGGATGCAGACGTCAGTGATCTTGCCAAATATCAAGTAGAACCTTAAAAAAAATATATTTGCAAACAATGTTTAAATCAGGACCTTACAGACAGGATCATGGGGCTCTCCAGCCTCTGCCCATATCCAGGTCTGAGGGCGCAGCTTTCTTTTCCTTGAATTCCAGACAACCACAATATTTCAAACCACTTAAACATCTACATTAAGGAGCCCATGCCATCATGCGGCCGTGCTTCCATTTTTAATTGACAACCAGCTGGCCCCTTGCTGGGAGACCGCACAGACTGCAGCACAACGCCTGCCGGCCACCAGCAGGCAGCACCGCCCTCCTCCTGCCAGCCCCAGCTCCAGCACTGCTGGGGGCAAGGGCAAAAAACTGGTTTTAATTCTCTTTTAAGGGTTAGCTTTTGGCTGAAGCACCACCCAACCCAACCCACGCAGTGCCCAACTAATGCCAACATCAGTACCCCCTTGGGGCAGCCTTTGGGGACAGCACATGGAGGAGGGTGGCAAAGAGTTTGTGTTCCTGCTAGTTAGGCAGCTGGGCTGCTCTACCTGGCAGCACCGAGACCTGCCAAAAGACAGAGGTGGGCAGAAAACCTGGGCTTCTGGCTTCAGCTTACTCCCAGCTCGTGTATTTGCTTTCCTATTTCTGGTGTGGGGTGGAAAATAGGAGCGTCCTCTTTCCAGGAAAAGCCTGAATTACACAGCAGGAATTTAGCTGTGCTCTTGAATCCATTTTGCACTCAGTCACCAGTGCCAAAAAAAGTAATTTGTTCTCTTACTGTGATGGAAAAAAACTTTCACCTTAGAGAAAAAGAAAACACTACCTAACAGAAATCAGAGCAGATAGGAAATCCATAAAACATCCATCTCCTGCTCGTTAGCCTGGCATTTGCTTTCTGTTCATTCCAGTGTTGCTGATAGGCAGGAACATAATGGCACTGAGTTACTCTGCACCCAAGTGGGTTGAGCACAGGTTTCCCATCCTCCAGGAATGTTCACACTGAAACGTAACTAGAAGAGACAATGAACAGATTCTGAAGTGTTACACCAAAGAGACTGAAGATCCAAAACTAACCCACTCCTTTCATTTACAGGTGCTGTTTCCCTGGCAGCTCGGCTTCACGAGCTAGCCCTGTAGGTGCTGGCCACAAGGAAAGGAGTAAAACTGGCAAAGCAGTGATTAAGATCATCCTGAGCTATCCTGAAAGCAAACACCGAGTGCCAGAACTTCACATCCCTTGGACGGAGTCAGCAGATTGCTTTGTTCTGGGAAGCCAGAGTGCCTGACCCAACTACTGTGCTCACAGCTGCACTTCCAGTGTTCATGCAGGACTTACTTTCAGCACAGATTTACATCTTGTAAGATACCCAAACGACACCGTGCTACTGCTAATTCAATTCACTGCGTGAATTAGGTCCCTCACTCATAAGCAACAGCAAAAGTGCTGAGAAGTATCTGAAGAAAACAAGGTAAACACCCAAACTCACACAGTTTCCATAAGAACAGACTGACTGTTTACAGGAGATAAAGCACAAGCACAGCCCAACTTCCTCCCAGGCAGCACAGTGCTCAGTAGTACCGTGCCCTCAGCCCACAGAGATGAGATGTGCACACCAGAGCTGCAAGCTCTGCTCTCCCCAGCTTGCTGCAGAAGGGCTGAGCTGTGCAGTGCTGCCTTCTTCTCCTCCCAGGAGCTGCTCGGTACTGTGGCCTAATGACAGCTGGCAGAGCGAAGGCAGAAACTGCTGTTTGATAAAACAACAATACCAAAGCCCTTAAGGACTCCTCAGAGAGTGCCGAACTGCCACAACAATGCAGCCAGATAAAAACATTTCAATGCAAGGTGAAAACCCACCACGTCAAGGAACAGGGCAAACCGAGGGTACTTACACCACTTACTGACTCATTTTAACTTCAGAATTTCCTAAAAAGCGGTCTGGCTGCACAGCCTACATATCCAAAGTGCAGATGACAAGAAGTACACACAGCAGTTCCTAAGTCGTTAAAACCCACCACGTGCTCGGTGCATGCCCAAGAACCAGAAGTAAGAGAACTTAAGAAGTATCAGAGCTGCATTTTCTAAAAGTTGACCTGATTAATTCATTAATAAGTTAACTTTCAATTGGTTTTGCTTAGTATATTTCAACTGTATCAAAATATTTCCAGTTAAAAGAGATTTCACGCACAAAAAAAAGCAGTCTTTTTATTTTCCCCCTAGATTATAACTAGCTGTGCAACAAAATGAATAATTTCTGTCGGAGAGGGACAAATCTACATAACTATATTAAAAAACCACCAAACAGCACCACAGCTTTGTGTCCAGGCCTGGGGCTCCCAGCACAGGAAGGACATGGAGCTCTGGGAGCGGGTCCAGAGGAGGGCCACTAAGATGATCAGAGGGCTGGAGCACCTCTCCTATGAGGAAAGGTTGAGGGAACTGGGCTTGTTTAGTTTGGAGAAGAGAAGGCTCCGGGGAGACCTCATTGTGGCCTTCCAGTACTTGAAGGGAGTGTATAAACAGGAAGGGGAACAGCTGTTTGTGAGGGTGGACAGTGATAGGACAAGGGGGAATGGTTTTAAACTGAGACAGGGGAGGTTTAGGTTAGGTATTAGGAGGAATTTTTTCACCCAGAGGGTGGTGATGCACTGGACAGGTTGCCCAAGGAGGCTGTGGATGCCCCATCCCTGGAGGCATTGAAGGCCAGGCTGGATGTGGCTCTGGGCAGCCTGGGCTGCTGGTTGGTGACCCTGCACATAGCAGGGGGGTTGAAACGAGATGATAGTTATGGTCCTTTTCAACCAAGGCCGTTCTATGAACTTGTGCTATTGAGCTGACAAACAACACCCTAAGCAGAATACGCTGCCCCAGCAGGTAACAGCTGCCCTTCCCAGCAGCCCAAGCATAAAGTTGCCCAGAAAACCTATGGGAAAATTAAAAGAAGGAAAAAAAAAAAAAAAAAAGGATTTTCCTTTCCACCAGAACACCACCCTCAGCCCTTCTCAATTTCACAGCTCCTTAATTACTCATCAGGATCCTGTTCTGCTTGAGACCTCGATTTGCCTGACCCAGAACCCTGCAGTCAATGGGCAGCTTGTCCTTCCTGTGCATTCTGCACCTGCAGCACAGAATGGGGCACAGACAGAGCTGGGGGGACAGGTGACCTACAGTGCAGCAGAGTAAGGCCAAGCAATGGACATAGAGAGCACCACGAGTTATATGGGATCACTGAAAGAGAATGTAGAAACCACAGATGACTGCAAAGGATGCACATTTTAGTTGTTCTTTCCAGCTCGCTACCAAACTAGGCAAAACAAAAGAACAAACAAAAAAACACCACAAGAAACTCTGTCTTATTACATCTGTTGCAATAAATTACAATTGGATTGAGAAACTGATGGTGAAGTTCACAGAACTCCTCAGAAGGACCAATCCTGGGAGCAGAGAGGCCGGAGCCAGCCCTACTGCACTGTGCCACCACCGAGAAGCCCTGGAGCTGCAGAGGACGCCCAGCTGCTGCCTGAACAACAGGAAGGAGCTCCAGGAAGAACCTGTTGGGTGGCACGGCTGGAGGTTCAGGCCCGTACTGAACCAGCCCTGCTGCATCACACTGCCTCTGCCTTCCGTCCTCCTGCTCTGACACCGCCCAGAAGGACAACGTCAACACCGAAACCCCAACCAGCCTCCCGGAACGCGGTGCATTCACCAGGGCTGTGCAACAGGCGAGGAGCCCGTGGGCACACAGACTCACAGAACAGAGCCATTAAGGCTGGAAAAGGCCTCTATGATCACCAAGCCCAACTCCCTCCGAGCCCACTGACCCTCAGTGCCACATCCCCACTGTTCTCCAACACCTCCAGGGACGGTGACTGCCCCACCCCCCCCGGGCAGCTGTACCACTGCAGCACCGCTCTCCCTATGAAGTTCTCCCTCACACCCAGAGCGGCCCTCCCCCGGCGCAATGCCGGCTGACAGATGAGGCTTCACCACCGATCGCAGCCCGCACGGAGCCCCGCACGGAGCGGTAGGCCCGGCCCGGCCCCGCACCCCCCGCCCTCACCGCGCTTGTTCTTGGTGCCGTGTTTGCGGGCGGCCGCCAGCTCCTGCTCGATCTTCTTCTCCAGGAACTCCTGCTTCTTGCTCAGCATCTCCTCCGTGTCCCGCAGCCGCTGGATGGCCTCCTGAGGGGACGGGCCCTTCCCGGCGCCCTTCCCGCCGGCGCCGGCCCCGAACAGCTTCCCCAGGATCCCCGACATGGCTGCGCTATGCCGGGCCGCGCTACGAGGCGATGGCAGCTGCGGAGCGCGAGCGGCGCTCCCCTCACTTCGAGCCCGTCACTGCGTGCCCCTCGCGGAGCGCCCGTCGGGCAGCCCGGCCCTCTGTCTGCCCGCCCGCTCGAAGAGCTCCGCAACGCGTGGGCCCCTCCGCCACCACCGGCTGCTCGCTCGGGCCTGAACCCCGCCCCAGCTCGCCGCCCCACCGCGGCCGACCCCGCGCCGCATACAGCTCCCAGCGTACCCCGCGGCGCAGCACCGCTCCACCGAGCGGCGGCCTCACGAGAGGCATGCTGGGAAATGTAGTGCGAGGCGCGGAGCACGGCGGGAAGGGCGGGCAGCCGGGCGGAACCCGGAAGTGTCGTCATGTGGCGAGTGACGTTAGCGCGCGGTGACGTCAGCGGATGAGCCGTCGCCATGGCGGTGGAGCGGGGCTGGCCGGGCCTGGAAGGAGCGGGAGTAGGCGTAGGCCGCGGGCACTCGACCTGTCCTGGGAGAGATGGAGCCGGGCGTAACCGCGGCAGCCTTGAAATTCCCTTCCGCTGTGACGGCGGCCTCACGCCCCGTGGGGTCCGGCGGAGTGTGATCCCATCTCAGGGCCCACACTTATGAAAATTGCCGCTATCTGTGAAAAAATGAAGTGAATGTTCTGTGATTTGGACAGAGCTGGTTGGCGCCGTGCCAAAACTGAAGGCTGCGAATAGCGAGCAGCAGCTTAGTGGGCAGCAGAGCCCTCCCGTGTGCCAAGCAAATGAGGCAAAGCAGTTATTAGTTAATGGAGAGTGCTGTTATGTGAGTAGTCGGAGCCGTAAGAGCTCTCCGTTCTTTTAATCGATACTTCTCATATTCATTTTGTGGCGTAACTTCAGAAAAATGCAAAGGGAAGCCCCTAAACACATCGGTGCTATAGCACAGAAACACAGAATAGAACCATAGAATCGTTTGAGTGGGGCACTTTAAGAGCACCTGGTGCAGCCCTCTGCACTGAACAGGGACACCCACAGCTCCGTCAGTGCTCAGAGCCCTCCACTCTGACCTTGAGTGTCTCCAGTGATGGGGCACTCTCTGGGCAACCTGTGCCGGTGCCTCACTGCACTCACTCTAAAAGCTTCCTTATATCCAGTCTCCCCTCTTAATTTGAAGCCATTTCCTCTTGCCCCATCATGACAGACCCTTCTCAAGAGCCTGTTCCCTCCTTTCTTACAGCCCCTTTAGACACTGACAGGCCACTCTCAGGTCTCCCCCAAGCCTTCTCCATGCTGCACAGCCCCAGCTCGCTCAACCTGTCCTCGTAGGGGTGGTGTTCCATTCTTCAGATCATTTTTGTGCCCCCCTCCCTGGTTTGCACCCCAGCAGATTTAGAGGCTGGATGACACAGCTAACTGCCATGCAGTGAGCACAGCACTGCCTCCTGCACAGTCTGCAGGACAGGAGCAGCTCAGTGAGAAAAATCCATCTGCAGGAGTTCACCAACAATGCCCGCTGGCAGATCCTGCCTCACTCTAGCTTGTTAGCTTTGTCATGGCAAACACAGAAGAAAGACTAAGAAATATAGAGAAGAAAAATCCAAGGAGGTTTACAGAAACCACTCCAAAGGTAGGAAAGCTCTGAGGGAGATATCAGAACCTCGGAGTGCAGACACAACATTCTACCTGCCTTTATGACTCTATGATCTGCTGCCAGAGGTGGATGCTGACCACCAGATAACACTTGTTCTAATCCAGCATCAGCTCCAGATATTCCAGTGCAGGCATCCAGCCTGGGGGTACTACAGGAAACCTCCAGAAAATGCCAAGAGGCTTCTGACAGCAGACCTGGGCCTGTGGCAGAGCCAGCTGTGTGAAAAGGTGTCTGGCTGTCAGTGCTCACAGCACACAGACTTACAGCCCAGCAGCTCTGCTCCTCCTCAGCACATGCTGCAGAAGCAGAGATGCAGTTCCTGGGTGACATTCTTCCAGTTTGGCCCACAGGAAATAGAACAGCTCATGCACATCCTAACTGACCCTAGGTTTCAGAGAAGCTCATACAGCTGGACAGAACAGCAAGAAATGGGGTTTCCAAGTTCCTGGCTTGCTGTGAGGAGCCTCCTTCCTGGCACAGCTCTTCTGTACACACAGAACAGCACTGCACATCACTCACAATGTCTCAGTGACAGCATCTACTTTTTCCTGATTCAGTTCTCTTTCCCACAGGATTTTTCTATGTCAAAATTTAATCTTTTGTTCTTCTTGATGTTCTTTATTTTTCCACTTTTCAAACAAAGGGCAGAGCCAGCAGCCAGGGCTGCCATTGCCCCTGTGTCACACCTGCAGCCTTCCCTCTGCAAACCCCCCGGAGTGCTGGAGCATTCATCAGGCACGTACAAGGCTTGCAGCCAAAGAGCTTCTGAAGGCAAGATCTATACAATCACCCAGCCCAGCTTCTCTTCTGATCAGGGACCTCTGTTACATTATCTTACACGTAATCACTCTGAGATTTACTCCAATAGGATAATTGTTATGGTAAAGATAAAACTTTATGCTAATGTGAAACGCTAATTCTGTGTACCACCACCACACGTGCAGTTGGGACTGTATTTCAGCCCTTGTATCCCATGGTCACACGTGGAGCTGTACTGTGGTTCTGTTGCTGACCTTTGAATTACATTCAGCGTAGCAAGTGGAAACCGGCTTGAGCACCTCATTTCAACAGTCTGACCTGTGAGCAGAGCTGGAGGAAAGCAGGGCCCAGAAAAGGAACCTCCAGAAAGGATTCCTCCAGACTGCCCTCCAAGCTGGAGGAGAGCTGCACCACATGTTGTTGTCTCAAAATAGACCTGAGTGCAGCGCTGCAGCCAGCACCCAGAGCCACATAATGACACCGTACGCTGTGGGTAAAGAGAGCAGCAAAATAGGAACATGTATTTAGCAATGTTTCCTCTCCTGCAAGAGCTGTCTTTAAAACACTGTGGGCAAATAAGCTCTGCCCTTTTCAACAGAAGAGAGATGTCCCAGATGCACAGAAGCACTTGCCCTAACTCCCAAGCACGTCCCCAAGAGCAGGATGCTCAGGGCCTCGCTGAGCTTTGAGTACAACCTGTTACTGACACCTCACTGCCTCTCCACAACCTTATTCCAGTGCCTGACCACCCTCTTGGATGAAATCTCTCTACATTCAGTCAGGATGTCCAGTACATCTCTGTAGCTTCCTGCCCTGCTGCTGTGCGCCCCTGAAGAGTGCAGCTCCATCTCCTCTGCACCCTCCTGCAAACCCCTATTTTCAGGGTCTCTCCAAGAAGACAGGAGCACCTGGAACTCAGGCAGGTAGCAGGCAGGCACCATGCTGAGACCAGTCAGACCAGTGACACTGGGGTGACTGCTCTGGTGGCCAAACATCCATGTGGAAGCAGGAGGTGAGGCATGGACTTCACAGCCAGGCTGTCAGCTCACAGTGAATTCATGCTCTGCCCCATATCACCCCCAGGCTGGAAATGCAGCATTTTCACACCTACAGAATAGCAGTTCATCACAAAAAATTTACCAAGGGAAGCTCAGCTTACCCATACAAAGAGAAAGAAAAAACAAACAAACAAAAAAACAACATTGGTGAGCAGAGCATGGAGACAGTGTGTCCCAGGTGGACCTGGAGGCAGCAGGGATATCATCCAGAGTCCAGTTCCCTTCTCCAATAAGTAGGACCATTGGATGGCAGCACAAAACTGAAGACAACGTGGTTTGGGAAGGAAGAGGGAGCCCAGCAGGCCAGAGCAGAAGGCAGCAGCACACTTGACTTCTCTCCTACCTACTTTGGGCTCCACATCTGCCCACACAGCTCCTCTCCCAACATTACACAGTGGTAATTTTCAGTTCCCTCCCATTAGGTGCCCTGGTTTGGTGCTCCCATATCAGCTTTGAATCTCCTACTTGGGAAATCAGACAGGAGAATCCAAGAGGACGACAGAAAACGCTCCAATTGCAGGATTTCCTTGCTCCCTGATCACACTGACTTCCCACCTGTCAATGATCCACTGAAATTATTAACTGACCCATAAAACTGAGCTAAGGGCACATACAGACTGGGAAGCAACAGGAGAAGTGCACAGAAGTATCCTGCAGCACTTAGTCCAGAGCAGATGCTAGAAAATTGGGCCATAGATGTATCATAGGTTTCCTGTGTGACCCTGGGAAGGAGACCAGGCCTCACTCAGGCCTAAGTTTCTCTCACTGTACATACGACGTGTCACATTTAGCTGTTAAAAGGACTGACTCATGGATACCTAAGGCATTTGCAGATCCTTAGATATGGAGAAAAATGTGAGAACACCATGGAAGGAACATCAAACAGAAAGGAGTTAACACACGTGTGCTCAGACCCAGCACCACACACAGCTGCTCTCACCCACTGACTCCACACTGTTTACAACACATGTAGTATAGACAAGGTGTTCTTTTTACTGATAAGAGCAGAGAAAGATACCAGAAAAGTCTATCAGAGTATTTCTGAACAGTGTTCCCAAAGGATCTCACAGTGAACTTGCTTCCACTAGGAAGGATCATTTGTTTGCTCTTGGAAAGGGCACCCAAATACTGGGCAATACAGCTTTTAGGCCAGAAAAACCACAGGTGAGACAGGCTGTGATTTGCAAAGCCACCTGATTTCAGCAGCTCTGTTTGTTGCAAGTTTATATGCTCCTTCTTCTCACCCTGATTCAGGGATCTTAGTCTTTCTTGACCAGTGATGCAGAGGGACAAGAAAAAAACGGAGCCATTCTCTTCAGTGCCTTGTAGCCATCAGTGGCTTCCAAGAAGTCCTTCGCCCATGGATGGGAAGATCAAATGGAAATGAAAGCCATTTTCTCCCATATCCATCTACTCCCCACAAGAGCTTTGGTCTTTTTCACCAGGATAAATTTCAGCACCGAGTCTGACAATCCCAGCAGCAGCCCCAAGCCACACAGTGGCTCTAAGCATGATCACTCAGTCGTCTGGATGTAAACGGGGACAGCCAGCATGGTGCAGGGGCCATCCGAGGCAGCCTGCAGTTCTGCCAAGGACAAATTGGATGCGATACTGCTGGGCTGCCCAGGAACGACAAGGTCTGAGTCAGCAGCTCCTGACCCACCAACCACAATGGACAGGACAGCATCTGACTCCTGGAATGGCTCTTTGTTAGGGACACCTTCCTGGGGGCTTTCCCCACCAACACTGTCCTTCAGCTCTCCCAGAGCCAGCTGGTTGGGAAGGGAAAGGCCCACTTTACGTCCCCGCACCACCCGTTTCTTCTGGGGCTTCCTGAGCTGCAGGTCTTTGTCCTTGGGTGAGCCCAGACGGCACTTGTGGTCCTTCATGTACTTGTGGCGCGTGAAGCCCTTGCTGCAGGTGGGGCAGCGGTATTTGTAGTTGCCGGTGTGCGAGCGCTGATGCTCTATCATGTGGGCTCGTCGGCTGAAGGACTTGTTACAGTACTGGCACTTGTGGATCTTCATCCCTGCACATAGCATGGGAGGAGAGAGCTCAGTTAGAGAGTGCAGGAAAACCTATGCTGCAGAGGGAGAGCATGGTAGCTTTACCTCCTCCTCCACGCAGGTGTTCTCTGATAAAAGTTTGAAACAGCCACCTTCTCACTCAACAAACCCCATTCTTTTCAGTTTGCTTATTAAAACCACCAAAATTATCCATGGCCTAAGGAGATATCATGCCAGGCAATTCTGCAGTCAGAGAAGGATGAACTGCTACACCTCAAACATCACTGCTTGGGAATGTTTGCAATAATGGTTCTTGCCTCAAGTAAGAGGTTCAAAATATCACTAGGAAACAATGTGTGTCAGGTGATTGTGATGAAAATGCACAACAGCCTTAAACTCGGACTTTTTTTTCTCCTAAATATAATCTGAGAATGTCATAGGCTGCACTGGCAGCACAGTCTCATCTGATCACAATTTGCAGGGCTTTGGATGTGGAAGGCACAAGAGAACACTTTCAGTTTTACCTTGACAGAAAACAAAGCAAAAAAAAAGAAAACCCAAAACAAGAACAACAACAGCAAAGGTTTCCTAGGGCACAGCAGTAAATGAATTGACCTTATTAGGAGCTGAAGCATCATTTTTGCACTTACCTGAATGGGACAGTATGTGAGCTTTCAGCTTGTCGGGCCTGTTGAACTCTTTATTGCAGCCTGTGTGGCTTCTGTAAGAACAACAAATGCTGATGAACAGCACGAAGCAGCTGAGGATTGATGCATAAACAGATCCATAACCCTTCTCCTTATCAGAAACTGGATGGGTCCCTGAGTATGGTTACAGTTGGAGCCCCGCTACTTCAGCCTTTCTGAATGGGGGCAAGAAATAAACAAGCTGCTATCAGGACATGTGGCTTTTGCTGGGCTATAAATCACCTTTGCATCACCATAAACGCTGCTAACAACAGCAGGTTCAAGGTTCCAATGGGAGTCAGAAATATTTTGGAAGGAGCCACAGGGTGGTTGGAGCAGGGAAAAGTCAGTCTTGACTATCTCAGAAATGACAAAAGATTTGGGGATGCACCTCCTAAATCTGGATTGCTTTGGTTTGTACACTAGTTCTTCTGCTTCTAAGTGCAGCCAGGGAGACCCCAACACTCAAGCTATCCTGTGCTTTGTGCTCAAATAATATTCTTTCTCTTCCCCAGTGCTCTGCACGTGCAATCTCCCAAGCCTCCCATGTAGGCAGGCATTATTTTAGAGGATCTGATAAACTGAGATGAAATTACATTGCCCCACAGAAAGTCAATCACAACCAACACTTCTGGGTTCCCAGCATTCTCGCCTCCTCAAGCAGCAGAGAACTGTCAGATGCCACATGTTCCCTAGGATATACACAAGGGACATCCTTTCCTTTCCAAACCATGCCACAAGACAAGCTGCAATGCTGGAGATGCTACGTACGAGAAAGGACATTTATACTTCTTGAAAGGTTCGTGGATCAGCATGTGCCTCTTGAGTTTGTCTTTCCGATTGAAAGCTGCATCACACACCGAGCATTTAAAAGGCTTTTCACCTGGATTAAAAAAAGAAAAAGGAATGAAGAGACAGGGAAAGCGCAGTCACACAGGGCTGCCCTGGTCACGTACAGAATTCACACTGGCAGCAGTGCTGCTCTACTTCTTTAGAAACTCTCCAAGATTCCTTACCCTGCCCTGTGGGTAAATGGATGGATACTGTCCCCACTGTGTGCTGCTCCTGCTCTCCAGGGCAGCTCCCTTAGCTTCCGCAGCCCCGGGCAGTGGGGAAGCTAATTCTGTGTTCCACTTCCAACTGGTGCAGTACTGGGCACAAGACTGAATGGAAACCACACATTTCCTAAAAGCCACGTTACCACAAATAACTCATACTCTGTTCCTCTGGTTATCGGGAAAATAGCCAGAGCATCACAGGGCTCAGCAATGACCACGGTGCAGAGTTACTGAACACTGCAGCGCCAGCAGAGCCCCGTACCTGAATGGATGTGGGCATGCAGCTTGAGGTAGTGCTCCCGGCGAAAGAACTTCTTGCAGATCTGGCACTTGAACTTGCTGCCTCCACCGTGGGTGGGGATGTGGCGGCGCAGGTACCTCTCACAGGGGAACACCTGTTAGCACACAGAAACCAGGCTGAGTCAGCAGCACCGGGGGACATCGCTGAGCTGAACAGGCACAGGACTTGCAGCCTGTATAAAAAGCACACGCTGACAGCGACCGCTTTCTTGGAAAGGAAGCACTGAGAGAACCTTTAGTTTTGTATAGGGAAAATACACACAGAGCTGATAAAGCATACAACAAAATAAACCCTTATCCTTAAGAAACATATGAGCTGAAACATTACTGCTAAATTTTCTGACACCATACTGCTGAGGACCAGCACCCTAAACTCAGCTTCACCCTAAGCTCAGCTTCCTGCCAGAGCCAGCAGCAGGACCATGACACCTTTCCCCTGCCAGCAGTTCCTACCTTCCCGCACTGTTGATTTTAGTTCATGCTCTCTGATTATCTATTATGAAGAGCTCCCACTCGTGGTCTTTATAAAATCAGCATGAATGTTTCACTTCATGTAATGAGGGCGCTGGAAACATTCAAGCTGAGTTCCTCACGAGGATTCTCCAACACATCCAGGGGGAGCAAAGGAGAGCCTAGACTTCTGTTACCCAGTACTCGGTACCCAGTGCTCTAGAAAACAGTAATATTAGCAAAAATACAAACAGAAGTTAAAAATAATGCTGCAGATAATGGGCTTTCAAACATGCACACTGCATGCTAAAGTCCCATCCAAGTTCAGAAGGGGTGAGGGTGGAGAGAAGGCAGGTAAAGAAAGGCAGGTTACCAGCCATGCGAGGAGCACGTATTCCCTTCCTGAACTACCTCAGTACAGAGTGGTCACTCCTTTAAGATCGTCCCTGCCCCCACTGCAGGATTTTCATTTCCTCTGCTTTAAACAGAGGAGCATTTCAGTCTGAATTTCAAAAAATAATTTATTAAAATTCAAACACCACCAAAATCTGCCCCTCGAGCCCCTTTCAGGGCCATGCTGAAATGAGTACTTCCAGCCAAAACCTACCCGTGCATCATGCCGGTCCCAGTCACATCATTCTGAAAGGTTTCTCTTTGCCAGGACACAGAGCACTCATCCAAAAGATGGGACCAAGGGGGAACCCAGAGAGTTCTGTTGCAACAAGAGATGAGGACAGCAACGTAGGTGTCAGCACTCCCCCAAGACCCACGGGTTTCTATTCACAACTCTGCCAGCCGTGGCTAGCCAAGCACAGTGGCTCAGAGGCACCACCACTACTCTGAGACTTCCCAAAACCTCACCACTGACACACTTACTTTTAAGAAACAAAGATGGCAGCCTGGAGCGTGCAGTTCTGCATTGGCATGGGAATAAGGGGACTCCCCTTACAAATTCTGTTCATTAGGTCAGCAAATGGGGACCAGAGAGAAAAGCCAGCACTGTGGGGAGGAATGCACTCTGCACAAGGTCAGGGATGTAACCACCCCTGCCTCTCTGAAAAGCACCTCGTGAGCCTGCCAGTCCGTACTGAGGTAGAAGGGAGAGAAAAGGGAACCAATGGGTCTTGTCCCATCAGAGCCAGGACTGGCTCATACAGCAGTCACCCACTCACCTTCTGGCAGTGAGGGCAGGGGAAGTTGTGCGTTGCTGTCTGCAGATGGTGCTCCAGGGCTTCAGGAGTGGAGTACTTATTTACACACTTCACACATCTAAATGCAGAGAGAAAAGACAGAGCTTGTGAACAGGGCTACCACCACACGCAGACCCCGCACAGGGCAGCCCAGCCCTTCACCATCACGTAGGTGCTCTGAAACCTCAGCAACGCACACGGCCAGATCACAGGCACAAACTTAACATCCTTCACCAGGAGAAGATGCTGGAAAACTGGGAGAAGAAACCTTTCAATTACTACTGCTCTTCCATACAAACTCCCATGGGAGCACCCAAGGACCGGAGCACATATTCCACATCATCTCTTCATGGAGACAACTAAGATCTCACCTAAAATAAAACATCTCCTCCCATCTTCATGCAAGTGAAGGAGCTGAGCGTGGGGTCACAGCACAGCAGTATTTCCCACTGCTGGGGCATCCACAAGCTGACATGATGCTTCACTGTGGGGTCCTCAGCATCTAATGAAGCTTCAGCTCACACCGACTCCTCTCTTGCAACACCTGGGCTCACTCCACCTGACCCACCAATTCTCACAAACCCTGGCAGTATTTCTGAGACCTGTGCCAAAGCTGACTGGTAATGTTCCTCACCGATGATGCATGTCCCCATTGCACAAACACACACACCATGCATCTGCAGTGAAATTTCTGCTTACTTTAGCAGACCAAAACCTCTAGAAACATAAGCAGAGTTCTGACCTCAAAGATCTCTGCCAGTGAGCTTTATGATGAAGCTCCAGGCACAAGGACGACTAGAAATTACAGTGTAAGTAGCAGCAGCTATTTATTCCACTAGGCTCCTAAGTGACTTTCAATATCCTCTAGGCTTCCTATTCTTCCTGTATATCCCTACAGGCATTTCAACCTCCCCAGAGAGCTGTGAACTCCCCACCCTTTCCCTCTATACTTACAGAAAGGCTTCTCCAGATTGTAGGCCATCTCACTGCAGAAGAATAGAAGTAATAATTCATTTTACCCAGGCACAGCTTCTGCAGCCTACACTCCCTTTGCTGCAGGTATTGAAAGATTCAAGCTGAAAGGGGCTTCCCTGGGTTGCTTGCCCAGCCTGGAGCAGACTCAGCTACGCTGACCTCACTCCTGACTGGTGATAAGAGCTCTTGCAGTGATGGGGTCTTCCTAAATAACAAATGGCAGTCTTTCTGGAAGGGCCCTTGAATTCAAAATGCTTGGCTCTAATAGCCTGGTGGAGAGGCCCCCATCTACCATTTGTGTGTCCAAGAGAACTATGGCTGCTGAGCAAGCAGCCTCCTCACCTTTCTTGTGTTCCCCCTGCTCTCGACCAGACACACTCTGCACACACCCACTCCTACAAGCCTTGTGAGCACTGATTGCTACTGTACTTGTACACGGCCACGTCCTTCTTGGGGCTGTGCTGGGGCAGCAAGCTGTGAGAATACTGGTGGACGCCCAGCTCATACAGGGAGGGGAAGTCCTTGCTGCAGAGGTGGCAGCGATAACTCAGCTCCTCCTGGTGGCTCTTGATGTGGTCGAGGAAAGACTCCAACTTCTGGAAAGTCTGAGCGCAGCTTTTCACCACACACTTGTACACCTGGGTGAAGAAGTGAGAGGGACTGGAAAGGCACACCATGGAAACATACAGGGCAAGTCTTCTGCCAACGGGCAGAGAGACCTCCCTTTCTGGAAATCACAGCAGCTGGGTACTTCATAGAACACAACTACTGCCTTAAGAGGAACTAATGTTCCCTGCACTGGGTTGCACAAGGGTTCCCAGAGCAAGGACCATACCCACACACTGCCCATGAGGCCAAGAGTGCTCAGTCAGGGCATAGCAAGGAAACCTTGCCCTGCAGCAGGAGCACAACACGGTGATAAACCAAACCAACCCCTTCCCTGCTGGGAATAACAGAGCAGAGCAGCTCAGCATCAAAAAATAATTGACAACTGTAGGTGAAGATAATGGCAGAACAGGAAGCAGAATCACACTCCTGCAGCACAACAGCCATTGAACAGATATCCAAAGATCACCCGGCTCAAGGAAGGACCCCACCACACACAGCCGACCTCACATAACCAAATTCCTTCCCTGACCCTCAGAGCCACTTCAGCTGCTGGTCAACAGCTGCAGAGGACATGCAAGTTCAGCAGTCCACAGGCAAGTCTTGCTCTCTTTCCACCTCTATCCCTGGGGTAAGATCAGCTACAAAAGGTGAACCCTTCTAGCCCTCAGCTCTCTCACTTCTTGAGGGCTGGGCTAAACCTATTCAACTTCCACATGATAGCTGCTCTGCCCACACAAATTGCCAGGGTGCTCCCCTAAGAAAACAAGCAAGAAAGCAAGATGGGAGAAGGAGATGCTTCTGTGAGCACATAAAACCGCCTGAGGGAGTGAGACCACAGTGCCCCAGCAGTGACCATCCTACAATGCAAGAGCTGCCACCTACTCTGAAAACTTTGGATTTTGCCTTCTTTCTTTTTCTCTAGCCAGTCAAACCTGCTTGACTGATTTCTCAGCAGTGGCTCAGCAGGACAGGGGCAGCAGAGCTTTTCAAAGCCACCCAGACCACACAGCTGCAACCCAGATGTGCAAAGAGCTAAGCTGAATGGTGAGAATGTAGCAAGTAGGCAGTATGCTTTAGACAGAACCTGCAAGCCTGTCTCAATCTCACCACAGACACAGGGCACCCTCTGTCCCTACCTGTTCATTCTTGTGCTGTGTCATGTGCGATTTGAGCTGGAAATAGGTGTTGAATTTGCTGGGACAGAACTGGCACTGGTAAGAGCTGTCGATCAAGACAACCTGTTTGGCTTCCAGTTTGCCCGCGTCACTCTCGTCCATGGGGCTCATGTCCTGGGGAGGTTGTGCAGGGTTCCTAGAGGGTTGAGTCAAACCTGGAGAAAAGGGAGAGAGAAGGTCACAGCCTGCCACAAGATAGCTCTGAATACTGCTCTGCAAGCTGTGTGCTGCTGAGATACCCAGGCTTGGTCTGGATCCAGGCTCTTCCTTTCAAAGGCAGATCTTTAGATCAGAACCTCACTTTCCAATGGCATAGTTATAAGTTTGTCTACAGATGACCTAAAGCTCTGACTACTCCATCTTCCCCTCCTTGACCCATTCTCTTTACCACTGTGCTTCCAGGAACATAACTGTGCTCTGTCAGTATGGCAGGCTGCCAAGAGGGAACTAGTGCCAAATTTATTCCAATCTCCAGCAGGAGACAGGTGGTCAGATCCAGCCAGTAGCAGCCCTGCTGTCTGCAGAGACCAGCTCCAGCTGAACCTTGTCCTAGGTATGACATTGCCACAGTGCTGTTTCTTCTGCTTCTACTCATGACCAAGGTCATCAGCAGAAAGGGCAGACACCACCTGCCAGCAAGGAGCTCTCCTTTGCATCAAGTATTTTCAGTTGGCCACAGGGACCAGACCCTGTCCAGGCAATTTGCACATTGCCAGCAAGCCAGAGCACCAGGCTGTGCTAAATCACCAGCCTCGACCAGAGCTACCAAGTGTGGTTCAGGTACTATTCGAGGTGCACCTGTCAGGGAGTGAGAAAGGGAAAGATATCTCTCCATGTTCCTATGCATGTCCTGAAACAGAGCCATTGTCTTCACCAGCGCCTGAATCAGTGGCTGGGAGTACCAACGCATGAAGCTGCCAGCAAGAGTGGAGCAAACACAACTCAAGCATCCACTGCACTTCCCCAGTGTGTGCCATTAAATCCCACTGCAGCAGGACTGCAAGTGGCACACATAGCTCCCGTCTTCCTTATTTCTCTGTGGAGGATCAGGAGATGCAGAAATGTGCAGAGCCCTCCCATCACTGCTCTGCCCCTAGAACACACCATCCCCAGGCAGCAAACCTGTGTTCTCCTCATCCTCCACCTGGTTGGGGTTCAAGGCCATGACCTGCACCGTGATGGAGTTGCGGGAGATGGTGCATCCCAGTCCTGGAGGCCACACTTTATGGGTCTGCATGTGTTTCTTCACATTGGACTTCTGGGCGAAGGCTCGGCCACACACGATACACTGGAAGGGCTTCTCACCTGTGTGACTGAATGCAGAAGGCACTGTAGCTGCAGCCAGTGGAAAAAGGAGGCAGTTCCCAGGCCTGGGCTGCACGAGGCCCTCTCTGCTTGGCAGATCAGCCCCCAGATCAGCCAAACAAGTGCTTTCAGACCCTAGCAGCATAGGAATGATAAAAGGCCTGGGGAAACAAGCCCAGTACACAAACACTGATAGTCTGGGAATGACCAGGGATCAAATGAAGAAGTGAGAGAGGTAAAGACCTCTGCAGCAATATCAGGTCATTCACTGTTAGAGTTTCTGCATGGACTTCAGACCCCACTGTTCTTCTAATGAGTAAAGACTCTCTGTCACTTACTTACACATGTGGCCTCTGCCTTGCAGTCCCCTGATCTCCCCAAACTTGCTCTCCCCTGTCCAGAGCAGAAATTTCCTTCTACTTTGCTCCTCTTTTGCCAGAGGAAAAAGCTGGCTTTGACACGTGGAGTATGTAAGGAAAAGAGTTCAGGATGGGAAGCAAACCACCACTTGCTCCTCATCCGTCCTGAGCTCAGCATACCCCACTGGAGAAAATGCTGAAGATCTCAGCTGCCTCCTGCTAGAGCTCTGGCTTTCATAAAAGCTCCCTATGTAGACACTGAGCTTAGCTTATGGTTTGCTGACTCCAGCCCTTCTGCAAACACATGCAAGCTGCAGCTTACTAAGGAGCCAGAAAAAGGGTTGAAGGAGACAACACTGCTCCAGAAAACAGGTGGCTTTCGGGGTCTCATCAGTTAGGAAGGGTCTCCAATCTCAGCCCATTAGCAGAAAGATTGTATCTTCAGTGCAGCCTTCGCCTCAGTCACTAAACTACTCTCCTGTAGAGGAGCCCTAGAGGGTGAGGGATGAAGGATGACCTTCCATTGGAGCATGGATTCTGGGAGACATGACAAACATGAGGTTTACTGGGCTATGCAGACTCCCTCAGCAGGGCTGTGCCAAGACCCACTCCAACCACCCCACTGTGCTCAGGCTAGCACTACCCTTACCTTCTGATGTGCTGTTGCAGGTCGAAGTTTTTAGTAAAGGCCTTGTCACAGTAAGTGCATTTCAGCTTTGGGGACTTAGGTTTCCCTGGAAGAGTAAGAGTGCACAGGAATGACATGAACTGACACAACCTCATTGTCCCCCTTCACTTTGGGGCCTTCAGCGAAAGACATTTCAGAACCAAGAACAAAGGACTGCCTGAACAGATGGGGGAGAGGTGAAGGAACAAGCATGTATTAAATGTAGCCTGAGCTAGCTCAGTAAGTGCTGAGGAGAGCAGAAGTTGGGAGGCAGGGAATTCACACTGGGCATTAACCACTTCAGGGTCCGTTCCAGCCATGCTACAAATGGAAAACAGCAGAACCATGGGCTGCTCTAGGAAACTCTGGACTGAGAGCTGCTTGATCATTCACACCTCTATAAATAACATTTTAATTCCATGGGTCCAATCTTGGCCACGTGGCTTTCCTCCATCTCATGCCTGGGACATCCCTTGTCGAGCACACATCCACTACACCAGCAGCAAGCAGGCTCAGCCAGCAGAGGATCTAGCACTCCTCTGTCCTGTAACTGGGTGTGCCACTGTCCTGCCTCTCCTATCATTCACAGGCACTGAAACACACGTGGGGTTGGCTCTGCTGCACCCCTGATATTACAGCCTTTGAAATCAAGCCTCTCTCATCTGGCCCGCAGGAACTGCAGCTGGGTGTTATTGCTTCAGGTAAAATGGACCAAGCTCTAACACCTTATTTTGCAGGATGCCCCCATTTTTAAGTGCGATCCAATCAGCATGAATCTGCAGGGATTTAGCACAAGTCTGCCCATGCAGAAGCACAGTGACTGTCCTTTCATGTGTACACAGAGCGGACAGCCAAGAAGCATGCCCACGCTTTCACCTGCTCTTGATAGCCTTGTGCAGGGCGTGATGCTCCTCCCAGGGGGCTGCAGCACAATCAGTGCCACCCCACAGGACCTGGAGAGCCAGTGGCACAGGGCACGGTGGCCTGCAGGTTAGCACAGGGTATCTGCCATAAGGACACTTACCTTCCTGCAGCCCACTCTCACTTTTGGAACGTCTACTTTTGACAGCTGAGGTGGAATCAAAACCAACCACGTTGCCTCCTCCTGCACTGGTCAAAGGTGTGGGAACGCTGGCACTCTTGGGCTTGAACCCCTGCTTCCCAGGGCTGTACACAGGGGGAGAGGGGTACACAGGACTTTCCACACACTGGCTTGGTACCTGCAAGAGTTCCATTACCAGTGGAAAGAGGTTTGCTACACAGCACAATACTGTGCTAAGCACAGTTCCTACTATCCTCCATCTTCAGCAACACTTGCCACGACAGGTTATTAGTCTGGCTGAGTTTTCTGCTTCCTGCCTCACTGAATACATTTCTGGTTCATCAATTCTAAACTCTGAAACTAACACTATGCACAATGTGAAACTCTTGCTTGAACATCACAAAGTATCCAAGATTTATTACAGCAGGAAAAGAACATCAAAGAAACACTGAAGAAGACCTCTAGAACCCCACCTATGCCTAGTGCATGGAATAGGTCCTCATTCCTCCAGGGCAGGTGACCAACAACCATCACCAGTGAGCCTGCAGGCCCACAGCACCCTGCAGGCTGGGATCACCAGGCCCTGCCCCAGCAGGACCGCAGATGGGAAGGAAAACACAAGAAAACTTCGGGTGGCAAAGCAGAGCTGTTTACATCAGCACATCAGAAATCGATGTTTAGAGAAAAAGACAGAGACCAACACAGTGATACAGCTTCAGGGCATTTCTATTTCCCACCCTGATAAATTAGCATAGAGTACCAAGTATCCAACATGCCCATCCATTTCTGAACACTGCCACTTGCAGATCAGCAGCCAGCTGCAAAAGTAAGGCTGGCAAACCTCTGTCACACCCAGTAGTTTTCACTGTAAATGCCAGTGCAAATGCGGAGGCTGTGCACAGCTGACCCACCAGTAAACCCACTCCTGCCTGTGCCTCTCTTTAGGAGAAGCTGCCCTTGTCAAGCTCACTGAGATTCAGATTGTTCTCTCCACTTCAGTCTGCAGTGTGCAGTGCAGTGCTCTGACCCCTCTGAGACAACTCCTTCACCTCAGCCCTTCTTGCAACACCTGTAGGAAACCCACATCTGCCCTCCAGCTTTCTTTATTGCTTGTTCAGAGAATCACAGAATGGCTTGTGTTGGAAGGGACCTTAAAGATCATTTAGTTCCAACCAACTCTGTCATGAATAAGTTTGCCAGCCACTAAATCAGGCACCAGATCAGGCTGCCCAGGGCCACGCCAAGCCTGGCCTTGAGCCCCGACAGGGATGGGGCATCCACAAACTGTTTGGGCAGTTTTTGCCAGAACCTCACCGCCCTCTTGAATTCTCAGAATCCCCTTCATCTTGCTGACGTCTTTCTGATCATTACTTTTTCCCCAGAGGAAATAATCCCTCTGATAACCTAACATAACCTCCCAGTCCCTACTTCAGCATTTCTAGACCAAGCAGCACTGCTGTCTGGCTTGCTAGAAGAGGCCCAGGAGTACGGAGAGCCTGGGGACAGCCTTACCTCCATGGCTGGGTATGGCTGCATCCCCAGCGCCTGGATCTCCACTGAGCTGTTTGCTGCCATGGGTGCAGGAGCACTGTACACTTCAACCACGCCGCTGCCAGTGCTGGGCTGCCCTGGAGCCCCCAGGCTTGGTGGAGGAGGTGGTGGGGGCTGTGGAGGAGGCGGTGGTGGGGGAGGCGGAGGCGGAGGGGGCTGCGAGAGGTAACCGGCCCCGGCATGCATACTCAAGCTGCTCTAAAACCAGAGGAGGGAAAGACAAACAAGACGTTGGAGGACACGGCACTGCTCTAGCAGCATAAAGCTGGAGGTGTTGCTCCTTGACACATGCTCCCAAGCTCCAAATCAAAAGGGCACCTGCAGTAGTGACGGTGTCTTGACGCAAAGCAGCACTGTCCAAACCTCAGGTTGGATCAGACTGTGCTGACTTACAGAGGGTTGATTTGGACTGGCAGTAGACACCATTTCCTCCAGAACCTAAGCATTCATCCAAACCCCACTGCTTTTTTGCTTTGTTTTTAAACCTTATGGTTACAGAGGATATTTTTGGGGCAAGAGGAGTGTATCCAGCACGGACAGCCTTAGGGAAAGCCCAGAACAACCAAGGCAGGAAAAGAGGGATGCATGAGGCAAACTGATAAGGACTCTGGTAATCAACCACTACACAAAAGTGCATCAGAAGGCTGGGGATACCTCATTACAAAGATCTGAGCATCCAGCAACAAGGACACCAGCAGAAAGCAGGCCCTGAGTTACCTTATCATTTATCCAATGCCCCTTCCAAGCCTGGCTGTCCCCTGGGGAGGGTGCCCAGCACTTTGCATCAAAGCAGGTCTCTAGGCTCTGATCAACCACCTGCATTCTCCCACCATACAACACACAGTCCCAGGAAGCGAAGGCCCTTCAGCCCACACGTGCCCCTTACCTGTACTGGGGGCTGCACCGCTGGCATGGGTTGGTCCAAGGATGTAAAAGCAGACATGGCTGACATCAGTACCTCATCACTAACCAAAATGTTCCCCTGAACCAGGGTCTGAATCAAAGGCGACGGAGGAACAGTGATGTATGTAGAAATTTGCTGTAAGAAAATAAATGAAAGAGGCATTGTTGATCAGCAACAAGACAAAACAAGAAACTCAGAGATACAATGACACGGCTTACTGCTGAGCCTCTGAGTCTCTACTACCTGCTGACCAGAGGGTGTGAGAAGCCAAAGTAATTACCTACAGCTTCCTGTTGAGTCCATGGCAGTTTCTAGCTGTAACAATAAAGCAGTTTCAGAAATGTTCTCCAGAATATGGGATAAAAGATGACAGTGGCTCAAGGAAGAGGTCACTGGCTGCAGTCAAATCAGTGGTTATTAACCAGTTCTACAGGACAAACTAGTCACAGACAAGATCATGTCTTTACTGAATATTTCCTGCCAGCCAGGAAAGGTGCAGCACAGACAGAGGCTGCTCCGGCTGCAGATGGTGAACATCGGGCTCACCTCTTCAGCCTGGAGCAGGATTAGAGGAGGGGAGGGTGGATGTCCTTATTTTATGGATGAAAACAAACAGCATTTGCAGTTTGAGAGCTCCCATTTTGCTCCTGGGAAGCACCATCCACTGGCACCGAGTAAACTTGCAAAAATAACAGCTGGTTTGAGGAGCTTCAGAAACCACCATGGCTGCAAGCACAGCACGTGTCATGCACAAGGGACTTGCTCCTGGTAGGTCTGTTGGGAAGGAGGGCTACTGAGGCAAGGATATTCCCTTACTGCACAACACACCACGTGATATGGGGTTAGCTGCAGGAAATGAAAGAAGGCACACAGGGGTGAGGCTGCCACAGACACCTGGCTTCCTCTTCTGACCATGAGCCAGTGAGAGCCTCTCCCACTGAGCCTTGCATGGTGATTACCTAAGCACACTGCAGACCTGGTGGTCCTGAGCAGAACCTCTTCCAGCCTGAGAAAGGTATATCTTATGCTCATTCTGAAGGACACCTTGCTGCGAGGACCGGGCAAATTTAATGGGAGGTCAAAAGCTAAAAGGACCACAGCTGAGAGAGGTAAATTATGAGGCATCATTGGACCTAAAAGCATCACCTAGAGGTCTCTCCACTCCCAAAACCACGGTGGCAGAGCCTGCTGGTTCACAGCATGGTACCTGTCGGCTCGTGCTCGGAGCCTGCTGCACCGACGTGATGGAGGGGGTGTACACACTGTTGGTGGCCAGTGAGACCGTGGAGAGGGAAGGGGCGTTTCCCTGGCACTGCTCTCTCTTGTGGGTCATGAAGGCAGGCAAGGAGTTGAACTGCTTCTTGCACTTCCCACACAGGAACACATCTTCATCATCTGCAATTAGAGAAACAGGTCACTGCTGCAGGCCTTCCTCAGTTTTCCCCTAGTACTACATTCGAGCTACAGCCAGGAAAGGCAAGAAAACACTTAATGTATCTCAGCATCTCAAGGATATCATCAGGAGATATCAGATGCAACTGTCCTTCCCTAATCCTAAATTCTGCCTAAATCCAACTAATGTGAACGACACCCATGAGATGAGTTGAATCCCATCTCATCCCAACGACGTGATCGATCAATCCAGCCTCACTCCTGCAACACCTTCTGTTTTTAGTCTAAATAGCTTCTCCCAAAGCTTTCTCCCGGATGAGACAGACTTTATTACCCAGGTTGCAAAAAGGATGAGAAGTAAGGTACGTCAAAGCAGAGTCAACTGCAACGTGTGCCTGAATCCCATCCCCAGGAGCACTGCTGGTCTTTGGTGCCTCTGCTTGATGTTAAAGGCAGAAGACAACAACCCAGTTATCACTGATCTAGACGAAGTTTGCAGCACCGTTAAATCACATGAGCACACGGCAGTTTTCACTTGAGCCAGTTGCACTCAAATCTCTGGAAAAAAATATCCTGAAGCTCACAGAGTTGTATCTCCCATCTGTTTTGGGGGTGCAGACCATTACCTCTCCAGGGGCACAGCTCAAATCCTGGCCACCACAAAAGGCTTTCTCTCTCTCTCCCCCAAGGCAACATGGTAATTCAGTGTCTAATTTGATCTCATGGGCTGGCCCACACAAGAGGAAAAAGATCTGAAGGAATAAACACCCTCACAGGGAACGGCTCGCAGCATCATTCCATTGCACTGGCTGCTGGGTCTGCTGCCAGCCAAACTGTCAGCATGCAGCATGTGTGGAACCCAGCACCTAACTCAGTATCTAACTCAGAGCATCCCTGGTTGAACGCTGTGGGTTTCTGCATGCACAGGAGCCACCTATTCCCATATCCATTCACACAGATGAGGTACCCAGTGACTGAATACACCCCCAGAGGATAAGAAACGGCTCATTAAATGAATAAAAATATGAATAAAGGCAGTGGCAGAGAGCAGCTGTTCCCTCCCTCCCTGCCTTTATCCAAAATCCATAGGCCACTCTTGCCACAAACCACCCAAAAGCATCTCTGCTCACTTCAGCGCTCAGTCCGCCCCTTCCTCCTGCTCTGCCCAGCCCTGCTGAGGGGTCCCAATACTCACAGCAGCACCCAACACGGACAGGCTGGCTGTTCTGACAGCCATAAGAGCACACTGCAGGGGCAGACCTGCAGCCCACGGCCCCCTCACCTCACTCGCTGCTCCCCAGAACTCACCCATGGGCTGCATGGGGGCAGCTGCATTGACATTCTGAGCAGATGGATCTGTTACACCTCCTTGACCATCCAGCAAGGACTGCACAGCCAGGACCGTCTGATTATCCATTCCTGGAAGAAGACACAAGCGCTGGTGGTAAATCAAGCGTGGCATGAACATGGGTGGAGCACCCGGGGGCCAGGAGCTCACCCAAAGCAAGTCATGGAGGGAAGTTCTCTGCCGCACAGCCACCCTCACCTTCTCACCATGCTCACCATGCATTAAGTTTCACACTAAAGCAACACTCCCATGTGTCTCTGTACACAACTTTGGTACAAGCAGAGGAAAAGGAAGACGTGCAAGGAAAGCTAAAAGAGGGTTTGGTTTCAGATGCCCGCTGCAGCAAGGAAGGATGCTTAGATAGCCACAAGACAGACACTTGGGAAGTCACGGGCTGCCCAGTACAGCAGCCTGGGTGGCTCTCTCTGGGGACACAGCATGATACTGCAAGCTACCAAGCTCAATGAAGGCAAAATGCATGGTGTGCAGCATCCTGGACTCAGCCCACACCTGAGCTTCTTTAAGATGAGGAAGAAACACCTCCCTGTTTTCACGATCAGCCTTCCCATGTCTGACCTGACACAGGCCTACAAACTACAGGAGGATTTAGATACAGAGGAGGTATTAAGCAGGAGCTCTCAGGAGCACTGGCTGCCACTCAGTGCTGGGACACACAGCAAGCAGGACCACGGCTCCCTCCACTCTCTGCACCTCTCCATGAGTGCCTCTCCCCCACGAGCTGCCAGTCACACACTCTTCTTTCCATCTCCCGTGGGGCTCCGTGAGTGCACGCACACCCAGACTGCTGCCAGAACCAGCTCACTTGGCCTGGCACAAATATTTTTCATTACAACTAAAAGGCTCTACAATGTTCCCACTAAATACAGGAGATGGGGACTGCTCACCTACGGAGGGAACGTGGCCAGAGACACACAGCCACTGCATCGAGCCCAGCACACACCTTTTCTCCAAGATCTTTGCCAAAGAAACCTATTAAGCTCTTGCCTGGTTGGACCTCGGGATTATGTGCTGCACTGGAGAGAAAATTCATCAGCCCAACCATTCTGCAGCAGTGCAGGTGAGCACAGTCCCCATCGAGAGGTCCCACGTTTTAAAGACATTCTAAATACCCATTCTAAATACAACAGTGAGACTCCACGAGCACCACTTCCATCAATCACCTCGCACCAAGGAGAGGTCACAACGCTGCCCGTGCCCTTGGCAGACAGCACAGCACTGTTGGGCAGTTGCCAGGGGGCGGAGGGCAGTAGCAGCTACTGGAAGGCAGCAGATCACGCAGCCTCACGCCCTGCCGCGCCGATAGGAGCCCCGTCACATAAATCACAGCCAGGCACAGCAGAGCTGCAGGGCCAGTTTTGCAAGCCTTTGCTCTGCAGCGTGCTGCATCCCATCCTGCAGGCACCACGGTTGCTGGATCCTCTCACGCTGGCTTTAAAACACACCTCCTGCTCTGCACAGCATCTCCCGGGCAACTGCAAAGGCACACTGCAGGCGCTGCTCAACACGTCCAAAGCAGAGAGGGGAACAGAACAGCCTTTTTGCAGAGGGAGTCAGCTAGCAGGACGCAAAAGAAAACTGGGGATCAAATGCTCAGTTTTAGTATATTTGGGGAATAAGCAAAAGAGTGGAAATGAAGAATTATTCCCATTGTTTGCACCAAGAATGCCACACTTGGCGTGCCCAGCCCTGGGCTTTCTTTCTGGCTCACTGACAGATCTTCAGAGTGAAAAAGCTGCCCGGTGGCCTCAATCCTGCTTGCAGGATCAGCAGCACACGCAGCCAGAGCAAAGCAGCCCAAGACAACAGAAATAACTGCTCTTCATTCTTCTGTCAGCTGGCACGGATGCACAGGGTGTCCCTGCACTTCATGAGTCAAACGCACAATGACGGACTTAATACAGAGGGAAACATCTAAGGTTTAGCAACCAACACAGCCAGGCAGGCACAGCTGCTGGTTATACTGATGCAGCTCCATTGGATGGCCAAGGAGCAGCTCTGCGCTGATAACAGCCTGCAGGATGCTCTTCAGCCATGAAACCTTAAAAAAAAGCCATCTGTGCCTTCCCAGCAGCAGCGGAACCCGAGAGAAACACCGAGATTTGGGGAAGCAGGGATAAAAACCCAACACTGCTGCTTTGGGCTTTTATTTCCCTCTCCTTTCAAACCTGTTCCAGTTTAGAGAGCAGAACAAAACTGCCCACTTCACCCAGGTTCTCCTGTCGCCTCAAGCCCTGAATTTCAACAGTAAACCCTTCGGTTTGCTCCTGCCAGCACAGCTCCATGGGCTGTAGTGGCAGTGCAGATGCATCTCTGCCCCATGGCATTCACTGAGGGCACAACTGCCTTAAGCACCACACAGACACTGCGTCACCGTCAGCCTGTAGTCAATCCAGTCAGCAAAACAAAGCAAATAGGTGCAGCTATCAAGAGCTGCCATTTATCGGGGGGGAAAAAAAAAAGGAAAAACATAATTTGCAAAGATGCTTTGGCCTCCTGAATTCTGCAACCAAACCCAAACAACGTGGAGCTGAATGCAGAGAGGAAAGGGGACACCTGGTCACACACACAGCGCTGTCAAACACACCGAGCGCTGGCCAAACAGAGGGAGATATTTGTTCTTGCTCATCCTTCTGCTGCTGTGGGCGCAGGTGCTGTTTGCACAGCAGCGTTATGATGCTGACACAAGGCCTCTCCAGCGGCGGTGTCCCCTCGTGTCAAAGGGAAACACGTAATCCTATTTGGAGAAAAGACGCCTTGTAAAACAGCTTTCCTGCAGCAGGCTGACCCAAGCACTGAGCCCTGCAGAGCCAGGTGCGGGCCACGCCACAGAGCCCTGCACACAGCACATGGACCCGCGCACCAACACACGCACACACAGGGGCCGGCAGCTGTCGGGGAGCAGGCTGAGGGCAGGAGGGGAGCGTGAACAGCAGCAGGGCCGGGTCCTGAGAGCGAGCCCTGGGGATGGGGGAGCAGCCAGCGTGCTGGCAGCAGCGTGCTGACGGCGTCCCAGCGTGCACATGGGTGACGGGGCGCCCCGGGGCTCGGCGTGACCCCGTCTATCGTGCGTTGGTGTCCCAACGGGAGAAGGACAGCGAGGCGAACGGGGAGGCCCCAAAACGCGGGGACACGGGATGGGAGGGGACCCGGTGCGCAGGGACAGGAGCGCTCGCCCGAAGCAGCGAGCTGGCAGGGATGCCCCAGAACGCAGGGGGCGAAGGGAGGGCCCGGAAGGAAAGGGCGCGGGGAGGGGGAGCGACGGGCCGCCCCGGGGACGGACGGGCACCGCAATGCCACGGCCGCCCGGCGGCGCGGAGGTGACGGAGGGGCCCGGCTGTGCCCGCGCCGCGGTCCCGCCCCTGCCGCCGCCGCACGGGGCCGCTCGCACCGCCCGTCCGCGGGGATGGGGGGGGAGGGAGGCGGCCTCGAGCCGCGGGACCCCGGGGCCGGGCCGGGCGGGAGCGGCGCCGCCGTTACCTTCCAGCGCCTCGAAGATCGCCTGCGCCATCTTGGAGCCGGGGCGGCCGCGACCCGACAGCCGGAGCGGGCATGGAGGGAGGAGGGAGGGGAGGCGGAGGGAGGGGCGGCTCCACCCGCCGCCAGGGGGCGGCCTCCGCACGCCGCGTGAGCCCGAGCCGGGAGCGGGGCGCGCAGCGGGGCCGGGCCGGGCACCGGGCTGCCCTCCACGGGCCGGGCACGGCCGGGGGCGGCCCGAGGGGAACGGCGCCGCTCACGGAGCGCTCGGCGGAGCTTTAGCATGGCACCGGGGAGGGCGCCGGCGGCATCCCAGCGGCCGGCGCTGCGCTGAGGGTCGGGAGCGCCTCGGGACCTCTCGAGGACTCCCTCGGGGCCGGCCGTGCCGAGCGCGGTCCCGACCCCTCCCCGGGGTCAGCGGCGCCTCCGGTCGGCTGCCGGCACGACTGGGCGAGTAGGATGTCGCCGCCTATTGGCCGAGAGCGCTGACGGACAGCCGAGGCAGCCAGTGCGCGCAGCGGGCGCGGCCCCGCCCCCCGGAAGCGGGCGCGCTGAGCGCTGTGGAGTGCCGGGCGGCGCCATGGCGGGCGGCGCTGCTCCGCCGGCTGCGCTGCTCCGCGCCATCAACGCGCTCCTCCTGCAGCGCCGCTACCGCGCCGCGCTCGCCGTCCTCAAGGGCTTCCGCAACGGGGCCGTGTGAGTGCGGGCGGCGGGGAGCGCTGCGAGGTCCGGGCCCGCACGTGGGGGCTGGGGAGGGAAGGCTCCGGGGCGCTGCCTCGCTGCCCGGGGTCGGGGCGGGCTGCGCTGCGCTGCGCTGTGCTGCTGCTGGGCCGCCCGAAAGCACGGCCGGGGCACCCCTGTAGCAGCTGCGGGGTGTTGGTAGGATGGATCTGTGCTCGTTTGATAGCTCGTTTGGTGCAAAAACTCTTTTGCAGGTATGGAGCAAAAATTCGTGCTCCCCATGCCCTGGTGATGACTTTCCTGTTCAGGAGTGGAAGGTACCGCCCTACTGCTTCCTTTGTGCACCGCTCCCTCGGATGCTTCTATCCAAGCGTTACTTGTTCCTTGCTCCCGTAGAGCCCACGTTTGCAGAAAAATAAGTCGGACACATTCAGTGCCCACTGTTACGTTAAGCGGGGTAACCTGCGTGTGCACACACATGGGCTGTGGGGGCTGCTGGGGATCAATCAATCACAGGGTGGCCTGGGTTGGAAGGGACCTCAAGGATCGTGAGGCTCCAACCCCCCCACCACAGGCAGGGCTGGCAGCCTCCACATGTAATACCAGCCCAGGCTGCCCAGCGCCCCATCCAACCCGGCCTTGAACACCTCCAGGGATGGACGGGGCATCCACAGCCTCTCTGGGCAGCTGTTGCAGCACCTCACCACTCTCATAGTAAAGAACTTAATCACTCATGCGGTGGTTGTTGAGCAATGGACAGGTGAGAAATGAGCGGATGCAAACAGCAGCAGTCTGCTCCCCTCTGTGCTTACATACAGGGGGCTGAGCTGCACCACTGCCTGCTGTGGTTCTTCTCCATTAGCCAGAAATTTGAACTTAGAGAAGAGGAAAAAAAAAAGCTGGTTGGCTGCTCATAGAATTGGACAAATGCAGAGTGTGAGGAGAGCTGGTGAGTGCCCCAGAGTCAGTGATCCCTCCTCCCTCACAAAGCAGGAGATGTTTTTGGGGGGTATCGGAGCTATTGATGTGGGTGGGCAGGCCGGAGGGGCGTAAGGTCACTGGCAATGCTGCCTTTTTGCTCTCCTAATTTTCTGTTTCTTTTGTTCAGTTTAAGAGAGAAATTGAAATCGATTGCTCAGGCCACGTACACTCATTCCCGGAACTTGGCGTATTTTGTGTTCACCTACAAGGGGCTGATGGCGTTGCAGTCCCGACTACAGGGGAAAAAAATTCCATTTCATTCTTTCTTTGCAGCCTGCATTGGGGGTTGGTTAGTGTTCGGTGAGAACAATCCCATCAACAGCCAGGTAAATGTCTTTGCTGAATGTTTGGTTGACAGAAAGACTAACAGATGGGTGGTTGTGTGCCAGGAAGTGGTTGGCATAGGCTGGCCCATTTCTTCCTGTGCAGCATTACGTTTACAGTATAGCTCGTTGTACAGAGTTCTCTTTTTGACTCTTCTGTGCTCAGACACTAGAGGTGGTTGTGTGACCCCGTGGTGATGTGTGTAGTTTGAGAGCCAAACACCCTGGTGAACCTCCAGAGCTGCACTTGTATCTAGGAGAACAGGTTGGCAACCCAAAGCTGTGGGGTTACCCCACCCATTCTCTGCCCTGTGGTAACTGTGCTCAGTCTGCCTGCTAGCAGAGCTAAACCCACAAGCTTGAGCTTTGTTGTGTGTGGAGAACGGTTGGTTGCAGAGCTACACTTCACTAAATGGGGTGAGCTGACAAAAGCTGCTCAGGGAAAGCTTGGTTTGAAGCCGCTTGTTACCAACTTTAATTAGGGTCAATAAAACATGTAGGCACAGGTGAATCACAAGTGTTCTAATTGCACAACCCCCTGCAAGACCATACCTTCAGTTGGGTTTTAGGAGGTGCCCAGAGTTCTGGGTTTGTATCTTGGCAGGCTAACAGGGCTGCTCTGTGGCTATCAGCAGCACCATCTGAGGCAGCGTTGATGAAAGTTGTGCAACTGATCTGCAACTGCAAAGATTTGTTGCATCAGGTGTAATTTCTTGCTTACTAAACTAGAGCACTTACATGGCAGTAGGACTTGGAGAACATAGGGAAGACACAAACATCTCCAGTTCGAGATGGCTTGATGTGTGAGCCTATAGGCCGTTTGCTGTTACATGGGATGAACTGTTTCTGCCTCTCCTGCACAGCTTATCACAGCTGAATCACTCGCTCTGATCAGATTTACCAGCCAGGCTCTTTTCCTGATGTTCTCTGGGTTTTCTCTTCGTGCAGATCGTTATGTACCTGCTGTCTCGAATCCTGTTCGGCTTGTCTCGGCTGGCCGTGGAGAAGGGCTACATCCCACAGCCCAGGCAGGATCCCTTCCCACTTGTTGCTGCTCTGGTGTGGGGAACGGTTCTCTGGCTCTTTGAATACCACCGACAGACTCTGCAGCCTTCTCTGCAGGCCTCCATGACCTACCTGTACGATGACAGCAATGTGTGGCACGACATTTCTGACTTCCTCATTTATAACAAAAAGCCTGAGAGCAAATAGTCAGCTCGTTGTACAACACCTGGGGGAGCGGATGGTGCCCTCCAGCAGCTGAGGGAAAAGGTGCTTCTCTTGCTCTTGACTGATGAATGTGTTTAAATTAACACCTATCAAGGGGAGTTGCCTCTTGTCTCCTCACCAAAATATTCTCATTAGTCTTCTGTTAGCTCTGTTTAGAGCTAGTAAATACCCCATGGAAGCTTATTACAGTGCCTCAGGGAGAGTAAAATGCCTTGGGAACCTTCAGTAAAATCAGTCTTCTTCTAAAGAGACCTTATTTTTCTTTGGTTTCGTTTGTTTATTGCATTTCTTAAAAAGGAGGGGAAAAAAAGCACTTTTAATATGACAACTTGACAGTAAGTGGGGAATAGATGTAATCATGGAAGCAACGTTCTGGGCATTATCTGAATGCTTGCAAGGTGGAAGGGCTTTTCTGTGCTGCTGCACTCACTGTAGTGGTGAGATGGCAGCTGGGGACCTGCTTGGTTCTGAAAGCAGGGATGTTTTTTCTTCATTTCTATGGAAGACAGGAAATCCAATACAAACCAGTACAGGGATAGCTGTGTTCTCCCTAGGAGAGTTCCTTTGCAGTTTTCTCTCAGGGAGACTGAATAAGACGATGAAGTCTCTCTGATACGAGCCCTGTAAATCGGCCTTGGAAGGAATATTTTTGCTCAGTTTCCCTCACACACTTGGGATAAATCTGTCCACTACAGAGCACACTAATGAATACCCTGCAATTATTTAAAGCTTTTTGATCAAGCTTCTAAAAGCTGATTGAACTACATACCAAAACCGCCTGTGCTACTTAAGGCTCCTTTGCAAACAGGCTGAGGCACATTGCCTGCCCTCAGATGTTACTCCGAGTACTTTGTATGTAGCAGTGAGCGACACTTCTTAACAAGCACTTCCAGTTTGGTGGAAGATGGCCTGGGTTGCTCTTAGCTTCACAACTGCCCCACCGCAGCTGTGGGGTGCGTTAACTGTAAGCAGACTTGGATGTCTCTGTTGTCACTGCAGTGTTGTTGCTGCACCATGGAGCATGGAGGTACCAATGGGTCTCCCTTCTCAACCTGCACTGCTGGGTGCCAGGAGCAGCACACAGTAGGCTTTCCCAGAGGGCTGGCTGGGCAGCTGAGAAGTGCTCCATTTCATCAAAAACAACAGCTGTTTTAAAAGCCGTACCATCCAACTGGTAATACTACTAATTACTGATACTGCTGTATGACACTATACCATTCACATGATGATGTGCATTAAAATAATTCCTGACATACTGGTTTTATGTGGTGATATCATAAGAGTCATGAAGCAACTTACGCTAATTTTCCCCTTTGTCTCGGACAGGACTGCTTTGTTTCCTCCTCTCCTACCTCCTGTTTTAGCTCTCCATGCACACATCCACTTTTCAATCCCACTGGTGCTCATCTTCATCTCCTGCAGTCTCTCCTTTGCCCTCCAAGCTCCAGCAGTTGTATTCAATAGTGTGACTGGAGTGGTACGTTTGTTGTGCCTTCACATCTAAAGCTCTTTTCCTACTCCTCCGTATTTCTCAGTGCTGCTTTGGCCTTTATATTTCCATGCTCTTTGTCAATGAGGGGGAGAGTGAAATGTTCCCTTTCTTCGGTGTAGATGAACTTAAGGATCGAAGTACAGAAATGGTGGAACTGGAGCTCAGTTCTGATTTCTTTATAAATATCATGCCCTGACTCCATTGGTGAAGGTCTGACGGTGGAGGTCTGCGTGTCCTGGCAGCAGAGCACTGCATCCAATCTTTATGTTGGATTAAATAAGATGGGATCCTTTGGTGGGATTTGAGAAGACCATTCCAGAACCCAAGAGCTATGGCTTGAGAGAATCTTCCTGGAACCATCAGACTAACCAATCCTTGACTATGTGCAATTGGAGCACAGCACCCTGCAGGCTGGCCCTGTGAGCTGTTGTCTGTTATAGGTTTTCAAACTTTTGACCTTACTGCTGCCATTCCTTTCTGGAGAAAGGCTTCTCATTCCCTTAAATGTGGACTACTGTGCTTCTGCTGGTAGTTGTGTTATGGCTGCAGTCACACAGTGCTTCTGCAGCTCTTCTCCGGCTCTGCAAAGGGTCAGGACCTGCTGTGCCCCTTCAATCACAGAATGGCCCAGGTTGGAAGGGACTTCAAGGATCACGAAGCTCCAACCCCCCCTGCTGCAGGCAGGGCCACCAACCTCCACATTTCATACCAGCCCAGGCTGCCCAGGGCCCCATCCAACCTGGCCTTGAACACCTCCAGGGATGGACGGGGCATCCACAGCCTCTCTGGGCAGCTGTTGCAGCACCTCGCCACTCTCATGGTAAAGAACTTACCCCAATATCCAACCTAAATCTTCCCTCTTTCAACTTAAAACCGTTTCCCCTTGTCCTGCTATTATCTGTCCTTGTAAAGAGTTGACTTCCCTCCTGTTTGTAGGCTCCCTTCAGGTACTGAAAGGCTGCAATGAGGTCACCCTGCAGCCTTCTCTTCTCCAGGCTGAACAAGCCCAGCTCCCTCAGCCTGCCTTCATAAGGGAGGTGCTGCAGCCCTCTGAGCATCTTTGTGGTCCTCCTCTGGACCCCCTCCAACAGCTCTCTGTCTTTCTTGTACTGGGGGCCTTAGACCTGGACACAGTACTCCAGATGGGACCTCAGGAGGGCAGAGTAGAGAGGGACAATTACCTCCCCAGCCCCACCGCAGTACCTCCATGCTCTCTAGATGGCAGAACGAAGCCAACAGCAGCGCTCTAGGATCAACCCAGCAACAGCAGCCATCAGTCACCCTTGCTTCTGATGCTCTTTTCCTCCTGCAAATCTCTTCCCAACGTCACTTTCAAAGTAAATTGCTCCTGAGACTCCAACCATCTGTACTTGTGACCCGGGACCCAGCTGCTGTCCCTGGAAAACAGACCGCAGTTCATCCCGGGAGCAGGGCTGTGCAGCAGCAGTCATTAGCTGCGCTCTGGGACGGTTTGTGTTCCCGCTGCGTGCGGGCAGGACGTTAAGCTGCAAGTCACTTCTTTCCCCAGGGAAGTAATTGGAACGGTTCTTTAACGGCATCGGTCCGCATTGCTGTTCCTGTGACCAGATAGCTGGGGATGGACCCCTTCTGCTGCCGACGTGTTGGAACAATGCCGGCGTGTAGTAAAGAAGTGAACTAGAAGTAATTTGTCTGAGTCAGACTTTGGGATACAGAAGTGACACTCCCTGCCCTCCCCCAGCGCATTGTGTGAGGAGCTGAACCACCCCCCCCACCCCCCCCCCCCCTTTCTTTTTTATTAGCATTAAAACCAAAAGGAATAAAGAGGCAGTTGGGAAGCCACCTGCAAATCGGCCGCACGCTCACAGATCACAAAGGGAGTGCCATTTTTCCCCCCAACCCCAATGGTTTTGAATGTTAAGATGAACACGCTTTTGTCTACATCAGCCTTATTTTCCCCTGTTATTTCTTCCCAGGCACCTGACTCCGAGATGCTGAGTGCCTCCAAAGGGGGACAGAGCATCTCAGTGTTCGGCTCAGCTTGTCAAAAACTGAGAGTTGTGGATAAAAGTGGTGTTTGTTTTGAAACGGTGCTCCTCCTTCACATTTCGAGTCTCTTTTGCAGAGGCAGTTTTAAAGGTTAATGAATGGAACTGATCAAAAGTTTTCACCCAGCCTCCAATAGCAGGCTGACTATCCTGAGCTATTAATCATTTATTTTATGAGCCAACAAAGCAAGCTCAGGGTTACTTACAGCGCTGCGTGCTGCCCTGGTGTACATGCTGTGCTTCACTTCTCTTTGGAAAACAGCTCTTACGTTACTGCTGTTCTTCAGGGTTGCTGAAAAACCATCTCCGGGACAGCTTTATTATTGAACAAAGGTGAAAACTCAATGGGTGATATTTGGTTTGGCTGAGGTACGGCGTCTGATCCTTTCAGTTAAGGAGAGGGGAATTCTGAAAGGAAAACTGCACAACTTTGGTATCAGTGCTGCAAGACTTCCTTGCTCTGGTAGGGAATTTTAAGCTCTAAACCGAGCTGGGTGGGAGCAGAAGGGAGGGGATGGTCTCTGCCTCCCAGAGCAGACTGAGAGCAGCTGTTCAGGACCCCCCAATCACCCTGCATCCCATTGGGAGCTGCCTGGTGCCAGTGTGGCACCAGTAACCACTACAGGTACCTCTCTGAGAAGGAACTGGTATGACGAAACCCATTTGCACTGCGTCAGCACAAATCTGACCTTTGGAAAACATCCCAAGCCGTGCGCTGCTCCCTATTTGCCAGGCGGTGTTTGTCCACATCATGCCAACCTGAGCTTCCATTTTCTGTTGCTGGTTTTGCAATCCAGCAGATAAGGAGAGAAAGCCAGGAGCAATGCCATCCAGCGTCATGTCTGTCTGCTGCTGTTAATACTTTGGGGGTGCTAATCTTGCATTCTCAACCTGTATGTTCACACCAGATTGCTGGAGGAGATCACTTTCTTTCTTTACTTAGAATTTTCATCTCTTTCCCTTCCTTGAGAGTCTGGCAGTGGGGAGGGGGGAAACAACTTAAATGCTTTGTAATGTAGGGATTGTTGCCTTTGCTTTTGGTCTCGCTGTATCTATTTTTGGGTCCATAACTCCTGTGTAACCCAGGAGCTGCATCTCAGCTGGTCAAACTGGGGCTGGGATGGACAGCTGGCAACGTGTGCAAACTGGATGCACTCAGGGTGAACTGGAACGAACATGGCTGGCTCTTGCATTGCAGCCTGACAAGCCAGTGTGGGCTGATGTGGTTAGAGGGCAAACTGCTCCCTGGTGCCTTACAGCCTATCATTAACACGTGCAGGTGCTCTCAGAGAGCGTGCAACTGTTCAAAAGGACACGAGCCCGCGTGTGCCTCTCCCATTAGCTAAGGAACAGAAGTACACATGCAAATGATTTGGGTGCTGCTTCAAAGCCGAGCGCTACGGAGGAGATATGTGGTAGAGGTAAGAGCTGTGGCAGTGGAGATAAAGGCAGCCCTGAGCGAGAAGCTCCCCATGGCACAGGGAGCTCCGGGAGCCCCTCAGGGAGGGGAGCACTGAGCAGCTCCATCATCAGCCCCGGGAGAAGCTAGACCAACACCTGTGAGCTGATTTCAGCCTTATCTTCAAATGTTTGTTTTTCCCTTCATATTGTACCAAGCCATACTTCCTTCCCAGGTGAAGCTCTGAGCTGGTGCCTCACCCACCCTCTGGCTTTGGAGTGCTTGTGGCTGCACTGTGCACCTGCAGGGAAGTGAGCTTGGGCTGGGCAAAGTCACAGAGTCCAAGCACACTGCTGTGTGAAGCCTAAAAGCACAGAAGGAGAAGAGGTTTTTCCCCCAAACGTGCTCCTGGATGGCTCTGGGTCTCTGCAGAAGACATCCTGCTCTATTCTTCCCTTGTAAGCCAGTGCCCCGGGCTGAAGGCAGTCAGAGAGCCTGGTGGGATGGAGCAGCTTTCAGCAGCTCACTTGGGAGGCAGGCAGTGACTCGCTCTGGCTTACAGGGGCTGGACAAGGCTGTCTTGGTTTGGTGGGTGAGCAGCTTCCACGCCCCTGCTGCCCTCAGCCTGGGACTGCGGGTTGATACTGAGTTTCAATATTGGATACCACTGTAAGAGAGAAGGAAGTAAAGCAGCCGAACTTGCTCTGTCCAGCATCCAAGGCAATAGCTGGTGTCCTGGGGGCAAAATTGCTGCTGTAGTGTTCTGTATAAGAATGCAATGAAAGGAACAGTTCCTAGCTTTGGAAGCAGGATCCGGTTGTGCCATCTCCCACATGGATGTAGCCATGCTGGAGCAACAGCTCGGCACAGTCTGTATGGTGAACTGCTGGAAGCCAGACCGAGCTGCAGATGCTAACAGCACAGGGATGCTGCAGCCTGAATCCGACATGCAGAACCTGTATCCTCATTCAGCTGCACACACGAGGGACGAGTAAGACTTGTGAGCACCTCCCATGTCTGGACAGCCCCTCCAGCCTCCCCCAGCACAAGGTGCTGGCCCTGCAGCAGAGGAGGAAGCTGGTCTGGCCCACACAAGGCTCTCCCAACCAAAAATGGTTCACCTTTAGGAGCAATGAATGAGAACATTGCTAAACCCAAAACATTGTTCCAACAGGAAGGAAGCCAGGACAGGGATGAGGGCTCGGGTCCCTCTGTGGGAATCCAAAGCAGCAGTCTGGGGACGCTGAATGTGTCCCAGCAGCAAGCCAGGGGCAGTGCTGCAATAAAACCCTTCCTGAGGTCAGGGCAGTGATAGTTTGAGTCCAGCCCTGTGCCCTGAGCAGATTTGCATCCTCCTAGCTCCCCTGCGTGCTCCCACCACCAGGAGATGACCGTGTGTGACCTTAGAGACCCACAGGCTGTCCATAATCATGACCACAGTGGGATAACTTTAGCCAAGTCTGCAGCTTGCAGAGCCCTCTGACCCCCCAGCCCAGAAGGAGCTGCAGTGCAGTGTTGGCAGCTATCAGGGCTCAACACCCGGTGGCAGCTTATCACAGCCCGCAGCTGTGCCAGGTGGGATTCATCCGCGTGCGGGAAAAGCCCCCGTTCACCCCAGCATTTGTTGCAATGACGGTTTTGCCTTTCATTTGTCTTTGCATCTGCCCTTTTCCAGTGCCACGAGAGCTGAAAGCCTCGGAGAATTAGAACGGGGGAGGGGAGGGGCCCAGCCCGCTCCCCCTGCATAAACTGCCACATGAATGAGGGAGGGGGGAATAAAACAAACCCCGGGCTGCAGGCCGCGTGCCCCCAGCTGCCCCGGCCTTTGTGAGCACTGCGGGAGCAGCTGGTGCTGCAGCTGCCGCCCACAGCCCGCGGCCCCGGAACGGCCCCGCAGCCGGCGCGGGTGGGCTCCGGGTGTCCGGGCGGGGAGACACCAACGGGTCCGCATCTGGTGTGTAACTGTTGCTTGTGCTGCTCGGTAACGGGGGTATTGCCGCGACCGGTTCTCACAAGGGCCAAGTGTTAATTAACTGTGCTCATCTCCACCAAGCGGAACGGTGCTGCCGTTTGCTCTTCGCTTGCGGAGTAACGAGGCGCTGGGGCAACAGGGTTCGGCCGTGTTCTCACCACTGTCCCGCGGCAGCCACAGGCGGAACGAGCAGCAAAACATCTGTCAAAGTTCACAACATCCTTTAAAGCAGAGGCACCGCCCGCGCCCAGCGCTAACCCGGCCCTCCTGCTGAGCCCAACGGCCCCGGCGCGGCCGCAGCGCTTCCTCCAGACCCGCAATACCGGGGGTGTGTGGGGGGGGTCTTTATGTCCCTTTGAGCTTGGCTACATTTTCCCTTCTGATTCCGTCTCCTCACGCAGGGAGGTTATCAGCGCCCCGCACGCGGGGATGCCGACGGCGGGAGCCGCCCACGCCACGTCCCACGGGGGGGTGGGGGGGTTTGGCTGCCCTGCCCTGCCGCACCCTGATCTGCACCGCCGGCACCGCCACGGACACGCAGCTCAGCCACGCTGTCCACCCAGCCTCGCGGCCGACTCTAGGCCAGGAGCGCAGGAAGCGCCCAGCGCTGCAGACCCCATCTCAGAGTCGCCCCACGCGGGGCAGCGCCGCGCTACTCTCGGCCCCTTTAAGGCCCGGCCGCGCTCCTCACCCACGCGGCGCCACGGCCGCGTCCTCGAGCCGCCTCCTGATTGGCCTCTGCCTCGGCGCGGCGGTTCTGATTGGTCGCCTGTCAGCGCGTCCGCCGCCACCGCCCTTGACCAATGGGCGACCGGAACCGCCCCTCCCTCCGGTGATCTCGACCAATCAGACGGCGCCTCCGCGCCCCCGCCTCAGCGCTCGGCGGAGGGCGCAGCCAATGGGCGGGCGCGGGGAGGTTGGCGCCGCTTTCGCGGCAAAAAGGATTTGGCGCGCAAAGGCGCGCGGGGCCGGAGCGCGGGACAGCCCGGCGGCGGCGCGGCGCGGAACGGCCCCGCGCCCGGCATGGGCCGCGCCCCCGCCCCGGCCGCGGCCCCGCGCCCCGCGCCGCCCGTCACCTGAGCCATGGCTACGGCGGGCGGCGCGGCGGGGCTGGCGGCGCTGCTGGGCGGCGCCTCCCCGCACCTCCTCATCGTCTCGGCCTCCGAGGAGCCCGCGGGCGGCTGCCGCCCCGACGCCGACCTCCTGCTCTTCGCCACGCCGCAGCCCTCCCGCCCCGGCCCCGCGCCGCGCCGCCCCGCGCTGGGCCGCCCGCCGGTAACCCGCGGGACGGGGGAGGGAACGAGGGGCGGCGGGGCCCCCCGGGGTGGTGCGAGCCGCCGGGCGGGGCCGGGCAGCACGGTGCCCACGCGGGGCGGCCGGCGGGAGCTGCCCCCCGTCAGGGCCCGGCCCCGCATTAGGGCCCGGCCCCGCGGGGCACCACCGCTCCGGAAGCCGCCGCCGGGGCCGCCTTCCGCCCGCCCGCGCCGCTGCGCGGGGCTGCCCCCGCAGGCCGGGGCCGGGCCTGCCGCCGCGGTGCGTCCCGCGTCCCCGCGCTGAGGAGGCCCTGTCCCGCAGGTGAAGCGGAAGCTGAACTTGGAGACGGATCACCAGTACATAGCCGAGAGCCTGCCCGCGGCCCGCGGCAGGGCCCGGATCCCCGGCAGAGGTACGGCCGCGGCCCTCCCCGCTGTGCTGCCAGCCTAGGCCGGCTGCAGGCGCCGTGCGGGCTCAGTCCCTTCCTTCGGGACGGGCCGTGTCACCTCCCTCTCCACCTCTGCCATCTGCCATCCCCATGGGAGCAGCGGGCCCTGCCTGGCCGCTCGCTGTCAGATTTCAGTCCCTGCAGCGCCCATCCCCCAAGCTTCCCGTTGCCCCCAGGCGGCAGATGTCGGGGTGCCGCTCACCTGCAAGGTGTGGCAGTGCTGGGGCTGGGGCTGTCCTGGGCCCCACGGCTGAATCCCGCACCTGTCCCTGACAGGGGCAAAGTCTCCTGGGGAGAAGTCCCGCTATGAAACCTCGCTGAACCTCACCACCAAGCGCTTCCTGGAGCTGCTCAGCCAATCCCCCGACGGTGTGGTGGACCTCAACTGGGCGGCCGAGGTGCTGAAGGTGCAGAAGAGGCGCATCTACGACATCACCAATGTCCTGGAGGGCATCCAGCTCATCACCAAGAAGTCCAAGAACAACATCCAGTGGCTGTATGTCCCCAGGGTGGGGGGAAACACCAGAGCCACCAGGATTGGGTGTAGGGTGGAGGAGGGAGGGCAAAGCTCAGAGCAGCGCTGGTGGCTGGGTCCCGCCCCAAGGTCAGGCGGTGATGGCAGCAGTGGGATGTTTGTGCTGGGGGTGACAGCCCTGTGTACCCCAGGGGCAGCCAGGTGGCCGCGGGGGCCTCCAGCCGACAGCGGCTGCTGGAGAAGGAGCTGCGGGATCTGCAGGCGGCCGAGCGGCAGCTGGACGATCTCATCCAGACGTGCACGGTGCAGCTGCGGCTGCTCACTGAGGATCCCTCCAACCAGCAATATCCTTCGGTGCGGGGCCGGGATGGGGCTGGCTGGGCTGGAGTGTTGCGGGGAATGGAGCCCCCCTCGTCACCTACAGTCACTGTGTGGGGTTTTATGTGTGAACGTGTCCCCGTGTCTGCTCCTTGACCCACCACACCGCAGCCTACGTCACCTGCCAGGACCTCCGGAGCATCGTGGACCCCTCTGAGCAAATGGTGATGGTTATCAAGGCACCCCCAGAGACCCAGCTGCAAGTCTCGGACCCGGGAGAGGTGAGTGACCCAGTCCCCCCCCTGGGTCTGTACAGCCCCTTGGTACAACTCCACCTTGGCACTCCGTGTCCCACCTGTCCCCCCTGTCCCCAGGCTTTCCAGGTCTCCGTGAGAAGCACTCAGGGCCCCATCGACGTGTTCCTCTGTCCCGAGGACAGCTCAGGGGTCTGCAGCCCCGTCAAGAGCCCCTTCAAGGCACCTGCTGAGGAGCTCTCCCCCGGCTCATCGCAGCAGAGAGCCTCCCCGCTCCTGCATTCTGCCCAGGATGTGAACATGCTGCTGCCTGGTGAGCAAGGTGGGAATGTAGATGGGAATGGGATGGGGGCAATGTCTGGGCTCTGTGGTGTGAGGACACTCTCATCACCATTGTTCCAGTCCCAGGAGCACGAGGGCACAGGGCTGCATGCAGCACAGGGCTGAGCTCTTGGCTGTGTGTTAGGGGCAGCCCAGCCTCCATGCAGTGCCAAGTAGTTGGACTCAGTGATCTTTATGAGTCCCTTCCAAACTGGGATATTCTGTGATCCACCCAGCCGTGGGCTCTGCTCCTACCCAAGCTTGGCAGAGGCATCCCTGGAGCTTTCTGCTTAGGAAAGGACACTGTCCCTCTTTGTCCCACCACCCAACAAGTGGTCTGGGTCATGCTGCCCAGTTGGCCTGGATGTTTCTGAGCTCTCCCAGTGCTTTGTGTGCCATCTGCGTGGCCTCAGTGGCTCAGAGCACAGCAATCCCGCTGTTCTGGTATGTGCTGTGGGGCTGACAGCTGCGCTCTGTCCCCAACAGAGGCACTGCTCCCAGGCACAGCGCTGCCGACCAAGTGCCCCACAGAGGACGTGAGCCTGTCGCCGCTAGCCTCCATGGACACACTCCTGGAGCATGGCAAGGACGATTTCCCGGGCTTCCTGGCGGATGAGTTCATTGCACTGTCACCACCACAGCCACAGGATTACCACTTCGGCCTGGAGGAGGGTGAGGGCATCAGTGAGCTCTTTGACTGTGACTTTGGGGACTTCACGCACTTGGACTTCTGAGGCTTTGTCCTGATTTCTGAAGCTGCCTCACTGCCAAGGGGACGTGGGCAGGGCTGAGGACAGCCACACGGTGCCCTGTGCCTTGGCGTGGCTCTGGTGCCTTCCTGGGGTCCCTGTGCTGCAGCAGCCCTGGGACCCCCTCCATCTGTCCCCTCTGCAATATTTTCTTCCTTCCTGTCCGACATGTCCGCGCCACAATGGGACGGAGCCCAGCTTGGTGCTTGAGCCCTCACTGGGGGCTGCTCCTGTCCCAGAAGGAGGATGCTGGGGAGCAAGGGGTCCCCATTGGGTGTCCCCCACTGCGGGCAGCCGCAGGGTGCCCGTGGCAGAGCTTTAAGCAGTCCTGTGTATAGATTGGATTAATTTATTATTGTTCCCTGGGGACAGCGTTTAGTTTCCCGGGAGGGGTCGGGGGGTATGTGGTGGTGTGGGGGTGCCGGGAGGTTTCCTTGTGCTGGGAGGGGCCAGCTCTGTGGGGTGGCACCGTGCCGGCAGAGCGCGGGGTATTTATTTATTATTTATGCCATGAGGGGCTCTCCTGGGATGGCGGGAATGGGTGCTGTGGGAGATGGTGCAGGAGGAGGTCCCAGCAAGCTGTGCTGGCCCCAGAACTGCGTGCATTAGATGGCTGCAGGAAGAGCGATGGGGAGGGCTGGGGGTGTCCCGGGATGTATGAGGATGGGGAATATGTGCACCCCCAAGCCCCAGTGAGGACCAAATGTTGTCTCCAGGCTTTCTCTTTAATTTCCTGCGCAGCCCTTCAGGCTGAGTGCATTTTGGGTTTGTTTCCTCCTCCCTGGCTCCAAGGGGCTGTGGGGAGGATGGAAGGGCCCCGGGGCCAGGCTGGAGCCGCACTTTCACTTACTGCCTTTAACAAGCTTGTGTTCCGCTGAGCTTCGTGTTTAATAAAGGTTTCTACTGACTGTGCCCTTCACTTGACTGGGCTGCGAGCAGTGGGGAGCTGAGATAGTGCCCACACGCAAACGAGGCCTCTGGGGCTAACTTTCTTAACTTGAAATGCAGCAGTGGTGCTTTCAGAGCCTGCAGGAAGCACTTTGGTGCTCATCTCCCATGGTGGTGACACAGCCTCAGCCCCGGGCAGGTGTCCCACTCAGCATGGGTGCTGGGAGATGAGGGGGTGTCCCTGTGGGGCTGGGGACAGTGGCACATGGTAGGAACAGTGGGGACAGCCCTGGAGTGGGACTAAGGGCAGCTGTGCCCCATCCTGGTGGTGGGAAGGGATGAGCCACTTCCTTCCTCTCTTTGTCACTCCTCTTTCTTTCTGCCTGGCTTCCTGCATGTTACTTATTTAAACTCTGATAAATATTTCACTCCAGCCTGCGTTGCATAACCCCTCTGTTGCTGGTCAGGCTTCAGAGCCATTTGGAGCCCAGTTTGGGGCTGTGCCACATGTGGCCCTGCTGAGGTAGGCAGTGTCTTCATGGCTCCTAGGGCTGAGTCGTGAGCTGGGTGTGGGCTGGAGGGGTGCTTTACCTGTGGGGGTGTGCTGGTCCCTCCCCTGCCCTATGGAGGTGGTTCTGGAGAAGCTGGTGGCCATGGAGAATCCTCAGCCACCTCCTCTCCCACTTGCAGAACAGGCAGCCGCTGAAGGCTGGCTGAGCCCTGGGAAGGCGGCAGGTTGCACAGATAGGAATCCCTTGTGAAGGTTCAGGGATGTTTGCAGACAAACCAACCCCAGCTGGGAGCGCCTGGCTGCCAAGCCCAGCCTGGGCGGGCATACGACAATGTAGAGCGAATATTTATCCCCTCCTGGTGTTGGCTCCCTGCTTTATTTAAGGCAGGGATCCCGCCTGCCTTCCTGCGGGCTGCAGCATGTGGGGGCAGCACTGCTTTTCCCTGCAGCAGCTGACCCACAGAGGTAGCACAGCTCCTCCGTTACCCAGAGCAAGGGCAAACCACCACCAGCATGGAGCTGAGCCCTGGGGTACCTGCTCCTTGCAGAGCAGGGACAGATCACGTCCCCGTGTGCCATGCAGCCCATCTCTAGAGCAATGCATCGGCTGCTCTGTGCTGCAAAAATAACTGCTGTGTCCCGGGGATGAGTCACAGTGCAGCTGAAGGGCTTCCCCGCTTCTATTTTGGATTGCTGGGGAAGGAGCTGAGAGCTCGTGTAGGAGTTCTCGTTTCTGACAAGCACAAGGGATGCAGTGAGTGTGGCTCTGCGGCCCCGCAGGGTGGGAGGCAGCCCGGCTCTGCCCCAACATGGGACAGCCAAGAAGCGGGGCCTGGTGCTGTGCACTCTGCGTCGTGCCACGGTCCAGTACTTCACCTTCTGAAGCCCATTTGCGTTTCTGCAGAAAGCAAACGAGGTGGGGAGGTGAAGCACGGCATCATTTATGCATGAGGCACCACGAGGCGCTCCATTGACTCGCGCCCAGCCGTGCCCTGCTCTGCCCAGACAGCGCAGCTGAGGGGACCCCACAGCCAGGGGAGGGTCCACAAGGGACCCCACACCCAGAAGAGGCATCGTGTTGGCCTCTGCTGAACCCCTGCAGCCTTTCTCAGAGCTCCCACCTCCTCTGGAGATGTGCTCAGTCTGTGGCCATGGCCCCCGGAGCTGCTGTGGGGCAACGGGGACTGCACTGGGGCCTCACTGGGACGACACTGGGGTTATACTGAGCCAACTGGGGCCGCGCTGGGATGACTGGGGCTTCCCTGAGCCCTCACTGCGACACGGGGGCCATACTGAGCCAACTGAGGCGGCACCAGGGACAACACGGAGCCAGCAGGGGCCTCACTGGGCCAACTGGAACTGCACTGCGCCCGCACCGAACCGGACGGACCCGCGTTGCGCTGACTGCGGCCGCACCGCCCCCACCCGGTAAAAGCGCGGCCACCCACGGCCGCTGACACTGAGGCGACCGCTGCCCCCGCGCTCCCCACAGCACCGCCCCAGCCCGCCTCGTTCCCCTCCGCCAATCACAGGCGCGATTCTGAGGTGCCAATCACCGAGCGCGACCAACCGGAGCGCCGCGGGGGCGGGCCCTGCGCCGAGGCAAAGTTGCCGGGCGGCTGCGGGACCGCTCGGTGAGGGCAGGCGGGAGCGTGTTGCTCCTGCGGTACTGTGGTGCGGGCAGCGCGTCGGGAGGGCCCCGCACCCCGCGGGCAGGCAGCGGGCCGGCCATGATGGCGTGCGCCGAGCTGCTGGCCGTGTGCCTGCTGCCGGCCAAGCCCGGCCCCGAGCCCCGCCGCGAACCGCTGCCCATCTTCCACGACGTGAGTGCCGCGCGGGGCCTGGAACTGGGGGCGGCGGGGCGCGGCGTGACCAGGCCTGGGGCAGCGCGGGGCGGGGCGTGGGAGGCTCGGGTGGCCGGCGGGGGCCTTCGCCGGTGGGGCCGGAGCCAGCCGGGGTGCCTGCGGGGTGAGCCGCGGCCTTGGGGACGGAGCGGTGGGTGAGCGAGCCCTGCATGCCGGGCTCCGGGGGCGGCCCCGGGGCTGGATGTGGCCCTGCTGCTTCCTGTGGGCACGGCCCTAGGCAGAGATCCCATCTGCTGCCGTGGCTCATCGCCCCTCCTGCGGGCAGCTCTCAGCGCGGGGCTGGAGGTCCCCCTCCTTCCGCAGAGGCTCAGGCTGCACGGCTCTCCAGCCAGCATCATTAACCGCACTAATTACTTGGCTGAGGGAACGCGGGCTGGAGGAGGGCTGTAGTGGTGACAGCTCAGATCCTCTGGGCACTTGCTTTGTCCCAGATCTATCCCTCGGAGTGTCGTTAAGACAATTAAAATGTGGAGTGTTAACAGCGCTACCAGCAGCTCTCATGGCACACCAACCGCTTCCCGGGTTCTGTCGGCTTCCCTCCCTCTCCCTCCGGGTTGCTGTGCTCCTGCCTCAACTCTGGAGCTCGCCAGAATGGTTTGAATGCCTCCTGTGCCAGCTCCCCACGGCAGACCAGCTCCCAGCTGAGTTCATGGAGCCCAGCTGTGTGTTTCCCTCCTCCCGCAGCCAGGCAGGCTCCCAGTCAGTCCCACATGCCCAGTGAGACCCACAGCAATGGCAGCATTATGAGCACAGCACAAACCCTGGGCATCCCCCCTGATACTGACATCTCCTTTGCCTTGGGCACCTCCAAGTGCTGGAAGGATGTGAGCCTGCTTTTTCCCCCAAGGCTGCAGAGATGCTGCTGGGGGACTGTGGCTCTCTGGGCACATCTGGACATGGTGGCAGTGCCAGGAAGCTGAGAGCTGTGGGCTGAAGAGAGGGATGGCAGTAGGACAGGGGGCTGGGAGCAGCACTGATGGATTCCTCTCTGATGTGTGTAATGGAGAGGGCTCCTGAGCAGCTCAGGTGCTTTCACTAATGAGAGATGGAGGGGAAAAGAAGATAAGGAAAACAGGGAGGTACAGGGGAGACCAGATGAGAGGGAGAACAGTGGGATCTGCCTATCTGCATGTGGCAAGTTGTGCCCGGTTGACTCTGAGGAGCCAGGTCACCTCTCCTGGCCTGCATTCACCCCTGTTGGAAGTCACCAATGTTTTGGGAAGGTAAGAAGGAGGGCTTTGCTTGTGGTGCTTCAGCATGAGTGCTATGTGAACTGCTGCACTGCTGTTGCAATTATTAGTCTTTGTAGACATCTCAAGCCCCAGGTGTTCCCCAGCCTGGAGCCTACGACTCACTTGCTTTCCATTCTGTATACCAGAGATTCAGAAGAGCTGTTTGCACAGCCAGCCTTGTGGCTGAGGCACGGCCGTATGCTGCAATGACCTGCAGTGCCCATGGGTGACTGCCCCCACCTTACAACCAGAGTGTCCCCTGCTGAGTGCCTGGGAGCAGAGGTTGCTTCTAGCCCTGCGAACAGGAGGGGCCCTGTAATGTCCTTCTTTTCCAGTGCTCAAGGGGCTTAATCCCAAAATGAAAGTAGGCTCAGGTCTTCCTTCATTGTTCTGGCTGTCACTGTAGGCACTGATCAAGGCTGTGGTCCCTTGGGCTTAAGCCTAAGAGCCTGGGTGAAGGGACATGTCTCTCAGGCTTGAGGCAATGTCCCTGTGTTTCTGGAACTGCCTGGCAGCCTGAATACATGTGAGGATGGAGGTAGGGTTCTCCAGTTGCCAACCCAGACCTGTTCTGTTCCCAGGCTGAGGACAGGTGGGATGAGGAACCTTGCTGTCCCCAGCATCACATGGCCTCAGGGGATGTTGCCTTTCCTTCCTTGCAAAGATGAACTTCAGACAGTTCTGCTGCATACACAGGCAGGGCTTTTCTAACATGTTGCTGGAACGTGTAGGTTTTTGTATGTGTGTGAAAAGCATTTCCGTGCTGTGATTTGCAATCCAGGACAAGGACCCCCAGGTTAGGGACCTGCAGCCTTCCCAGCCCCATGGCATTCTCCTCAACCCCCCCCCCCTCAAGCTGTGTCCTCCTTCCTAGCCTGCTGGCAGACCACAGTGAGTCAGGCCAGCCTGGGAGAGGGAAACATTTGGCCTCCCTTGATTCTGAGTTCAGTAATAGTTGGGTGACACTGGCAGTGTTTTGGGGTGCAGGTGGGATGAGTGAGCTGGCTTTGGTGATGGAAGAAAGTGTAGCCCTGAAAGCCTGATTGGAAGCAGGTACACAAGCAAACCCTTTCTCCTGGAGAAAGTTTTGCTTTAAAACCCAGAGAAATCCCCAGTGTGTGCAAGCTGCAAGTTTCTGTACTTAGTTGGTATCAAGAAAGCTTTGAAGTCCATCCTGAGAGTCCTAATGGACACTCAGAGTGCCCTGCCCTATATTCTTGTGAGGAAAGCAGCCTGGCATGACCAGGAGCGGCATCTTGCAGGCGCAGTTACCTAATGCTGGGCAGCTCAGGGCAGTGCTGCAAAGGAACCTGGTTTTGCTCAGAAGAGCATCCTCCTGCAAGGTGTCCCTGCTTCTGGTTTGGGCCATGGGGACAGACCAGGGAGCTCCCTGTGGGGACTGGCTTCAAGAATGAGATTTCTCCAGGAAACTGTTTCAGCTGCCTTTTTGTCTAAGCAAATTTCAGGAACATCTCTGTGGCTGTGCGTGCAGGGCTGGCTATGGGCTGTGTAGCAGAACCTCCAGCAAGCAGTGTGGGACAGAGCTGGACTTGCAAGGGCAGCTTTCATGGATGTATCTTCTAGCAGTGAGGAGCAGAGCTGCTCCAGGGCTGGTTTATGAGCGATTTCTATTTTGCAGGTGCTTGGAAAAGAGCATAACAAAGCCTGCTTTCCCTTTGCCCTGCCCTTTTTCATTCCTGATCTCTCTTCAGACCTGAAAGAGATAGTTAAGAAGAGGAAAGTTATGACACACGCAGCTTGCTGTTGTCAGCTCTGCTAGGGTGTGCTGGCCAAAAGCCTGTACCGTTCTGTCTGGCAAGATGTTCTCAGCCTTCAGCAATTGTGAAATTGTGCTGTTCCTCTCCAGAATCAGCCCAAGACCTTCAGACAGTTGTTGGTGGAAAAAGGAGAGGGGAAGCAATAAGCAAACCTGGCTTTCTCCTGGGCCCTGTGGTTTGAGTTGAGATGCTTAACCAGAGCAGTGCTCAAACTGTGCTCTGGGACAGAATTAGTTACAGATGAATGAATTAATTATTAGTTACATTGCGGGGGTTCACGTGTCCGAGTGTCCTATACAGAAGAATTGTGAAGGGCTGTTACAACATGCAGGGTGAGAGCTGCAGATGGTTGAAATGTTGGTGATGACGTGCAAAGCGCTCACATTATGGAGTGTTTTTTGCTTAATGTTCTTTCATTTAAGGGATTTGAAAAATTAAACGCTTTCCATCACCAGGCTGTAGCAAAGCTGCAGTAATGCCTTTTCTACCTTGTCTCCCTCTGCGTTCTCTAAAAGATGCTCTGGGCTTGCTTGGGCATCAGCGGTTGTGCTGAGAGCTTTGTGCAGTGGAGAGAAATGGTTTTAAGCATTTGCAAAGGGAAATTTCCCACCAAGCAGTCTGTGCACGCTGTCCTTCCGAGCCCCAGTGGCGTGGGCTGCCCCACAGCTCCTGCAGGGCCGGAGGTTCCCCTGTGGTGGCTGGGGAGGGCTGGCAGCTGCTGTGCTCACTGCTTTCCCTGCCACTGCTCTCAACCTTGTCTTGTTTTCCCTTTCAGATTTTCCGGCGAGCGGACAAGAACGGTGAGTGCTTTGTTCTGCTGCCTCCTCCCCCTCTCAGCCCTGGGTAAAGCTGTAGCCCTTCCTCACTGAGAGGTTCACTGGAAGAGTGAAGGACAAGAACAGGCAGCTCTCTGCCTGGAAGAAAATTGCTTTTCTGCTTTGCCTGGAGGTGAAGGCTCTGGCCAGGGGCTGGGAAAGCAGTTTTCCCAAACTCAGCATGGCCTGTGTGTCACCCAGCACAGAGGCTGTGGGTGCTGGGCTCTCACTCAGCTGAGGTGTCACCACCTGCACCACTACTGCACTATGGCAGTGCGATGGGAGGCAGAGCAGGGCTGATCAGGATCCATCAGGCTTTTTCTCTGTCCCTTGCAGCACTGACTGCCCTCTGTTTGGGTGACTCTCCTCTTCAATGCCACCAGAGCCCCTCATGTTTCACTATTAGGCTGGAGTTATATTTGGCACCCTTAAGCCAAGAAGTTCAATGCCACGAGTGGTTTCTCTGAGCCTTCCTCCTACCTTGGCTCTTCTCTTTCATTGTAGATTGCAGGTTCCAGAAGCCACCTTTGTTGCAGATCAAAATGCAGCTCAGGAGCGTCAGTTCTCTACAGATTGGAAAGAGAGAGCTCATGAGTCAAAGCAAAGATTTTCTTTCCATAAAAACCTGATACCATCCTCATTGTGACACTTACAATAGGCTCTGTACTGAGCAGAACCGAATGAAAGGCCAGCCAGGAAACATATTTAAGTGTAGTTTCAATACATTTCTGAAAATGTTAACAAAGGTCTTCTGGAAGGATCAGGGTAGCTGAAATTCCCACCTAGCAGCACTTGCCCTGCTTGCCATCCCTGCTAGGTGTCTGATGGGGTTGCTCTGACTGGTGGGATGCGCTTTCAATGAGATCTCCACTCTAATTATCATGCACAACACGCCCAGCTATCCCACGCTTCTGTAAAGAGGCTGCTGAGAGGATTGCTGGGGCTTGTATGCTTCTTTCTGCAGATATATAATTATTCTTCCCTTTTGTTTAAATGCAGATGATGGGAAACTGTCATTTGAGGAGTTCAAGAACTATTTTGCTGATGGAATCCTCAGCTCGGAGGAGCTGTGGGAGTTGTTCAGTGGCATTGACAGGCGTCATTCAGAGTAAGTACCACGGTGGTGCAGAGGAGAGGAGATGAAGGAGAATATGAAACTGCTTGGCTGTAGATGGAGGACGTTTGGAGGCGGGTGCAATAAATAGTCAGGGTGAGATAAACCTAACTCTTGTGACACGCAGATGTTAAAATCCATTAAACACCGACTATGAGTACTGGTGATGAGAGAAACCAGATTTTCTGAGAACAGGCACTATCAGATTTACTTTAGTGCCATAAGAGCAAGCATCCATTTAAAATTACATTATGTTGGTTTGAAAAATGTCTTCCAGAAATACACGGCTCTACAGAGCAGGTTGTGTATCTGCAGGAGGAGCATGTGGTGATGTGAGGACGATGAACAGTTATCTTTGTGACTGCTGACACAGGGAGCTGGTTTTCACTTATGTAAGAACTTTCCACCAGAAATGGGCCTTATGAGTGTCAGTGTAACTGTGAATTTAGGTCAGCGCTTAACTCTGGGCTCCTGTAGGCTGGGGCTGCCTAGGGAGATCAGCTGGGCTTTGCTGGGTTTGTCGTGCCACTTGACTGCAAATTCTGAGCAGTCCCTGCCTGCAAGTCCCTGAGCCATCCACCCTGGGTTGGGTGAGTGGAGTGATTGATTCTGACCAAGCATTGGGTTGGTGGGTTAGGTGATGCTCTTGATCTAGTGATGGGGTAAAGAAGTGGGCTGGTGCCTCTGCAGCCCCCCATGCCTCTTTCTGTGATATGTATCAGTCTTAGGCAGCTGCTGAGGAGATGTTGTACCATTTGTGTGAGGGCTGGAGGGCATCTTCCTCCAGTGACTGCTTGCTGCTATGTATAAAGTCAGGTGGGCTCGCTGGATGACGGCAGCAGGAGGTGACCTGCAGATGCCTCCTTAGTCTCTTTGGGAACCCAGGGATGTAGCAGGGAGCTGTTGCCTTTCTATGCTCCTTCCACTGAGCCTCAGTTCAGGGTGATGTTGGATGATGTTGGAGTCATCACCAATTCATTACCACTGGAAAACAGATTGCAGTAAAACAGAGGGCTCCATCTGACCAGTAGTGGTCTCCTGGTTTATCATTGCTTTCAAGATGGGTTTCTTGATGTCTCTGGGCAGCAGCTCCACCAAACCTCAGCTCTTCTGCCTATGGAAGAGGCAGGGTGCTGTGCTGGGCCCCTCCAAACTGCCTGGTACCCTCCTGGCTCTGCAAGCCCCCTGCCCCGGGGCAGCATGCCTGCTCTGAGAGTCGTGTGTGGCCCTGGCTGCTGTGGTGCTCTCTGGAAATTGTCACCTGTAATGACAGCGTGGTAGCTATGACAACGTAGTGTTTGCAGCACTGAGCTAGTGACATCTATTAGCAGGGCATGACCATTGTTTGTTTGATCTCTTTCTGCCATGAAGACCAGAAGGAACTTGCAGACAAAGTTAGTTTCCAAATTTTTGCATTCACTAACTTCAAGGAAGCTCAGGAGACCCCTTGTCCTGCAAGGATGCTCTCAGTTCTCCATGGAAAGATGGGACAGATGGGAAGGCCCAGCCCTGAAGATGTTTCAGGAACATCCTCTGTTCCTGTCCCTGGCTGGGATGTGAGCCATGTGCCTGTGCACAGGGTTAGTTCTAGGACAGTGAGCAGGTGGGAGAGGGGTGGATTTGGGATTGTGGCAGCAAGGGAGCTGTGCTTAATCTCTCCAACCTGATCATTAGCTGGTGAAGGAGCAAGTGGCATCTCCAGGAGCAGGAGCCTGGTGCTCAGCTAATTGCCTGGTAGGAGGCAACCAGTCCTCTGCAAACAACGTGTTTGTCAGAGTGCCCTGATCCTGGCCTGGAGCTCTGTGCCTGCAGGGTTGAGGGCTTTCCAGGCAGCCTTGTCCCCAGGGAGAAATTACCAGGGACTGCCACCTCCTCTGGGATGAGGCCTCTCTCTGGGGCCAGCTCCACTGTTGCCAGCTCTGTGCACAGCCTTCCATGAGGCAGTGTCAGCTTTCACTTGGTGCCGCTCCAGACTGGATTTGGCCTGGCAGTGAACCGTGGTGTTTGCTGTCACACAAGTGACACAGAAACCCTGTCCAGGGCAGGCAAGCAGGCTTGGCTCTGGGCAGCTTCAGGATGCATTAGATAGTTTATGGCTTCATTGACCTTGCCAGAGACTTCAGTTCAGAGATGTCACAGGGTTTGCTCTTTGTTTGCATAAAATGGAACTGATAAATATACATTGGGCTCTGCACAGACCTACTTAGCTGCTGCACAGCACAGGTGATGGAGAAATCAGATAATATTTGGAGTGCTGGACCAAGGAAAGCTTCCCATGGCTCTGCATCTGGAGTCGGGCTTTCTGCCATTTGTTCTTGGAGCATTCAGGGAGGACTCCCACTTTGTGGAACTTCTGGTGCCTCGTAAAGGCTGTGCTTGTAGCCCTGCTGTCTCCTGGAGAAGAGCCAGACTGGACCAGACCAGGGCTCTGTCTCTCTCAGTATCTTTCTGCCACTGGTGTTGACAGAAGGGGCTTAACAAGACTATTTAGGAAGCACCTTTACCCTTCCAGCAATCACTAGTTTAGGACCTTCTAGACAACATCACCAGCTCCTGTTGTCCTCCACAAATCTAACTTTGTTTTGAAACCATTTGGATTTTCAGCTTCAGCCTCGCAGGCTGAAAGTTAGTTCCACAGTTGAGCTGTGTAGCATAATGCCTCTTTCTCCAGCTTTTTTGAGTCCTGATATCTGATAACTTTGTGTGATATTCCACAGGTTATCATGAGAGGTATTACGAGGCTGTCAGTGAAGCCTTCTCCCTGCAGATGCTGTGATGGCTTTGAGCTTAATGGAGGAAACAAGCATTTATACTGAGCAGAGCATGTTTGGAGGTATGCTCAGCACCACCTGCTTGTGTCTGAAATCAAAGGTGGGCAGAGGCCTTCAGAGGTCAACCTGCTCCTGGTGTGCTTCTTGCACATGAATTCAGCATAAGCATGGTCAGCTCTGCAAACACACCTGGCTTTCTCCTGTTGTGTTCTGTAGTTTTTCTGACAGTGGGAAAGTTTCACTTCTAATCCAGTGGGTGTATTTGGTCACAAGGGTGCTGTGTTCATCAGGTCTGTGTTGAAAAGATTGTTTCATTGTCAGTGACAGCCTGACCCAAGGAAACACAGCAACAGAGATTTTTTTTATACCCAGACATTATCTGCGTCTGGGTAATGGAGTGCTGCCCAGACACATACTGACTCTCTTTCATCACTGCCAGCCTGCATCTGCTCCCCTGGCTCACAAGGCTGACATCTGGGAAGATTAATATTTTAGAGGTCTCATGCATTATTTGTTCTCCTTCCAGAGAGCCCACAGCACCACACTTTCCTTTCCTCCCCTCCTCTCTGTCCTTCCTGCCTGCCTGTGCTCCACCTCCGGTGTCACCTGGTGCTCAGGCAGGACGCTGGTGGTGTTTGTTATAGCTGCCTCTGTAAGGTTCGGCTCAGTTCTGAGCAGGTGGAGTAAAGGCTGAGGGGTAACCCAATGTGTGTTCACTGAATTGGATGGAGGGATCTGATCAGAATGTTTGCAAAAACTTCTAATCCAAAATGCTTGTTTGAGTGATTGTTTGAAGGTTTTCTGTTTCCCTACGAGACGTTTTTATTCTGCATTTCTCATAGATACTCCATTTTGTTTTTAAAATATCTCCTCGTTCTAATTCTTCGGCATTTAGAAAATGTTTTGTAGTGAAACTGAATTCAACTTTTGGCAGTACCTCAGTCCAACAGCGAGGTTCACTGCTGCGTTTCGCTTGTCAGAGAGCGCAGTGCCAAAGCTGGCACTGGAGCAGAACAGACTGCATCTCCCTGGGTGCGTTTTCATCCACCAAAACTTCTGCTAGAGAAAAGCCAAATGTTTTTGGGAGGACTGGAAAAGCTCCATTGCTGCAGAAGTGTCTTGAGAGGAACAGCACGCAGATTGCTGCCAGAGCAGTCCTGTGTGTGTGTGCTCAGCCTGGGCAGGTGGGCAGCAGTGGGTCCTGAGATCCTTGCAGAGGTACTCAGCCTGGGATTGTCCCCTCCTGAGCACTTCTGTATGGGTTTGCTCTGCACAAGTGGGCTGAGAGCCAGCATGGGAGGTGTTTGGACAGAGCACCGAGGTGTGTGTGCTGTGAACTCACTGCTCTGTGCATGGACTGATGCAGTGTGCCCCAGAAAGTGTCAGGAAGATCTCACAAACCTTTCTGTTCTGCATAAGTTGGGAAAATCTTGGGAGAGGGGGGGAGGAGCAGGGGAGAGTTCCAGCACATCCTCCTTTGTGTGGGATGTCAAATCAGGCTGACAGGAGCTTGGATACAGTCTGTTGAGAGTTCTGATCTTGAGCCACGAGTGAAGGATTTGGGTTCTCTGAGGGTCTGCTGACCTTATATTTTTTTAAGATCTCTCAGGAAATTCCCTCAAGCCTCTGGTGCTGTGGAAGAACTGATTGTGTCACATTGCGTCCTGATACTCTTTACTCTGATGCTCAGTGTCACAGCATCAGTCAGTCTTTCAACTCTGGAGAGTGACTAACTCTAAAGAGCGCAGCGTAAGGGTTTGGAGCCAGTTCTGTGATCGCAGCAGAGGTTTCCAATGTGAACATTAAATGGTAAAAAAAAAAAAAAAAAAAGAAGAAAAAAATTCCCATCTGCTTCGCTGAAGCTGATTGATGTTTTATTGCATCAGTTCCAGGCGCATTCTGACAAAATCCTGAAAACATAATGATGACAAGATCCTCCATCATCAGTTCAAGCTTAATTACTGTTAATCAGAGGTTTGAATGTAGTCAAAATACAGCTATGTGGAAATGTGGGGAGCCTCAGAATAAGTGCTTTGGAGACGGAGGATGCCTGTCCTGCAGTGATAAGAGGAGGTGTCAGAGGGAGGAGCAAAGGGAAGAGCTATTGGTACTGCACTCTGTCTTTTTTTTACCCTTTTCTTATTGCCCTCTATCTCTTCTCACCATGCAGTGCTGTGCCCTGGCAGCTGATGATTCAGTGCTGACATGGGAAGAACCAAGTGTGATTTTGCACTCTTGCAAGGCAGGAGCAGTGCAGGTGCAGGACCTGGGAAGCAATGGCCATACAGAGTTTGCCCACTTGGTTTTGCTAACTTGGGTCCACATCTCCTCTTTTGTGTTACCCATCTCTTGGATGGGAACCAGCAGCTGCAGTTATTCCTCTGGAGCACAGGTTACACAAGCTGTGCCATGGATGCTGCAGTGCCCAGTCTCTGTGTCAGTGCAGCAGCAAGACACTTCGTGCAGCTCTGCAGGTTCCAGGCAGCTTTCAGAAACTTGTAGAAAAAATAGGAAGGAGCAAGATATTTTTGCAACTTAAATTTGTGCTTCAAACCCGTCAGCATGGCAGAGCTGTGGTGGGATGCATGGAGCTTCTCAGAGTTGGGATCAGTAAAACCTGACAGAGAGGAATTGGCAGGTGAAGGGGCACTGGTTCTGTTGATTCTGTTGTATCTCAGGGGAAACACTATTTTTATCAACTTTAAAAACTATCTGCAGTGCCTGGACTGTGGTCCAGAGCTCTGTCTTAATCAGCTCCTGCAGTGGTGTAATGTGGATGAACCAAACCACATCCCAGTACTGACTGTCTCCTGCCTAAGTAATACCTGATGCAAGTAACTAAATGCAGGGGCTGCAGTCCCACTGCCAGGAGCTTTTTACTCCCAAAGAGGTTTGGTTATGCAATTTCTGTTTCATGACCCCAGTACTTGCCCTCCCAGTGTTCCTGCCCCCTGAAATTGGGTTCTCCTGCAAACCCCAAGTGCAGGAGCATCCTCCTGAGTCCGTCCTCCCTGGCATACTCACCTGCCATCCATCCCAGTGTTCCCCTGCCCATCTCTGTCTGCTGGGGCTGTGCAGGTTCTTGGGTCATGGGGCCAGGTGACAGCCCAAGGCAGCCAGTGTCATGGGACTTTGCCAACCAGCTGCCCCACGCCTGAGCCTGCAGCCTGCTCTCTGCATGGGGCTGCCCTTGTGTTCTTGGCTGTGAAACAGCAATGTGCTGCAGTCTGCTGAGCTTTGCAGGCGTTGCTGGTCCAGGTGGATTGATCTGCTTACAGCAGGAGCACTGACAAGGTGCTATGTTTCCCACGTAGACTGGGGAAATGTAAAATTGACATCTGTCAGCTCAATAATGAGAGGCTTGGACATTGCCATTCCCACTGGGGTTTGCATATTTTCATAATTGGAAGCACTATGTATTATTAAAGATCATGGAATCTTGGCAGAAAGAGAGATGCAGAAACCAGCAGCAGTGCCGCAGCCACTTTTGTGCTGGGAGCCCAGCAAGCTCCAGGTATCACCAGTTCCTCCACACGTGACAGCACTTAAGCATTTAAAAATCATTCTTTATACTGTCTTCCACTTTTCCACTTTTCCAATCAGGTGTAAGGAGGAAAAGAAAAAAAGAAAAAAAAGCTGCAGAGCTGCAGACACTTGGGGGATTTTGAGACAGCAGAATTTCTCAAGGAGGCTGATTTGAATAAATGACATCCTGGGGCATTTTCCCCGGGAGCTGAGCAGGTGATGTGAGGCATCACAAGCAGATCTGCTCTGCAGCTTTGGCTGCCTGAGTGTATCTGCCAGTGTATAGGCAGTGTCCAGCGTTGTGCCCCAAAACTGCTAGGTATTTCTGGATGTGTCCTCCTTCCTCTCCACCCCAGCAGTGTCTTTATTAGCAGGAACAGGGAAGTTGGCCCTTTGCAGTGCTTGAGAGTGCTGCGACCAGGGGGCAGGGGCTGGGTGTGCAGAGCTGCATTTGTAGGGTGACAGCTCTGGGTTTAAGACTTGGGACTGTTTTGCCACAATCCTGTTTGCAATAGTGGGACCATGTCCCTGCCTACCTCAAGCATGTGATGGTTTTCCCACAGGACTCCTGCCTTGTCTGGCGCCTGGCATCAAGAAGGTTCAGGGAGCTAGCAAGCTTTTCAGTCTGTTTTTTGGTTGTTTATTTTTTTTTCCTTTATCATCTATTTGCTGTCTGCAGGTACCTTGTGTCTGTCAGCCTTACAGGAGCTGCTCCAGGGCCATGTGTGGGGCAGAGAGGACAGGAGGGGGACTGGTGTCACATGGGAAGGACCTGAGCAGAGGTGATGCTCTTCACGCCTTCCTGATGCTGCAGGTGCTGAGCACAGCTCCTGAGCTTTTGTGGCTTTTTATCTTTCTAATACAGCCTTTAAAATGCATTGAAAGAGCAGTAAATTCACTGGGGGCTCCGGACAAGCCTTCAAGACCCCACTCACCACAACTGTTTCTCCCAAACCAGCCTCACCATCTAACAAAACTGTTTTTCTTGCAGCAATGTGGACACAGAGAAGCTGTGTGGTAAGTAGGCTGATCTTCTGTTCTGGAGGGGCTTCGTCTCTTGAGTTCTGCAGGGGCTTTGTGCGTCTGGGTTGGGCAGGCTGGGTGGCACTGATGGGTCCCTGTGTGTGGGTCCCAGCTGACCGAGAGAGGGTGACAGAGGGTATCACTGCTTTCCTCCAGGGATGGAGCAGTTGTCCCTGGGGCAGAAATAGGCTGTCCATCTGGTGCCAGGCAGGAGGTGTCTCTGCTGGGCGGGAATGGGAATGCCCCATGCAGTGCTGGAAGCAGCTGGCACAAGGGAGGCGAGGAAGGAGACGTTTTGGGAGCTCACTGTGTTTTCTCTCCCACTTCAGATTATTTCTCAGCATATCTTGGAGAGTACAGGAATGTGCTTTCTGCACTGGAAACGCTCAACTCTGCTGTCCTGGCAGCCATGGACAAAACCAAGCTGGTAAGGATGAGGCAGGAGGGTGGATAACAGAAATGGTGTTCTCATCTTCTTGTTCAGCGTTAAACTTGGGTTTCAGAGGCTGTAGATGTGGTACTTCCCAGGTGTTACAGGTCATCTGCTTCAAAGAGGTTTGATGTGGATGGGTTACTTGAGGGTGGATCCTGCGCCAGGCAGCTCAAGCTTGAGCTTCAGTGGATATGAGTTTCTGCTCATGGAGAGGGGACAGCAGTTGCTGTAGGGAAAGGGCCACTTCAGGAAATTGCCAAATGTTCAGAAGGAAAAGAATGGTGAAATCCATTGACTCCCAGATGAGTTCACCCCTGCTACGAATGCCTTCCCTCTTCCTGCAGCTTATACTGAGGGGAAGCAGATCTGAGGCTGTTAATGAGGCCAAGCAGTGTACTGCTTTGTCTGCCTTCCTGCCTGCGTGTCGGAGTGCAGGGGTCTGTGGCACGCAGCACTGCAGCTGAACCGCAGCTGCAAGAGAGCAGTAGCAAATGCTGGAAGGGACCCTTCTTGGTATTGACATCTTGTCTGCATCTGCGGAGTAAGAAATGGTTTAGTTTTGTACCTGGGGCCATGACCAGGAAGGTGAGTAGGTAAAAAAAAAAAGGGCAGTTCCCTACTGGTCAGAGGAGCAAAGGGTCCTGCTGCCAGCAACCCTGAGCAGCTCTCTGGGGTGTTTGTGTCTCTGTAAATTCACCCATGATCTTGCTCTCTGCGCTTTCCTCTGACCAGATCCAGCCTCAGTAGTGTCTCCCCACACAATCTTATTAAATGCAAATCCAGAGGGAGAGAATGATTCATCTGGAGAGAGCTATGCTTTATTTGACTTATTTTTGTATTTATTTATTTATTTTAATAATGAATTCATTGTATATTCATGTATTTCTCCCAAGTACAGCACAATTACTGTCTGCTTCACAGCATTGGCATGATGTATTCATTCATTTAATAGTTTCTGGTGTAAACATCCTAGTGAGCTCCGTTATAATTACACATCACTCTGCAGCCCTGTTCAGCACACACCTTGAACCACTCATTTTCTTAAATTAACTTCTTGTTTTCCTTATCTCTTGCCCTTTTTCATTGGGCTTGAGGAAATAAAAAGCAACCTGCGCTGGCTTTGTTGTTGAAATTTGAAGACCTTGGATGCAGCCTCTAGGAAATGGAGCTTGGTGGGGGTTTCTGATGTCACAGGTTTTCCCTGGAAAAGGGAAGCAGGTTTCTGCTGTTGAAACAGGTTTGTGTGGGTTTGTTTTTGCACCTGTGGTGTCTCTGATCAGAGCTGGGAGGAGGGCAGGGCTTGCTGGTTGTGCAGCACCTGGTCAAGGTGTGTGGTTGTGCCTCCATGCAAGTGCTGGTGCTGCTGGGTGCTGCTCTGTGCCCTGCCCTGAGTGACCCAAGGTGAAACCAGGGCTTGTGTTGGAGCTGTGGGAAATGTACCACTGCTAGAGGCTAGCAAAGATGATAAACACTGCTTTCTTAGCCTGCTGCGACCTGAGCACCTTCCCATGTTTGTATTTCCAAATGAGCTATTCTGGGAGTAATGGGTTTTTTAGGGTTGGGTGGGAAGATTTTAGCCAGAACTCACACCTCTCTGAGCCAGGGCAATGGGCAGAGGATGGAGGTTTCCCATATGGTGTCTGTCTGTCATTTCTGTTGACTCAATCATCCCTAGTGCCCCCGTGGCTGAGGACTGAGAGTGAGTGAAACTTCCTCCTGTGGGTTTTGCTGGAGGTGCAGCAGTGCTGCGTGCTGAGCAGGCTGAAAGGTCCCGGCATGCTGAAGTGGCCCTCACTATGAAACTTTGCCTCCAGAGCAGGGCTGTGGGGTCACCTTGGTGGAGGATTTTCAATGGCTGCCTGGTTTTCCCTAGGCTTTATGTAAGAGAGCTTCATGTGATGCTCATGGAGGCAGTGATACCCGGATGTATGGGCACTGTTGAGTCCTAGCCTGAACCACTGATTGAGCACCTGGGGAAAGGACCCGGTCAGCCCTGGGAACACAGGTGAAGGCAATTCAGCTGTGGGACCAGAAGGGGTGGAGCCTGGCTGCACCTCTCAGACCTCATATAAGGGGCTGACTGCCACTGGGGAAGGATCTCTTTGTGGAGTTTTCCCCTGTGAGCTGAGATCCTCTGAGACAGGTGACCAGTCATTTCTCCTTTCCTTATAGCACCTTTCTATTGCATTAGTACGTCTGTCCTTACACCTCTTGTATCACCATTCCATCGTGTTGACCTTTCTGATTGTTACACCCAGACCAGCTAAAGGAAAAAGGGCATCTCTAATTTGGCCTGGGTTACACCAGTGGAATCACAGCAGCCCTTGGTTGTGAGTGTGATCTGCTTCCAGTGGCTCCTTCCTTCTGCTGCCTGAGGATTGCTACCCCTGTATCCTCCAGACACTTGTTCCACAGCTGCAGGAAGCCTCAGGTAAATACAAGCCCACTTTTCAAGATGGAAAACAGAGCATGGGATGCTTCGTTAACACAACAAAAACACACCTCATGGGAGATGGGCTTGGATTGCTCAGACAGTGCTGGGCAGTGAGCTGCAGGAAAAGAAGGGAGGGAAATACAGAAATCAGAGCTCAGAAGGAATGTGGTGCAACTGTGGTGGAAGCTGTGGTTTGAAGCGGTGCCACTGAAAACCTTCTTGGTGCTCCCACCTCTGCATGCAGGACGCCTGGCACAGACGTGCAGGGTGTCTCCTGGCTGTGCCCTCAGCTGCTCAGTGCCAGCAGTCACCTTGTAGGCTGCTGCAAAATGCTGCAGGAGCGTGGGAAATGGAAGCCAGGTTCATCCTCGCCGTTGCTGTGACAGCTGTGACTGTAGGAAATAGCGTTTGTGTGGGCAGCAAACCTGCACGAGCTCGTTCTGCTTCGTCCTCAGTTGGCAGGAAAAAAAATGTCAGGGTTCATGCATTCCCAGCCTTCCTCTTTGGTAGAAACGTGGTAAAGAAAGACACCTGCTCAAGAAAAGAGTTGGGTTTTTTTTTTTTGGTTCTTTGTTTCCTAATATAATAATTATGTATTTTTAAAGTATAACTACTGGTAGCTGTGCTGTAATATATTAAATATACCTTATTCTGTGGCTGAACTTTGCATTTGCAGTATAATAGCATCAGAGTAAGATGCAAACAGTCTGATATCTCTAACAGGGATCCTCTGTGCTGGAATCTTCTCATTCTCTAGCCTGCAAATGCTGCAAAGCAAGCTACAAATACCCCTCCTAATCAGATGCTCTGATGTCTCCATTGGCAGGCACTGCCTGTTCACCTATTCCACTCTGTGTCCCAAGTTTAACCACCATCACAAGAAACAAATAAAACCTCTCAAAGCACAACTGGATCAGTTCTTGCTTGCTTTGGGATTTTTGTTTGGGTCAGTGGAGCTGAATACCACTCTGCAACCACAGTTCTTGTCTTGTGCTCACTGAGTTATTTCCTGCTTTCCGGGAGCCTTTGCTGTGAGCAAAAGCTGCTGTGTGCTCAGTGAGTTGTATTTTATTGAGGTTCTATTGACAGTGGGGTTTGAAGTGCATATTGCAATACCCAACAAGAGGGTTTTTTCTTTTTATTTTTTGTTCCCTAAAGTGAGCAGTGCAGCTGAATCAAAGAGAAGGTGTATTTTCAATCAGTTATGAAATTTCCTGGTATGAAATCTTTACCTGGTATGAAATCTTCTAAGGTGATGCAGAGGGGTGAGATAGCATTTGATGTCTGCTGAAATGCTTCCTTTGACCCCAGGCTTGAGATGCCCATTACTTGATGTGGGCCAGAGAGAACATTTTTCATCATGGAACCCCAGGGGGCTCTGGTGATGCAGTGCTGCCTGGCAGTTCCTCGCTGTGCCTGCAATGTGCCCTGGGACTTGGAGACTCCTCTGCTTTCTGCTGGATTCCTGAGAGCTCCATAGGGCTCCTGAAGGATGGCTATTTCCACCCTTCTCTCTGTGTGCTCCCAGGGGTGTGCTGTCTTTGAGCAGGACAGGAGGGAGCTGGCTTGTTGTGCACAGGGCACATCTGAAACGCTTGCAGGACAAAGCAAAACCCTGCTTTGTCCATTCGGAGTGGTTGGAGATGCACAGTATGAGGTGGACATTGGAGCACAGTGGAGGTGTATGTTGGAGCCAGGTGGGCTCATCTCAGCTGCTGTGTGTAGAGCAGATTGGAGCCTCCAGACATGTCTGTCAGGAGTCTGAGCTCTCCTCTGAGCTTTGTGTAGTTGGGGACAAGCTGGGAAGGGAAACCTGAGCCTGTCTCAGCGCTGTGCACCTAGCATGGACATCCCCAGGTGTGTTCCAGAGGTGCCCCAGCTCCCATTGCTGCTCTGGGCAGGGGGAATCACTTCCCCTGACGCAGACCTTGCAGCGAGGCTGGGGTTTCTGTTTTGTGCAGCTGTGCAGCTCCCTCTGAGTGGGCATGGCTGAGGGTATGTGAGCTGCTCACTGCAGGCAGCACAGGGGGACAGAGCTGGGGCTCTGCTTCCTGAGGCTGCACCACCACCAGCTGCTTCTCTGCCTCCGTCTCATTCTGACAGGAAAGAGGGATTCGTTTTGAGAGATGGATAAAAATCCATGCACAGTGCAGCTGCTGTGGTGAGAGCTGTCTGCTTGGACAGAGAGCAGCTGCAGCTGTCTGTGCCTGCTCTGCAGATGAGCATCCTCTCCACTTTCAAGGCCAGGAGCTGGCATTGCATAGAGCTGCAGCCCTGTGAGGTGACAGCTGCAGGCAGAGCTGTTTCCAGCATCAGGATGAGTGTGTCTGTTTGGGTAATTACATTAACGACTTTGTTTCTGCTGTGTGGGACTGCTGGCTCTGTGCCTCCCCCTGCTCCTGGGGAGAGGCCTGGCGTGGCCCTGGAACAGGGTCTGTGCCTTGCACCATTTCTGACAGCAGCGTTGGAAGGGTTACATCCAAATGCTTTTATGCAGAGCTGTTGGAATTTGGGATCCTCAGTTCTTCTGTATGTTGGAGAGAAACAGAATAGGAATTGGAAGTATTTGACCTCAATAATGCAACCACATCACTGGAATCTGTTTTGGAGAGGAGAATTTGAGCTCAGTGCCCAGAGTGGGGCTCACTCAGCTCCCTGAAGCACCAAACTACCTTTATACCAAAATTACAACGAGTGAGTTCAGTTTTCTGGTTTTCCCCACCTGTACTTCATACTCAGTGCTGGGCTGCTCTGTTGTCATGGTCAGAGATCATCTCTTGCTGTAACGTTGCTGCAGTACAAGCACTGTGTAGCCCTTCTCAGCTCATTCCTCCCATGGATGTGGCTCCCCACATAGACCTGTGGGGCCCTGCTGTGCTAGCAGGGATTCCAGGAAGGCTGGCTTTATTGTGGTGCTCTGGATGTGCACGACCTCCTGCCTGAAGCCTTGGGGCCTGGCCTTGGAGCAGCTGGACCAGGCGATCCAAGCTCCCCTGAATTCACAGTGTGGGCATATTGCAGTGATGTTGGATGGGCCCATGAACAACTTGGAGCACCAAGGGAAAGCAGTTCAGTTCTTTTGGAGCATTCAAATCTACTTTGGACTCCTGCAGCAGGGCAGGAGCTGGCCTTGATCACCTTCCTGCAGCAGTGATGGCTTCTCTGCAGCACTGGAACACTCCATCTGCCTGCTGGAGTGTCCTGTGTGCATACCGGGGCCGTGTTGCTGGTACTGCTCCTTTCCCATCCACACATGCTGGGAGGACGCGAGTGATGCTGCCATTGAGCCTTCAACCCTTACTGCCATGCTTCTGTCCAGAGTAGCTAGGAGCTTCAGCTGGCAGCCTGTGTGTCGGAGTGAGGTGTGCAGCTCTGAGCACATCATCTTGGGAAAGCCAGGAAACATGGAGGAGTCCCCTGACTGCATGGTGTTACCCACTGTGTCTCTCTTGGTGTACTCAGGTACCTTCTAGAGACTCTGCAAGGCCAACAGGTGGAGCTCGGGGGACCTCTGATAGAGCAGCTCAAGCTTATTTAAGGACCGTCCCCTTCCAGATATGTCTGTGCTACCTCGTGCAGAGCTGTGGGCATCTGATGGTTCCTCTCCCCTTCCCTGCAGAGCTACGAGACCTCCTCCAAGATGGAGCAGTTCCTGACCCGCTTCCTGCTGCGGGAGACCATGCACCAGCTGCAGTCCCTGCAGGGCTCACTGGAGTGTGCTGTGGACACCATGGAAGAGCAGGCGGGACGGGAGAGGTACTGGGTGCTCGCTAGGATGCACTGTGCCCTGGCACAGGGTGCTGGCACTCGGGGTGCTTCTGGAAGGGATCTGTTCTAGCTGCTCTTTGTGACCCCAGTGTGCAGTTGGCCCTGGGAAGGACTGACCCCAGCTCCTCCTTTGCATTTTTTTTCTTTCAGAAAGGACATAAAGAAATCAGAGGCTTTGGTTGGCTTGAGGTCAGGGCGGCGATGTGGGCGCAGAGGACAGAAGAACATCTGTCTGTCTCCAACAGACCCCTACTCTGGGATGCTGACCACAGGTACTGTAGCTCAGCTGTCCCATGGGTCAGGGTGTCTGCCCCCACCCTGCTACTGCCTGGACTGAGTATGAGGACAGTCTGCAGCAGGGTCTGGACTGCTGCACCCAGCAATTACAACCCAGACCACTGTGAGATTTTGCATCTCTTGAGCAGCGGGAAGGGTTTCAGTACAAAAATCAGTTTCTTGGTTTATATCAGAGGTTTAGAAACTTCTGTGGTTTTATGAGTCTTCAGGTAGTTTTTGTGGTGACATCTCTCTGCCTTCACCTCTACAGGTGTTTGTGTGGAAGCTGACAGCCAGTGGATGGCACAGATCTCCAGGCTCCAGCAGCTCATTGAGAAATTGGAGTGCAAGGTGCGGGGGGTTGGGGGCTGCCCCACACCTCAGTGCCAGAGCAGTGATGGAACCTCTCCCCGTGCCAATAGCTGTGGTATTCAGCCCTGGCTTCATTACAGAGCTGCACCAATTCACCAGACCCTGACTTGTGAGTCAGTCTGGACCCACAGAGCCCCACAGATGTGTGTGTCACATCCCCTCATCCCCAGGTACCTGAACACCTCTGGGGTGGTGCTCATCTCACACCGAGCTGGGCTGGGCTGTGGGTGGCTGCTCATTTTGCTTTATTACAAAATTCTCAGCTAACAATGATTTTGTGAAATGCAGAGCCCACGCCTGGAGCCTCTGAAGGAGGAAGCAACGTGCAAAGGAAGAGATGAAGTAAGTGCTGGTCCTCTTACTTGTCTCTTGCAGTAATACTGATGTGTGCACAGATTGTCTCTTGTGTACCTCTGTGCACTGAGACAGTCACTGGCTGTGGTCCGAAGCTGTGTTTGCTGCCCAGGACACATGCAGCCCAAGGGACGTGCAGCTTCTGGGTGTGTGTGTGCCTGTGATCAGCCCGAGGAGGGCAGTGCTCTACTTGTGAGCACCCAAACCTCTCAGCTTTGTTCCAAGCCCCACGGCTGGGGTGTCCCTTTCAGCTGGAGCAAGCACACAGGGAAACCCAGCAGTTGTGGTGCTAGCCTGGCTCCTCTGCTGTCCTGTGCTTGCTGTCACTGTCCCATCCTGCTTCAGGGAGGGAGGAGGGCAAGCGAGGGGATGGCTCTGTTTGTGCTGCTGCTGACTGCCTGTCCTCCTGCAGAGCATCCTGGTGGCCAAGAGGCAGATCTCTGTGGCCAAGGGCAGCATCGAGGAGTTTCGCCAGGCACTCAGGTCCTACATGGAGGTCACCACGGCGCAGAGCAGCTGCCTGCAGTAAGTGTGGTGGGGGAAGGAGCAGGGCAGCCCTCAGCCCCGTCAGTCAGCACAGCACAGGGCAGTGCTGGGAGGTGAGAGGGAGTTATGCCAGCCTGAATGGTGGTGCCATACACCTGTAAGAGAGTGCAGCATTGAGAGACTTGAGAGGAAGGGAAAAAAGTCAGGGTAGAGCTCATGTCACAGCATTGCTTCACGTAAAGCATGCGTGGTGCTGGTGGGAAGCATCCTGACCTTCTAAAGCCGTGGCGTAAGATCGAGGCTGTGTCCCAGCACTGAACCAGAGCTCAGAGCTAAGGATGGAGCCCTGGGCCAGGTGGAGGCACAGCTCAGTCACTGTGTCCCTGCAGACTGCGGCTGCTGCTGGAGAGTCTCTCTTTTCCCAGGGGAGGCTTCAGCCTGCTTCCAGAGGAAAACATTTGTGCTGTTCCCATTTAAAGTGCCATTTTTCAGCTCTTCAGTTTCAACAGTACAAAACTGCATTTCAGTGCAAACAAAAGGAAGAAACTTGTTTTGACATGTGTGGCAGGGAGAATTATGTGTATTTTTTTTTTTTAGACTTGATGGGCTTTTCCATCATAAGAACTGTCAGTGTGACACAAGGGCAGTACTGTGGGCTCTCCATGCGAGTGGGAAGCAGAAGTGGAGCCTGAGAGGACCCTGCTCAGTGCTCCACCTCAGGGAACGTCACAGCATGGTGCAGCCCTGTGCATGGCACAGCCCTGAGCTGCTGCCTGGGCATCCTTGTGTGTCTTTAGGCTTCTCTGCCCCCGCTTATTTCCTGCAGCTGCCACAGCCCAATGCAGGTTGTCCCATGGCTCTGCGTTCCACTCCCTGAGAAATAAGGAAACACCTCCATGCTGCTCCTGGGCAGCAGTGAGAGTCACCCCAATGGCATTTCAGCTCCTGGCTGTTGGACTGATGTGGTGGAGGTTCCCCTTGGCAGCTCCAGGTCGTGACTGCGCCCTAGCATCACTGCTGCTCTCTGGCAGCCGGGTGGGGGCACATGTGCAGAGCTGTGCCTCTTGTTCCCAAGTGTCCCCAGCTCAGGTTGCTCCTGTTCCCACAGTGTGTCTGCCTGCAAGCTGACGGACGAGGCCTGCTTCATCCTCTATGAGTTCTGGCAGGACGCGGCTTCGTGGAGAAGGTCAGGGGACTTTCCTTGTGTGTGGTGTGGGGCCAGGTACTCCTGGACGTGCTGGGTGGGGGGGAAAGGAATTCCCTTAGGATGTCGGGGCCCTCAGCAACCTGTCCTGTTCCCTCGTTCCCTTTTGTCCCAGAACTGATGGCAGCAAGGGGGGCTGAGCACTCAGCTCGAGGTGTTGGAGTGGGGCAGGAGCAGCAGTGCTCCGGGCAGTGTCAGTGCAGTCCTGTCCCCTGCCTGGCACAGAACCCTCCTGCAGCCCAGGGGCACAAGCAGACCCCACCCTGGGCTGGAGCAGGACGAGCTCCTGGCCCTGACCCTGCACACTGCCCAACAGCCACCTGCAGTCCAGCCACAGCAAGACGTTCCAGCGGGCCACCATCAGCTTGCTGGAGTCCCCGGAGCTGCTGACCACCATGCTCTTCCCAGGTGAGTGGGGGCTCGATGAGGCTGTGCTGCAGTTAGCAGCTCCCTACGTTGTATTTCCAAATATGCTGTGCAGCCTGGACTGCTGAGCACGTGAGAGCAGTTCCTGGTAGAAGACGCAGAGCCCTGCTGCTGCCAGCCTGGGCCCCAGCTGGAGCTCATACTGACTGCCCCCTGTGCTTCCCCTGATCCCAGAAAGCGGTCTGCAGAGCGCATGCCCTCCTGGTCCAGTCCCAGAGGTGGCGTCTGAGCTTCATTTTTAAGGGTGCAGTGAGAGACCTGCTGACGGGAGAGTTTGGAGGCTGTTCCTGAGACCAAATTGCTCTCCATCTCACTGTCACTGTTTACCATGCAGGTGGTGCTGGTGCGTCTGAGCCCGGTGCCTTGCAGGGGAGCCTCAGCTCTCTGAGCAGGGCTGCATCCCCGTTCCATCCCCCACAACCCACCCCTCCCCTCAAGACCATGTCCTGCCCTCCCTGTCCGCATCCCCTGAGCCCTCCTTTTTCCCTCCCCAGCATCCTGGTGGATCATGAACAACAACTGACCCGAGCAGCAGCTCCGGATGCTGCTGGCACGCAGAAGGACGTGGAGCCCCTTCCATGCCACCGCCTGCGCTCACGTTTGTCACCTCTGCGCCCCGCTCACCTCCTGCAGCCCCAGTGCTGCCCGTCTGGTGGCCCCAGCCTTGTTTCACCCTTTTGCTCTTTTTGTGTAATTCATTTATTGATTTACTTACTCCCAGTGGAGCAGCTGAGCGTGGCACCAGGTCCCTGCATGCCACTGTGGTGCCACCGCCCGAGTGCAGCTCCTGGCTCTGTGCTGCTGCTGAGTGAACATAAACAGAACTGGCACAGTGCAGGCACAGAGTGTGTGGCTGTTACTGCATGCTGTGGGTCGGGCATGGCACTGTGCGAGGAGCCAGGACAGTGCATTGGCTGTAACAGCACAGTGACAGCCGTGTCCTCACGCTGCATTCCCCGCAGCAGAGCCAGCAGAAACTGAACTCTTGGGAGCAGTGTGAAGTGAGAGCCAGTGTGGGCACATGGGCAGGGCACTGTGCTATGGCCCTGCAGGAGATGGAGGATGTCACAGCTCCTCGCCTGCCACGCGCCTGTCCTGCACCAGCAGCGTGGTGCTCAGCACCACACCTGGCCTGCCCCTCACCTCTTTTCCCTGCTGGCTTACACCACAGATGTTAATTTGAATGGTTCAACTCCATTCTCCATTTGTAGTTATTAAAATGCCACCAGCCTGCGGTAGAACAGGGCACAGCTGGTGCGGGGCCGTCGGGCACAGAGGGGGAGGGCTTGGGGGGGCAGGAGAGGGCTCTGCTTACCCCAGCCATGGAGATGAGGGCAAGAGAACCCCTTCCTTAGTGGAGGAGCAGCAGCAGCAGCCCAGAGCCTGCTGCCCCATCTGGTGGGTGGCTCATGGTGGGGGTGGCACCCATGGGAGGGCAAAATGCTGGGGGCTGCAGCTTGGCCACAGCTGCTGAGCAATGCAGGGGGGCAGCTGGGGCACAAATACTTTCCCAGCCCCAAGCAGTGCCTGCCCTTCAGCCCTGCATGGCCACAGCCCCCGAGCCACCCCCTCCTCCTCTCCCCCCCCTTTTGTCCCCATGTTTCTGCCCCCAGCGACAGAGGGGAAGGTGCGGTGTGATGAATAGTCTTTTTATTGACTACTTTCGAGTAGAACAAACTAAATACATCTGTAACAGTTTGGGTTCCTTTATACAGTACATTAAATAAGTTATGCACAGGAATGAAGTAACAAATTCCTATTACAGAATTAAATGTCAAAAAAAAAAAAAGAAAAATAGAAAACTCAGTCCCACGAGTCTGCCCATGTCCAGAGCTCACATTTATCGTTATGTGTTGGAAAAAAAATAATTCTAACCATGACTGTTAGTATTGTACTCATTTACCTGGGGTTAATTTTAATACACAGCCACCAAAGTCGCATGAGGATGATGGAAGACGATCTATGTACACACGCAGGCAGCGCCCGGCCCTCACGCTGCGGGCCATGGGCTGACCACAGCTGCTCCGAGAGAGCCAGGAGACTTTGGGGCTTTACTTTGCAAGATAAAACCCTGCAGACGCAGAGCTGAGCCGCAGTCCCTGCAGGCCACCGTTGCTGCTCAGCCCCAACACAGCGCTGCAAGCTCTGGGACCACTCACTGCAGCTCCATTATTCGCCTCCCATGGAAAAAGTGATCAAAACTAATTTGGGAATTACTTGCCTCATTGGGCTCCAACCCAGCGAGCACACAAAACCAGTCATGGAAACACAGCTTTGCTGAACAGATGCTTTCCTCGGTCCCATTTGTGCGCAGCACAGCATGAGCTCAGCACGGGTGCACTGCGGGTCCTCCCATTCCTGCACTGCTGACAGCACAGTGCTGGAGCACAGCCCTGCGCACCCCCTGCCCCGAGCAGCTTCTCTGCAGGCACTGCCGGCTGCAGGGAGCTGAGGGGGAGCGGGGTGGGGCTGCTGGGCCCCACGGCTTCAGGTCGGGCTCTGGGGCAGGAGCTGTGTGGGAAGAGCAGGCTGTGACAGCACCCAGCGCTCACACTGCGACCTCTGTGGTTGAAAACAGTAGTAAGTCCCAAACCAACAACTTCCACCCAACAAAAAAAAAAGCTTCCTGCATTGCAGATATTGGCACCCAGGTGCAAAGGACAATAATTGCCTGTGAGGGAGTCAGATTTGGTCTGCAGGAGTTCAGAGGTCCACTGTCAGACCCAGCACTGCTGCTGTCCCGGCCCAGAGGGACTCAGCACAGCCCCTGGAGTGGAGCTGAGCCCCAACTGCTGCCCCCCATCCCCAAAGCGATCCTGTCCTTATCACCTCACAGCAGGAAGGATGCTCCTGCTGGCACATGAGCTCCGGTGGCGCAGAGCATACAGCCAGCAGCACACACTGGGAGCAGGGTAACAACAGGCAGATACACCTGGGGCTGAACACAGAGGGCTTCAGACACCCCAGTGAAGAATGTGTGTGAGCCGAGCAGCAGGGCTCTGCGTGCTCAGCACTCCTTCCTGCAGCCCCGGAGGTGGGCTGCAGCTCTCTGTGCACTGAGCGAGGCTGGAGGGGCGGCAGAGCTTCCAACAGAGGTGGCCTGGGTTTGTCCAACGTGTCGACTGATAGGAGTTCCTGGGGGTTTTATTTTCCGACTTCAAAAACAAAAAACACCACCAGGACAATGAATGGAACGGGCTGAACCCAAACTTCCCCCTTAGAGTCCGTTCGTGTCTATCGCTGTCACAGATGCGGGCGTGGAGGAGCGGGAGGTGGCTGCCGAGCTCTTCTCCATGCTGGGGCTGGGCACGCCATCCATGCCCTTGGCCGAGCGCCCCGCAGGCAGTGCCAGCCCCTTGCTGTGGCCGTGCAGGCTCTGCCCGCAGATGCGGTGGTGCCTCTCCCAGTCCTTGTGCTGGCAGAAGGAGCCGCAGTAGCGCGCGATGTTGCAGCCGCTGCACGTCTCACTGGCCTTACGGCCGCAGTTCCAGCAGCTCTGAAAGGAAACAGACGTCGCGCTTTGAAACGGGTCTTGCAAAGGGAGCTGTAGGGATGTAACAGAGCTGCTGCCCCAGTGGTGCTGGAGGGAACCGTTCACCCCCGTCGGCCCACATTTGCTCGCACTGCAATGGCTCCTGCCCTCCCACAGACCTTTGCCAAGCCCGGAGCAGCCAGACTGCCCCGCTCCCACTCTGCTCAGATCCACCCAAACGCAGGCAGGAAGCAGCGGGCGAGGACTGACACACACACACACACACACACACACACACACACACACACTGCAGATGCTGCTGTCTGGTTTTTCTATTTCCTGTTCTGGTCTCAATCCCAGCCGAGTGCTCACCGTGGGGATCCCAGCGTGCTGCACCACCACCAACCGCTCTGCCCCAGGGTGGGAGCGAGTGGGATGAGGAGCACAGCACAGGCAGCTCAGTGAGAGCACGGGGCCAATGCTGGAGCTGCAGCCACAGCTGCTTCAAGGGAGTGGGGGAGCGGCCGGGCTGCAGCTGGGCTCATGTGATGGTGAACGCCCACCCAGAGGGCGAGTGCAGCTGCCACCATCACTCAGTGCTGCAGGCAGGGCAGGCAACACATGGGGCTGCACCGGGACAACCTGCAGGCTGCCAGCACCGAGCCCACAGCAGCGCTAGGAAAGCTGCGTCACTGCTTTAAGCTGCTTACATTTCAACCACTGCTGTTAAATCACGCTCCCGAGGTCACACAGTGTGCCAGGATGCATGCCAGCTTGTAAAGCCCCCAGAAAGGAGCACCCGGTGCTGTGAGGCTCAATCAGGGATGCTATCAGGTCCCAGGGCACCGCTCAGCTCCCACTGCTCTGTGCAGCAGCACAGGGCGAGGGATGGAGGCAGGAGGGGATTCTCCCCCGAGATTCCCCTACAGAAAACCACTGCTCACCTCATCCCTCCCTGAGCAATTCCACCCGCTCCCACTGTCTGTCTGCTGGTTGCTGCACTGGTTCATCCTTCAGCAGTTTCATGGGAAAGTACCAGAGCACACACACGTCTGTAACAGCACCCCATGTCCACAGGGCTGCTGCCACGTGTGGGGATCAGAGCTTCCCAGAGCATCCCAAGGGAGGACAGAACTATACTGGCTGCCCGCGTGGCCCGGGGTGACACAATTCCCCGCTCCCTTCTCAGTGTTGCTGAGCAGAATTGTGCAAAGGCCGAAGCATTTGTGCAGAGCAGTGATCCCACTGAGCCAGCCACACGTGGCCCTGACATCACAGAGCAGGAATTACCCGATCAGCTCCTGCTCAGCCCCACTGAGACCTCCAAAACCAAACGGAATGCATTCCCAGCCAAAGAGCAGCGCGGTACAGGGACTGCTGCCTCATGCACACTTCCCCTGGACCCTATGGGGTTGGAGGAGCAAAAGCCCTGCAGAGGCAGATCCCAGAAGGCAGCCAGGCACACACGTGTGCGGCATGAGCCCGAAGAGCGAAGTCCCGGACAACACACACCCACTGCTGCTCAGCAGCACCACAGGCACAGCGCAGCCACCGAGCGATGGCAATTCCAACCTCTCACACAATCTGTTTGCTGCCCTGCACTGTCCTAAAGCCCACAGACAGCACTTCCTTATCTGCACACATCGGTACTCCGAAGCAGCACATGTCTGAGCGGGATGTTAAGCCGCCCCACCAACACCCTTTTCTCTCTGCAGAAATCCCTGCAGCTGCCCCACATCCTGCAGACGGTGCCCTCACACCACCACTGCACTCCCAGGGCTTTTAAAAGGGAAGAAAGCAAGGCAGGGGACACCCAGGCACTGCGGGACAGGACCCGGGCCTTGGGACTCGTGGGCCCGCCCGGCGCCGTACCTCCGTGGACTCCTCCTGCTCGTTGATCACCAGGAAAGCATCCTCGGTGGCCTGACGCTTGGCGTCGGCGATGGTCTGCTCCATGCGCGCCCTCTCGGAGGCGATCATCTCAAACGCCTTCTGCTCTGCCTCTGCCACGGCCTTCTGCACCTCCGACATGGCCTGGCGCTTCACCTCGTTCACGGCTTCTTCTGGAAGGGAAGCTCAGCCTCACCAGCCTGCCCAGACCCTGCGGCTGCGTGTCCCCACTCAACACAGGGATGGGGGACACGGTTGGCACCGCTCTCACAGCTCCTGAGCACGGCTTGGCCACGGGTGCACCACCGGCACCGTGCAGGGGGAGCACAGCCTGTGCCAAGGCCATGCAGGGTACAGCCTGGGGCTGTCCTGCAGCTGGGCTGCTCCAGTCACCGCACTGCAGCACCAGGGCTCACCCCGGGCAATCCCACAGCCAGGGCTCCCAGCAGTGCTCACCTGCTTTCTTCCATATCTCCTCAGTGACGTAGCCCGGCCCCGACCTGCTGCTGAACTCCCGCAGTGAATCTGTTGGAAGAAGAGTGAGGCAGGGAGGGTTAACGGGACACGACTCACAGCAGAGGGTTCCTCCAGTTGGGGCCGTTCATCAGACACTCAGATGATAAATCACAGCCCTCAATTAGTGCCCTGCATCATTTATGATGCAGTATAACCCATTCCCATCTCCCGGTATACTCTGCAACAACTGGAGATGCAGACACACCACCAAACGCTGTGTGCTGACCCCAACACCGCCCCCATAAAAGCCATTGATCCCTTCAGCTCTGCATGGGATTCCCACAGCAGCCAAGGGCTGAGCTATGCCAGGACTTCTGACTTCAGTTTGTTCTCCCTTCCACTTCCACGCTCTCTCCCACTCTGGGTTCAATACACACCGTCTCAGCTGTTGCTTCTGTGCAGAAATCAAACTGAGGTAAAACCCTCAGGATAAATTAGGTTTTAAGGCTGCACACAGCAAATGCCCAATAACAAATTCTATTTCAGTTCCTGCTGCGTGGCTCCGTGCTATTGTTTCACAAGAAATGCTCGTTCTTGCTGTCTGAAAACTTCCAAAACTCATCCAAACACAGCTAAACCTGAGCCAGACCCTAACCTGGGGGCCTTTTTGATGTGCAGGAGGATTCACTTTATGGATTAATCCAAACAAGTTAAATATTTATCACTGAATTGTTAGAGCTGGGGAGGGACCTTTAAATGCTGTCTGGTCCCCCCCCTGTGATGAGCAGAGACTCCAACAGCTCCATCGGGTTGGTCAGACTGGGACTCTGAGCTTTAAGAACTGTATGCATTTAAGCCCTCAAGGTCAGAATTGATTTGGGTTTCAGTGAGAACTACGTGCTCTCAAACTGAGGCATGAGGACAACTTTCCACCTGTATGGTAATGCTTATAACTGCCACGATGACAGAAGAATCATCATCCAAAGCAACTAACAGCTTTCTCCCTGTCATTTCATTGCGTAAAGTCAAGCTCATCTTTCCAGTATGTTCTATTTAATGACTCATCATCAGTCTGAAGAGTTTCCGAGCCAGCAGTCAACCACTGTGCTGGAAGGAATCATTGCCCACCACAGGTATGAAAGAAACACCAGTATAGGGCACAGCGGTGGGGCTCATCCAGGACTGAGGAACCTTCACTTTCCTCATATAAAGGGGACTTAGGAGAGCGATGGAGAAAGACCCTTAATCAGGGCCTGGAGTATCAAGACTGAGGGGCAATGGTTTGAAACCAAATGAGAGCTGATTTAAATTGGATACAAGGAAGACATTGCTCGTGATGAGGGCAGTGAGGCACTGGCACTGCTGCCTGGAGCTGTGGGTGCCTGGAGGTGCCCAGTGCTGGCATGGAGGGGACTGTGGGCAGCTCGATCTGGGGGGCAACCCAGCCCATGGCAGGGGGCGGAGCTATGTAAAAGTCCTTTAAGGTCCCTTCCAACCCAAACCACACTGTGATCCATTTCTATTGTACTCCTTGTGCCTAACCCAGCTTTGCTATAAATCAGACACCTATTACTCAAAGACCCATTCTTAGATAACACCCTTTTTCTCATGCAGCCTCCAACCCGTACCGCCCAGCACCGCTCACCGCTGCCGATGGAGTCGGAGCTGCCGGGGCTGTGCCGGGCTGTGCCCAACTCCCCCCCTGCCTTGCGGGGCTCAGCCTCACTGCACCGCCTCTTCCAGTAGTTGAGCTCCTCACGGTCGGCCTCCTGGCAGCGCCGCAGCACGGCCATGGAGCGCCGGGTCTTCTCCACCATCTCCATGATGCAGTTCAGAGCCTGGAGGGAGGGAGGCGGTCAGTTCTGCTGCCTCTGCTCACCGGGTGCCCCAGGGGCTGTCCCAGTGAGGGAAACCCACAGCTAAAGGATCTGAGCACGGTATCTCAACAGTATGCAAACAAACACCACTGGGTCCCACGGCCATCCATGCAGCAATGCTGTGGGTGTTACCACCTCCTGAGAGGTGTCTGGTTTGTGTCTGGTTTGGTCACCAACAGATGTGGCCACACTGCTCAAGGTGGAGCGAGAATAAACTGCTCTCCCACGGGATCAGAGTGCCCGCGCTGTTGGCTGTGTCCCACATGGCAGTGGGGACATCTTTATGACTTTTTATGACATCCCTCTGTCCAACCTAGAAGAACTGGTCCTGCCACCAGCACTCCAACTTAAAATGTTCACCTATGGGGCATTCTGCTCCATACCCACCTACACGAAGCACCAGCTTTAGGGCATAAGTAAGCATAGGGCCCCTCTGCGTTTCAAAGCTGAGTTTCAATCCGATCTCTTTAGGGGAAGCAATCCAGAGACGTGCTTGGATCAGCACAGAAAAAACAGGCTCTATAGAAAGTGTGCCAGAAGTACCAAGCCTGGCCATACCCAACCATGCCCCATAAGGGCTGGCAACCCAGGAGAAAAAGCCTTCAACCAACCCCAGCATTGTTCTTTTTTTAATCTGTAAGCTCCATACAAGTGCTGCACATGACACATCTGCATGCTTGTTGGCACAGTGCTGGCCTAGGTAGCTGCTGGAAGACCTGTGCACGTTACTCTGACCTGTGCAGGTTGTTCTGAGAGCCGGCAGGAGCAGCTCTCCAGCACCAGACGCTTGGTCCAAACTGGTTTTGGCTTCCAGTGGGCACAGGCAGAGGAAAAATACCAGGAAACTGCTCCTGCTCCTACTCTGCCCTACTGTTGACCTACTTGTGGCAGCCTGTCCAACTGCTTGGAAAGCCTGGATAAGGTATCATACCAACAAGAAGAAAATCACTAATTGGAGCAGGCGAGCAGTGGGTTGCTGTGTCCCACAGAGCTTCCCACACCTCCCACCTCCTTACATGATCGAGGTGCTTCCACTCGTCAGCCCACTCCCTCTCTGTCAGGCGGTGGTCCACCAACTCATCCTGGTAACCTCCATTCAAACCTGCAACAGACCACAGCGGGAGGAGGGATGAGATGGAGCAAATGCTTTCAGTGCTGCAGAGGGAACTCGGCCCCGAAGCAACAACAGAACAGGATTTCTAACCAGGTATAGCTGTAATTTTAAGACACATCTCCAAGATGTGGCTTACAGGGCTAATTGCATACGGGTGCTCTGATCCTTACTTGTGTCACCCCCTCAGAAGTGCTACAATCCCCTTGCAGGCCTGGACCTGGCTTGCTCAGCGGGCAGTTCCCTACAGTAAAGCCAAAGGGGCTCCAAGCTGTGACTCAGGGTGCCCCGCTGGAAACAAGGCAGTTGCTTCCACACACCCCTACCAGCATCAGCAGAGAGGAGAGGTCACCCACTGCTCTCCCCACACACCACAGATGTCCCACATCAGTCATCTCAGAAAAGTTAATTTCTTCTTATTTCCACAGCCTTTATCTCTGCATGCTGGCTTGGCCACGGTCAGCACCAACACCAGGTCCTGCTTGCTCCTCACCCCCGGTGGCCGCAGCCTCATACACACAGAGCAGCTCTGCCTCTCCCTCAGTCTTCCTGCTTTTAACTTTTCACTGTTTGATGTTTTCTCTGACTTGTCTGCAAAATCCCTCAACTTTCTTAGGGGACACGCCTAGAATTACAACCCAAAGCCCTGCAGAGCTGCTCACCGAGCCCGCCGTGCCTGTCCCGGATCTCCCTGTGCTCCAGCATCTTGCCGGGGTCTCTGTACAGATGGGAGGTGGCGATGTCTTCCAGGGTGTAGTGCTGGAGGGGTGGTGGGGTGGGGTGGAACTGCCCGCCGGGGTTCAGCATTGGGATGCTGAGTGCTGGGCTGTGCCGGGGCGCAGGGCTGATGGTGCACACACGCTTGGCCGGCGGCTCCGTCGGCAGCGGCTCCCTCTCGAAGCTGTTATCATCCCTTCTGTAACCACACCGAGAGACAGGGATTTGTTAGTGCTGCATGAACAGGCACAGGAAGGGAAACATGGAGAAACTGAAGCAGCAGAATGTTTTTACCGGAGGGGCAGAAGGAGGGAGCTGAAACAACCACGATGGACTTGTGAACAAATCCACGGAACGACCTTGCTAAAAGGAGTTCACAACGCACAAGTGTTGTGATTCATCTTTCTGAGCACAACCAAATTAAGATTTCACAGCTTCTATAAATTTGAAGTGTGCTCCACATAATTACGTAATGACTTTTACTTGGAATAAAGGCAGCGAAAACAAAACTGTGTCCTTCCCAGTGCTGACAGCGCCTCTGCCTGTCGCCTTCCTGGCTCAGGCACTTGGGCGACCTGATCCCAAACAAGGAGAGGGTCTGCAGCCAAAATATCAGTGCTATGAGCAGGAGTTACGGCCATGGACAGACAGCAGTGTCTCACCAATAGCTGTAAGGAGTGCCAAGATCCTATGCTTGGCCCACAACACTGTTCAAAGTTTTAATTCACCTTCACTGCTGTCCAAAAACACAGCTCCGGGAACAGTGTGGCAAAGGCTCCCTTACCTGTCAGGGCTGTGCCTCTTGCCGTTCCCGTTGACCTCAATGAGCAGCTCCGAGGAGTCGGCTGGGGAGGAGGTGGTGTTGAGAAGGATGTGCTCATGCTGGGCCAGGTACTGGGATGGTGTCTGCTTGGCAGCCCGGGCGCAGTGCAGCAGCTCTCTCTGGAGCAGAGGGAGGTTGGCCTGGAAAACATGCACGGCTCTGCTTCACGCAGCCTGCATGGGCACGAGCAGGTTTGCTCAGACAGCATTAACAGCTCGAGCCTGGGGCCCTGCTCAGCATTTCCCAGCTTGTCATGTCTGCACCGGGCAGACCTACCTGTGTTTTCTCAGGGGCTGGGGATGGCCTGGGGCTGGTACACACAGAAGCACTGTGGGAAGCACTCTGTGCTTCCAGCATCTCGCTGCCCCAGACGCACTCTATAAGCCAACACCTCAAACACTCTAGATCCCAACATTTTCAAACTGCAGAATGGAGATTGGTTTGTCTCATTTATCCCTAACACACAAGCAGACATACGTGGCTCTCATTACAAAGGCAGCTTTCTGCGAGCCAGCAGCACGTGGCAATGGCCACGGTCTGCGCAGTCTGTCTTGGATAGAATAGTTCTGGTGCTTGTAATGAGAGCTTCCCCAGCAGGGACACACTGCCAAGCAGCACAGCCCTGCACAGCACAGCCAGCCAGCCCCACCAGCTCCTGTCACCTTCAGGAAGGGGATCACAAAGGGCCGCAGGGGGAAGTTCGTCGCCTCTTGCAGCTTGCAGTGAAATTCCTCAATCGTCACTGTTGAGTTCTGGGAAAAGAATTAAGAAAAGAAATGACCATTTGTTCTTATTTTTAGATGCTTGGAAAATGGCTCAAAACAAACAGAACTAGAAAGGAGACTGCATCTGCCACAACAGGACTGACAACGCTCACATCGGATCCTGCCTCACACAGCCAAACAGACTCAGGCCAATGGAGCAGAACGACTGCACCAGGCAGGGGGGGCTGTGGGCATTGCCAGCACCAGAGCGGGGGGCAGCAGGCCCAGCTGGCACTTCCTGCAGCCCAGCCAGGTTGCCCAAGGCGGGCAGCAGCTCCAGCTGCTCCTTCCCTCCCTTTCAGCTCAGCTCACCCAACCTATCCACCATCCACGAAGTCACCAGCAGCCTGCTGCTCCCACACTGGTGCCTCCAGGTTGGGTGCTACCTGAAACAACCTGCATACACAAAGTTCTTCCCTGCAGCCACAACTGCCATCGGGGGGGGACAGTGATGAGCAGAAGAGCTTGAACAGTTTGTAATTTCCTTTGCTAGTGGGTAAACTAATGTACTGCCTCACACCCATGGAAATACAGCCCACCTGCTTCAGCAGCAGCACTCGGTGCCCACTGCTTAAGCCCTGTGAAGAACCCTGAGGCTGCGAACAGATTTGTGTATGCTCTGTCCAAGCCAACCTGGGGAGCAGCAGCAGTACTTCAGGCTGCCCATGGCCCAGCTGCATTTGCTGCATGCTCAGCCTCTGAGCAAAGCTGCCAAGAAGCAGAGATCAGCTCAGAGCTGTGCTGGGCCGTGCACCAGGTGGCAGCTGGGCAGGTGGCACAGGGCTGTGCTCCAGGACCTTGGCTGGGCGTGCGCAGGGCTGTGCAGCATTCCTACCAGTCAACTCGTACCACTGCAAGTACTGGATCCAATCCTGCAAGCCCTGTTCATTTCTTTTCTGAAGGATGTTTTCAGCTCTCCTTAGATGCAGAGAGGCAGGAGGCCGCGTGTGAACTGCGTGCACCACAAGCAGCAACCCCAGCTCTTGCAAGCCCAAGCACAGAAGATGCAAAAAGTGTCATTTACCAATCCCCTTCCTGCTACTGCACTGTCAGACTGCCATAAAAATGAATGCAGCTTAGTGACAGTTTGCCCAGCCACGCACTTCTTGTAGGTGCAGGCAAAGCACTGAGGCCTCGTGCTGCACTGCCAGGCTTCCTATCTTCCCCAGGCCTCGGCAGTGCTAGTGGGGCTGTGCTGCGGTATGCAGGAGGGAAATAGCCCACTAAATGCACCCTGTGCTCAGCACTGCCTATCAGATGAAGTGCCTGAAGCATTGAGACACCCTCTACATACTTAAGGCTTAGAAATGGATTTCTTTCAAAAAGAAACAGACACAGAGAGCACCCCCACAGCTCTCCATCACCCTCTCTCCCCCCCCAGCAAGTTGTGCATGTAGCACCTGCAGAGCTGCAGCAAACAGGATGGTGGCCCAGCACGCAAGGCCCACAGCTCCCTGCAAGATGCCCTTTACAAAACAGCACCCAAAGCCACTGGTCTGTATTTGCAGAGGTGCTTGGGCATGGAAGCACCATCACCTCATCAGAAATCACACATCCCTTCTGCTCCGGGCTTAGGGGTGCAAAGAAGAGAATGCTTCCCTGGCAGAAAAGCACAGGCTCCTGGGAGTTGCTGGGAGCTGCGTTCACAGGAACAGACCAGGAAGCATAGCACTGCCCATGGCTTCTAGTGAGGAAGGCAAAGAGCACCAGGCCTGCAGCTCCTACAGCAAAGCATAGTCCCAAGCCCTCTGGGTTTCCATAAGCTCAGCTGCACCTGGGCTCACGTCAGTGCAATGGGACAGACTGCTTCTGAAATGCACTGACGAAAAAAAAAAAAGCCAGTGAGTTTACCAGAAAGCACAAACAATACGAGCTGTGCTTAGCCAACAGCTCTGCTTGCAAAGGCCCATGATATTGTGCAATGGGGGCACGTGTCGGCTGCTGGGATCCCATCACTACAATGCTTTTGCAAAAAGAAACGTCCCCTGGGCTTCCCAGGGAGCAGCTTACCACCAGGGCCAGGACCAGGGTCCGCACCTTCTCCCCGATCTCCGGAGAGATGTCATTGCCAAACTGCTGCAGGGTGGTGAGGAAGCGTTTCAGCTTGCTGAGCTGCCGCGCACCGCACGTGGCCGGGAGCTGCTGGTTGGTCAGTGAGGAAGAGGAGGAGGAGGCCGGGCCGTTGCCAAAGCGCTGGGGTGGGGACGGTGCCCCGTTGAGCGTTGGGGGGGAATGGTTCATCCCGTTGGGCACTGCAGGGGGGAGACAAAAGCGTTATGGCATGAGATGGGCACGGCCCTGAGGGCTGCGTCCTGCCTGCAGCGTGACCGTACTCCCCACGGAGCTGAAGGGAGTTTGGCAGACGCGGGTGTTTGTCCAACCCAGTCCCATCTGTGACCGTGCCTCCTCTCAGCAGAAAGTGTGATGAAACTGACTGCAGCTCGGGAAGCCCGCAAGGGATTAGAATAAATTGTTGACATCCCTTCAATGCTGTTGTGCAATCTGAAGTCGTGTCTGGGAAATGGTGAGAGCAGCTGTGCATGGGAGGCCCAAACTTCAGATAAACCCAGAATGTTGGAGGCGAAAAATACACCGTGGTAAATACAGCTGTAGCTGATGCACAGGGCTGGCCTTAAAAGCCCAGAGCTGAACAGTGCACCTCTCCTGTGGAGACAGGCTGAGGGAGCCGGGGCTGCTGGCCTGGAACAGACAGCGCTGGGGAGGCCTCACTGTGGCCTTCCTGTACCTGAAGGGAGTTCATAAAAAGGAGGGGAGCAACTCTCTACATAGGCAAATAGTGACAGGACGAGGGGGGAACGGCTTTAAACTAAAACAAAGGAGATTTAGGTCAAAAAACTGTTTACCCAGAGGGGTGTAGCGCCGGCACTGCTGCCCAGAGCTGTGGGTGCCCATCCCTGCAGGTGCCCGAGGCCATGGGTAGGCCCTGACAGCCTGAGCTGGGGGCAGCCAGCACATATTGGGGGGGGGGGGGGGGAGGGAAGCCCCCAAAGGCCCTCCCAGCAGAGCTGCCACAGGCATGGGAAGGTGTGTGCTGACCTCAGAGAAATGCAGCCTGCCAAACATTCCCACTGCAGCTTCCCCAGGATTTCTCCTTGGCTCTTCCAAAGAAGCACACGGGGAGGGTTTTTCAGAGAAAGGTACGGAGGCATTGGAGCAGTTAAACCACCCTGGGCACAGCGAGGCATAAAGGCTCCACACACCTGGAGCTGGGGGGTGAGCACGGAAAGAGGAAGCACAGTCAGTTGAGATCCAAAGGAAAGATAAGGGTGAAGAGACTAACCAGGGCAAAAGGGTTCTCTGAGGCATAACAAAGATGCGTTCCTTTGTGCAGAGAGCAATGATGAAATGAAAGTAAAGACTGAGGAAAGAGCTGCAAAGGCAGAATGGGTTGGTGCCTTCTGCTCTGGGTCAGTGCAACCAGAGAACCTCCTGGCCACACTTCCCCAGGCCAGGAAAGGAACAGAGGTGTCCTGCAGAGATCAGCAGTACCTAGCATAGCAGCAAGTATTGAGCTCAGTTGAAAGGCAATGGCAAGTACTCATGGAGAGCATTGGTTCTGTAGTAAGCATGTAATAAAGAGGGGTAAAGCCACCCCAAGCAGAACAGTGCTGTACAGCCTCGTGCTCTTCAGAGGCTGCAGCCAAGGAGCTCTGCCCCATTCCCTGTTTCTTTCCTCTTGTTCTTAGCAAGGGAAGAAGGGGAGTGAAGGCTGCTGTGTGTGGGCAGGAAGGAGCAGGGGCTGCAGGGGAGCACAGGGTGAGCAGGAATAGGAAAATCATCCTCGAGGGCTACACCACTAAGTTCTGCATTAGGTACCGAACTGTCCAAGGCTATCCTTGTGTTTCCAGCCCTTCACAGGGCAGGCCATGCACAGGGTGGCCCTGACCATTGCCTCTGGGCACAGCTGAGAAGTGAAAAGCATGAGTAAACTTCACCGCAGCTCACAGCTCTCACTCTACTGCAAAGAGGCAGTGAAGTCAGCTGGGCCAGGCAGACTGAGGTGACTTGGACCTTAACAGTGTGCCAAGCAGCCTTATTGGAAAAATTAATTTCTATCACTTTGCTAATGGTCTTTTTCTGCCTTAGCAAAACGAGAGCCATTAAAAAACCCTCCGTGTATAAAGCCGGGGATAACGTGTCTGGCGGGATAACCCAGTGATTAGCACTGCTGCCAGCATCTCTCAGTGCATTAGCTGGTGTCCCGAAAGAGGCTGAATGGTAGAGCTGTGAAATCCCCTGCCAAGATGAAACGGAGATGCCCCAGACGCTGCTGTGGGTAGCAGAGCAATACACACACAGCCAGGGGACCTCAGCATGGGAATAAAGGTGAGGAGAGAATGAGATGTCCACGAGCCATGAGTAGGGTAAGGTAATTCCACGCTTGACTGTGAAGTAAAACAGTGGAAAACTGTGGAATAATGCCATTAGATGATGAGATTTTAAGATGATGGCTTAAATGTTTTCTAAAAGGAAAAAGCACGAGCCCTGCGTTCTTCCTGCGAGGTTGGGCTGAACACCCATCCCACCTGGGGAGCTGCCTCTGAGCAGTGCCCTGCAGCTGAACGGGAGAGGTTATGGAGCAAAGATGGAGAACAGAGAACTTGGACGGACAGCGAGGAATTTCCAAGGCTGTGAAATTAAGAGAGGAAAACTTTCTAATCTCGGCTGCAGAAACGCTGTCTGCAAAGCGAGATACAGCAGAGCGGGAATTAACTCTGCCAGATACAGCACAAAGCTCAGCTCCCGGCTTCTTTGAAGCCAACCTGATAAAAGCCTTCCATTTCTTAAGGAGGTTATTGCAGAAATCACATCTGCACCTGCACGGAGAGGGACTTGAACAGACTGTGACAGCACTGGGACAAGCAGGAGAGGGCAGGGGGGTACTACAGACCCCATGGTACGTCCTACATAGGCAGCAGGAAAGCCCCAGCCCTCGCTCCCAGCTGTGCAGCACTGCCAGAGCTCACTGTGCTGGCCAGCAGCCTGGCAAACAGGGAGCCCTGCCAGATGCTGGCACAAGCAGAGCTCCTCCTCGCTGGGTCAGTCCCGTGGCAAAGTGATTTACTGGGGGCTTACGTGCAGTTGGGGTGAAGGAGACGGGCCGGGGGCCGCCGGGGTTGACGGGGGGCAGTGGTGGCATGTTGGGAGGAGAGGACCTGGTCTGTATCTTCACTTCCACGGGCGAGCCGGGCATCACTGGCACCCTCTTCTCACCAGCAACTGTACAAAGAGAACATGGACACGTTACCAGCAGTCCTCAACGGGGATTTCCCTGCCAAACACAAGAAGCAGAACTGCAAAGGCTTTACCTCCATTAAAACAGTGGAGGGATACCAAAACCACAACAAGCTGCTATTATTTTAACTATAATAAAATCACCATACTAATATAACACTGCTAAACTCTACTCACACACCTGGCCATGCTTTCACACCACGTGCCTCTCACTGGCACACTGCTGCACTCCCACCAGTAACAGGCTGCTGCTGGAGGAGCAGCACTGCTACATGCACAGGAGCTGCCCTGGCTTGGTGCAAAGCCCTGGTACCCTCCTGGCCCTTGTCCTCAGCCCCCAGGCACACGCTTTGGACACCAGAACACGGCCACTGGTCCACCTTGATTCCTCTTCTTCCCCTCTTCCACTGTGTACATACACAACTGGGCTTTGCCATAGAGAGAAACTGAGCCTGGAACCTATCTTTAAGGTTTTTTTAATCTGTCCTCCTAAAGCATTCCTAGGTCATGCCACACACAGCGTGGAAGCACCAGCAAAGAAAGCAGGACTAACCTGGTTCAACTGCAGAGGGGGAAAAAAGAGCCACAGATTTGATTCCCTAGAATACAACCAGCTAGCACTGTGCTACCAAGTGAGGAAGAAGTTACCCACAACGAGGGTGGTGAGGCACTGGGACGGGGTGCCCTGGGAGGTGGTGGGTGCCCTGTGCCTGGTGACACCAATGTCAGGCTGGAGCAGGCTCTGAGCACCTGATGGAGCTGTGGGTGTCTCTGTTCACTGCAGGGGGATGGGACTAAGTTTAAAGATCCCTTCCAACTCAAACCATTCTACAGTTCTACGAAAGCCAGGTCTGGAGGAGTCAGCACCTCACCTTCGGGTGTGCTCCAACAGACAGCAAGGACCAGGCAGGGCAGATAAGCATAAAGCTTCCTGCTAAAGGCCTGGGGCCTCTAAAACCCAGATAAAACCCATCCTTCTAAAACTCAGTTTTAGCCTAATCGCATCCATTTCATGAGAACCATGCCTACAGAACAGGCTGTGAGCAGGGACGTGAGCCAGCCCCTGGCTGACTGGGACTAAAAACCAGACAGCCTTTGTCCCACGGAGACGCTGCCCTCCCCACCTCCTCTTTGCACATTTCACTATTTAGAAATATTTACTGGCTCACCAATGGCAACACAGCAGTGCTGCCTCCAGAGGCACAGAAGATGCTGCAGGTCCCAGCAAAGCTGGAATCGTGGCTGAGAGCTGAACACCAGCACAGCTCCCTGGGTTACACTGCACCAAGGGCCATCCTTGCTGATGGCCGAATGCCCCAAGCAGGACACCTGCCTGCCCTGGGACACTGATGGGTTTTCCATTAGCAAGGCCTGTTCCAGCCCAGGTGCTGGGTGCTCCCATGCAGCTCCTCTCAAAACGCTTACCAATGTTGTGTCTGTTTTTCCAGCAGTGCCTGCAGCACACGGACTGAGCACATGTGCAGCACAATGCTTTTACCACTGTGCTGCCCACTGACCCAACCTGGTGATGACACAGTGAGTTTGCACCCAGGAACAGCAAATGTGAAGCACAGAGGGGGCTGCAGCACCGCAATCCCACGGGAGGGCTCCTTCTGACATGGAAGCATTGGGACATCACACTGGAGGATGATTCACCAGGAGCAGGGAGAAACCTGAGCACACTGTTCTAATCCCAGCTTGATGCAGGAATGTCACATCCTCAGGAAGCTGATGGGGCAGATTCCACAGCACTTGGAGTCACAGCTTTTAGATGCTGCAGAGCTCCTGCCTGGAGTGGGACAGCTATGGCCCAGAGCCTGTGCTGTGTGCCCCATGTGCTGTCAGTGGGGCATGTGGGGTGGGCACCGACCACAACAGACCACACTCAGTGATTTCCGTTACAGAAGCCTTCTGACTACTGTGTTTAGTGCAGAGAGTGTTGCTATGATAGGTAACCTCAGAAGAATGGCTAACATTTGCTTGCACTGTAAACTGTATAAAGAAACCGCTTTGGTAATCTCTCCCTGCTTGTGGGTTCGAGAAAAGGCACGGGTGAAAAGAGCTGTAAGTCAGGGAGCATCTCAACCCCCCTGGAACTGATGTTAATACTAAAATGCCTTTGGTAATCAGAGAACAAAGTAACAAAAAGAAAAATACAGCAAGGTGAGAACAGGGCACTGCCTCCCTGTACAGCCAGGCAAGGGCTGTGGGGCAGCTCGGGGGGCAGGCACTGCCTCACACCTCTGCCCCACTGCATTTTGGCTGTGCAGATCCACACAAAGCCAAAGCCCTGAGCCGGCTGCGACGCTGAGCCACGAGCCTGCATGGAGCAAAGGGCAGGGGAGAGAGCAACAGCACTGCTACAGCACACAGCATGTGGATGCTTCATACACATTTCTGTGATAATATTTATATGTGCACAACTTAACACCATACCACAAGCCCTACGCACGAGCACAGGCAGTATCTGTAGGCTGTTAAGCCCTGCTGTCAGCTGCAGACGGCAAAGCCTTTCCTGCTCCTTGATGGGAAGCAGATCTGAGCCCGTGGCTGAGGACACACGGCATGGATGGGGGCAGCCCCAGGTGCTGTTGATGCAGGTGCAGGATGCCCCTGGTCAGGGTTCAGGATGAAGGAGGAACCTGCTGCACCGGGGCTGACAACAGCTGCACAGAGCCCTACTGCTTCCTCACAGCCCCGTTTGCTGGGCTCGGGCACTCCAGCTTAGCAGGCTGCAGCTTTCTGAGAAGTCAGAACAGGGAACCCGTTGGAAGGAGTGAGGGAAAAGCACGCTGAGCACGGCACAGTGCTGCACAGCTGGCTGTAATGCACACAGCAGGATCCGCCTTTTGCTTTTGCAGGTGGCAGGGTGGAGAGCAGTGTCACAACGAGACTGTATCACCAAGGCTTTGGCCACGCAGGGTTAGAGGTGAGGTCTGCGAGTTAGCCAGTCGGTGTCTTCTGAACAACAGTTCAGAGTCAGAAGAGTAAAAGTAGGTGACGGTTTCAGAGAGAAGAGGTTTAATTGGAGCAAGCGCCTTCAACTTCCATGTAGTACACACGAAAGTGTACACAGACATATCACAGAACAGGCAGGACATGCCTCAACTGAAGCAGCCACCCCTCAAGGCTCAGAGCCCCGAGCTCTCCCACCAGCAGCATGCTGGGCAGACGGGCACAGAGCACAACACGGCCCACCCCAGGGTGCCCAGCAGCACCGGGAGATAAACCACACTCCGGGGGCACCACTCCTCCTTCTGGCCTCGAACCTCATATATAACACAATCACAGAGCACCAGCAGCTCAGCCAGACAAAGCCTTCCCAGCAGCACAGGCTCAGCAACCCCACTGAAATGGGAACTCAATCACAGCTTTAGGATAAAGCAAAGCCTGTCCAGGTGCCAAAAGGCACCATCTGAAAGAGCAAAGCGAAGGGCTCCGGTGCCACGGGCCAGCAGGACCCTATCCACGGCCTTCACAGACAGAGCTGCTTCAACACAACCCCATACATTACCCTGGAGAAAAGGCCCCAGAGCTCCGTCCCACGCTGAGCACCGTGCTCACACCGTGCTGCAGCTGGCTCTGCAGCTCCTGACAGGCAATCTGCATGCAAAGAGAAGCAGCACCCGCGTAACCTGACCTGCTCATGTAAGTAGGGTGAAGTGAAATATGGCTCGCCACCTCCCAGCTCTGCTGAATGTTTATTTTGAATAACATGCTTATCTGCTCCAACTGCTCACCATCTGTTTCCAGTCTCCACCAAGCTAATATTTTTCACATTTAGGCACCGAGAAATGGGAAGAATTACATTTAAATTTTATTAACATCTTTCCTCCGCTCCGAGGTCGCCATTCCCTCCCCTCGACAGCTCTGAGCCATCTGCAGAGCACCTCTGCAGCTCCAAGGGCTGCACGGGGCTGCCTGCATGTGGCTCCCAGCAGCTCAGTGCCGCTCCAGGCAGCTCCCAATGCTCAGAACTAAACCAAGGAAGGACCCAACAGCATACCTTGGTGCAGCACTGTGGCATCAGGAAGCGATGGAGGAGGAAGGCTCTGGGATGGGGCAGCTGGCAGCAGCCCAAGGAAGCACAGGGTACTGAGTCCTCCTTAGCGGTGACGGAGAGCTCTGAAGTCAGCTTTTACCCCGTGTCGTGTCGCTGGGTGTACGGCACAGCCACGCTGTGACCTGCAGGCTGCGGTGGGAGGGAAGGACAGCACCTCGTGCAGAGCCCCGCGGCACAGCGAGCTGCCGAGCCTGGGACCGGCGCTTCGTACATCAAAAATAAACGCGTGCATCTCCTCTGCCATCTCCTCCTCTCCCACACACAGCTGCTTCGCTTTAAATCGCAATTCGGCGCAGTGCTCAGATAGAGGAACTTGAAAGAGCAAAGTATGTTATCATTCGCAACCAGTCCAGAAAGCAGTTAATAAGGGAAATAAGATTAATAATTGATTCCTGACGGCAGACTGCAGATCGCTATCTGCTTCGCCCTTCGGTGCTCTCCGTAACGCCCTATCAGTGCTCCCACCCTGCAGCCCATTCTGGGCTCTGCAGCGGTTCCCCTCCGCTCAGCCCCCACCCAGTGCCCAACCCATTGAAACAACCCAAAAGGCCTCCGTGCAGAGGTCTGCTTTCTCAACCTACTCCATAGCTGCTGCTTTCAGCACAAGTCCCCTCTGGAAAAGCACCAGCCTGTGGCACAGGGTGACAACAGCAGCGGATGCACAGACCCTGCAGAGCGCTGCTAGGAGCCCAGCTGGGGAAAAGAGCTCTCCGAATGGACCAGACTGCCTTCAAAGCGGGGTTTTAAAACAAAGTTCTGCTATGATCTGCCAAGGTTTAAAGCAAAAAAAAGCCCTGTTATGAAAAATCCCATATGTTACATGGAACAACTCTGTACTGCAACTTTGGGAGTAGGAATCTTTTTTTTCTTCCCGCTGCAAAGCAGATAAAGGTGTGACTTCCATATCTGAAAATGCTGACCCAAAAGGCAGAAAACTGGCTGCAGCAAGCTCTAACTTCTGGAAGTGCTTTCTACTTCCACAGAGGCTTTAAGGCTCCTCTTTACACACAGCTTGGCCTGCTCCACAGCGCCTGCCCTCCAGATGGAACACATCAGCCCAGCCCCATCTCAGTGCCCTCCTCTGCCATGGGAAAATGCCAGCACAGCCCAAGGAGCTGTGTTTAATTGGCATCCTCTTATTGCTAATCAGCTGTGAGGGGCTCTCCACAGCTCCTAAAGGTCAATAGAAACGCACCCACTGATTTAAAAGGGCTTCAGAGGAGAGAAAGATGAGATGCTGATGCTGAGCACCCACAGCCCGATTGTCCCACAGGCAGCTTTCTGCCCAGCCCTGCCACCTCTGCACAGTGGTCTGTTCGTTGCTGGCAGCAGAAATAAACCCCAATCAGTCTGTTCTGAGCTCCCAGGCTGCTGACCCTTCCTCTCCCCCACCTGGCATTCCATTCCCCAGCTCTTGGTTTGGTAGGAAAAATCAAGTTGTGGAAGAAGAGGTGATTTTCCAGACAGCCCTGCGCAGAACGCAGCAGATGTTGACAAAGCTGCTGTTTCTAGGTCAGTGCAGCCCACTGCCTTACGGGCTCCTCACCAGCCCTGTCCTCACCAGCTGAGGAGCAGCCACATGGGAGCTCCCTTGGAGGAACGCCTCAAGCAGAGCCCGCTGCACTTCTCGGTGCGTTTCCACCTCCAACACCTGCAGACACGCTGCTTCATGAGAACCAGATCAGGGTCAAAGCACCACGACACGTGTCCCCGTCGCACGGGAAGGAGCACGGCAGCAGCTGGCCCATGTGTTAGCACAACACAAGCTGCTTGGGGTGCCGTGCCCATGTAGGAAATCCCCGTGCCCAGCCTGCTGCTCCTGGTTGTAAACTGCCAGGGAAAGCCCCTCTGACCTCCAGCATGCCACAGAGACCTCGCTCACAGCCAGCAGGGCTTCAGAGATCAAAGCTGGAGGTTCTCAGCTGCCCTTCCAAGTGCAGACTGAACCAGGAGGGGTATCCAGGACCCCCTGCAGCCCCAGCCCCACACTGCAGGGGCTGCAGGGTCTGTGTTCCTGAGAGTCCAGAAACAGTGAGGGAAAGGCAAACACGAGTCCTGATCAGGAGGGACACCCCTCCCCAGACTCATGTTTTACCTGAGCACCCCTGAGATCAGATGGCACCTTCACAACAGCACAATTTTCCATAGCCATACTTTCCATATGCGCCTCTTCCGTAAGCCGGGGAGTTCTCAGTCCTGTTCTCCTCCGCCTGAACAAAGAGGCACGTACAGACACCTACAGAAACACACACCCCACATATGGCAGGGTCAGCTCGGAGCACCTGGGAAGTGAATCCAACAGAAGGTAAAGGGGAGCAGTCTGAAAGGGGTTAGAGGAGGAAGAATTCTCATTTCAAATAAGAAAATAGATTCAAACCCATCATAAACTTAAAGTCACCCAGGAAGCAAAGATTTAAGGATTTCAAGCCTTACTATTACAGACGTACAGGAGGATGGTTTAAGTTAGGAGCTTCAAAACCATGGTTTAGGATTGCATCTATCTTCCCTTTCTCCCTCGCCCTGCTGCTCAGTGACCTGGTTCCCATCATCACAAACCAATCTAGACAGCAGCCAGCACAGAGCAAACCTGGGCTCCCTGCACCGCAGTGCTGCTGGTTAAATGAGAAGCATGGCCACCACCACTGCACGCTGGGAATGAGAGGCTCCAACTCACAAACCAACATGCAAAAACCCTCAAGCAAATCCCCAAGTTTATTTTCAACTGCTGTTTTCCTTCCTTCCTCGGTCACAGGGAAGGCTGTGACACAGTGCCTATAAATGCCCTCTAACGATGCAGCAGGCAGAGCCCCATCTGTGCCTGGGCACAGGTGAGACTTCTCACCACATGTAAGTGCACCTGCCTTCCAATTACACTCACCAGCCCATTAGGCAAATGAGATTCGCATCTGAGAGGCTATCTGAAAAGTCAAGAAACAGGCCCTGAAGTGAGACATGCTTTATAACCCATGTGAGCTGAGCTGGGCCTTGGGACACAGCGCATATCGGGCTGTGCTTGGTGCTCTCTGGGTTCCTGCTGCAGTGCTCAGTGCTGGTGGAGTTCTGAGCATGCAGAGTTCAAGCCAAGGATATCTGTGATCCCTGCACCCTCACTCCAGAAAAATACAGCCACTTCTGCAGGGCCCTCATCATTGCCAGGTTCTGCCTTGCAGCAGGAGAACAGATTATTTTCACCTATCCAAAATAGACCCCAATATCACCGGCCCAAAACAACTCAGACTCCTGCTGGGTTTCTCCCTGCACTTGGGGGAACACCACGGCCGCTGAGCTCCAGGACCATGCCAGCACCCAGAGACACACAGCAGCAGAATGGGCTCACGGCAGTGCGTGGTGTCACTGAGGGCACAGGGAACAACCTGCCCTGCTCAGGTGATCTGAAGAATCCATCTGCCTGCATGGACTTTTTTTTTTCCCCTCCAGTGAGTTTATGCAGAACAGAGACAACCTAGCTCAGCTCCCAGCATCCAGATGGCACTTGCAAACCTTGTCTGTGTATCAAATGTTGTTTTTTAGATCAAGTGTCCCTGGTTGACAACACAGAACTTGGTGATGCTATCTTTAGAGAGGCTCTTCTGCAAAGAAGCACCCTTGGAGCACACGTTGTAGGGATATGCTAACATGGCAGCTCTCAGCAGGCACACACAAGTCTGTTTGGGGGGCTCGGGTACCCCAGAATGAGCCAAGCATGGCTGAAGCTGAAGGGTAACCCAGCCCCAGCTAACAACAAGCCCTGCAGGAGAGATCCATCAGTAAGACTGCAGAGAAAGGTTAACATCCAGCACTGCAGGATGTGCTCATGGCAAAGCCCACTTGCACGCGGGAACGATGCTTACCAAATCCCTACTAATGGAGCTGGAGCAGCTGAACACAGGCAGCAAACTGAGATTTCATTCCTTCATTCCTCCTGGAGGTTTGGGGACTCCTACATCGCTTTGTTCCTCACCTAAACACAAAGGTCCAATAACAGACCAACAACTGACTTCCCCCGAGTCTTTATTTCCTCCTCCAGCTTTCACGCACGGATAAAAGCACCACAAGCAAAGTAACCACTTCTAAACACTCCATTAACAAAGAGCAGAACTCCAAAACTTTCAGTTTCACGTACCTCTGAGGCAGCAACGGTAGCCTCAGTAAGTAGCTGTAATCCTTGCTAAAGCAATATCAGCCTCCCCCTAACCTCGAGTTGCTTTCCACGCTCCTCAGCTCCAGGATCATTAAAGCAATTGGCACCTGCATGGGAAAACGCACAAGACCCAGCTATGTCCTGCACACTGCCATGAGCAGCACGGACATAGGGAGAACACAAAGGGGTCTGCAGGAGCAGGGAAGGTCCTGGCTAAGCTCAACCCCTGCTCCAAAGGTGACACTGACAGCGCAAGGGGCAGAGGTGACCCCTCCTGCCTGCTGCTGAAAAGAACATTTCAGAACAGCGACATCAGGTAAAGCAGCAGCTTCTGAAAAAGAAAGTGATCCAGGAGGCAGCTCCTTCCATATTGCAGGCGCTCACAGTAAACACCATATGGCCTGCTAATTTAATTAGGGAGAAGAAACCCCCGAAGTTTGAGATTTGACTTTGAAGGGTTTAAAACAAGTCTGAGGAGAATTGCTCAGCATACGGCATGAGGTTGCTGCCCTGCTCCAGCCATCCTGCAGCCGTCCTGCCAAGCCCTCGCCTGGCACTCACCTGCAGGCAGGAGCTGTGGAAGTGCCCAACCTACAGCCTTGCCCCACGGTGCTGGGTTAGCAGAACTAAAAGGATTTCTCTGTTCTTAACACATCTTCCAGTGAGCAGATGAGGGAAATGAGCTTTCCCTTCTCTGACGTGGGACAAAAAGCAAGTCTGGAGACATGAGCATCCCAAGCATTCCAACAGCTTTCTGCCACTGCTGGGGTGGTATTGTAAGAACTGATTGAAACTGGAGGAAAAAAAAAGTGGAGAAGTAAAAATAGTACCTCCTTTTTGCTCCAATTTGGACAATTCACAGCTCTCAGCATCCAGGGTCTTTTCCAGACCAAGACTGGGACACACTCACGTGTTTCAGCAAGGGGCTGTGCAGGGATTCCCTGCTCTGAGCATTGCCAGAGGGAAGCATGCAGACCTGGAGCAGGCAAAGACAGGGTTTGTCCAGGAAGCCCACTGATTACCTAGGAAATAGCCTCCTGAGCTGCAACAACTGAAGCTCACAGGACTTTCTTCTCCAGCCATCTTACAGCCCCGGGTGGCAACACACAGCATCTCATCTAGGGGTGCTTTGGGGAATGTCACCCAGTGCTATGCTGGGCACAAATCTATGGGAGTACATCATCATTCAATGAGCTGCTGGGCCAGCAGCCCCCAGCACAAACCCCATCCACTGCAGCTCTGCAAACTCCTTCTGGGAGGCCAGAAGTGCATCCTATGGGAAACCTATCAGCGCTCCACAGAAGTGCACAGCCCAGCCTCCCTCCAGAGTCACCAGACTTGGTCACCTGTGCCATTAGGGCAGGAGAGCATGAGGGATGCTGTACCCAATGGCTTCAACACCACAAAGCCAGCTGTTCTCACCCATCCCTGCCTGTCCCATGGCAGCTAAGGGCTCATGGGCTGCTTCTTGGGATGAGCTCCCACCCTGCCCCTTGCAGCAGCTGCTCCACAGGAGCAGATCTTCCCCTGAATTGCAAGATGGCAGTGAGAGACACAGCCCCACAGTGCTCTGTGCTGCTCTGCTGGTGACAAACCCAGAAGAGATTTGACGTTGCAGCCTGCTGCCCTCTTCATGAACCATGCTGGGAGAAGGCCGCCCTGTTCCCAGCACTCTGCAACCTCTATCTGCACAGTTTTCCCCCAGCTCCTCTCCACACAATGAATTAACAACTAACCTGTTCCTTTTTTGTCGTCTTTTTCTCCCCCAGCCCATCCTGCTCTGTTCGTCTGCTTAACAGCAGTGGCACAACAGTGTGCCACGGAGACGACTTTCCCATTTTCCGGTTAACAATAAAAACCCCAACAAACATCCAAAGAGCAGCAGACTCCTTCCTGCAAGCATGGAACCTCCTCTGAGGACACCGCAAAGATTTAATTTACTGCCAACTGCCCTCTGGCTATTTTACATTTATGGGGTGGGGGTGAGGAAAGGAAGGAGGCAGGAGAGGGTGTAATTAGCTCTGCTTGTAAAATGGTCATCACGGAGGTAACGGTGGCTGGGATGCAGAGCCCGTCGGGAGCTTAATAGATTTCAGGGCATTGTTCTTTGGGAGTGCTGAAGTGTGCGTGGGGTGGGAGGAATAAAAAAAAGGAAAGAAGAAAAAAATCAATGAGTGGATCCTACTTCTTGCCACAACCCCATATGGAAGTAATCAAGCACGAGGGTGGCAGCTGGGGCCAATAACAGTCACCTGCAGTTGAGGGACATGGGGGTTTCGGATGGGTTTTTAATGCTAATTTCCATGGGAAACAATGCAGGAGCGCGCGGGGCGCAGCCGCCGAGAGCACTGAATGGCCCCGATGGGAACAATGGCTGCACCTGGTGCTGCAGCACGGCCGGCACGCGGCACCGCGCCGCACATCTGTTCCGCCCCGCACCCGGCACACACAGCGTGCAGCAACAGGTCGGGCTGCCAGCCTGCAGCCAGCACTGCACACCTCGTCCTGCCCCTCTGGGGAGAGCTCAGCACGGACCGATACGGCGCTGTTGGTTTGGTTTTCCAGGTCCCTTGGAAGGGATGGCTGCAGGTGCTGCAAGGGAGGGTCACTCCTCGCCAGCAGCGAGCCCAGGGAGCTCATCCACAAACCTCCAGCTCTGTTATAAAAATGCCACTGAACAAAGCCAACCAAAGCCATGGTAGTTATTCTTTAAAATGCTTTGAGACCTCTGAAATTGCCATTGTCCTCATGCATGTCTGTGGCCAACACACAAAGCACTGGGAAGGCCGAGGTCTGGTGGCTCAAAGTCACATCAGGCTCAGAGGCTGAGCCCAAGCCTCCATCCTGCACTGCAGCAATGAGAGCAGCACCTCCTGCTCCCAAACCAAGGTCCATGCTGCTCCGTCACCAGCTGCTCCCAGGATGCCATCTGAATTAAGGCTCCAATGCAGAAAAGTTTAAGGGCTCCTGGAAAGCTGCAGTGCTGTTGCCCCAGGAACCACACTGCATCCGAGCCCATCTCACAGTGAGCTGCTGACAGCAGCCCTGCGCAGAAGGACTCAGTGCCATAAAGGGAAGCTTGCAACATCACGGTACTGGTAAGTCAGCTCTTTTGTTATGGGGAACAAACCCAAGCAGCAACAGATTATAACCAGCTCAAGTTCAGATGTAAGACACCAGCCAGTGCTGCCTTAAACCTCTTACACACATACACAAGTCCTCAAATGACTCCATCCAGCTACCCAGACATCCTATAAACATTGTGTACACACAGATCATGGTTCTTGGTCCTCCAAACCCTGAAAAATTAGAGCTGAACAAGCAGAGGGCCCCTAGCTGCCCCATTCCAAACGGGCTTTGGCTCTGTTAGCTTCATAAACCCCTGACCACCCAGACAGGACAAGCCTGCAGAGATGATGGGGTGCAGGAGCCCACACAGCAGCACCACTGTGGCCCTTTCACTACTGAACGGAGTTTCTGCTCTTTTCCTTGGGGCAGACTCTGCATAACACACTTCTCAGACTAAGAACTTATTCTTCTTGCTTTTAGCAACCCTCCTCCCCGCGCAGACCCTTCAGACCCTCTGCTCACTGCACTCTCCTGCGGTCATTCTTTGCCCAACCTGACTCTGCTTCATCCTCTTCACCCAGCTTCCCACGCAGTGTCCCTGGGTTGCAGGGTTTGTTGGCTGCTAGAACTGGGGCAGCTCCGGGCACCTGGCAGGGGACCTGCAACTGTTCTGATGATGCCTCCATAGTCCCCAAAAATCAGAACACCATTTCCACCCAAAACTGAAAATCACAGTCCAGAGCGCAGCTCTGAAAACATCTGCACTCAGAGATGCCACACAAGTACTACAACCAGCCACCAAGCTCCAAGCCATCCCCATCACCATGCTCAGCTCCTCACACACCCCAAATCCTTCCCTTCATTTTTCCTTCTACAGAACCCACAAAGGAAAAGTTTTCCCCAGGACTTCAACAAGAACCCGGAGCTTTAGGTTGCTCAATGGCCCAACTGCACTGCCCTGATGCTAGCAAAACTTCCGCCTGCTCCCAAGTCCCTGGAGCAGCTGCTCCTGCAGCCAGCAGTGAGCTCACATGCTGGGCAAACCCCCAGGCTGGCTGCAGCAAGGCTGCTGGCCCGGAGAGCACAGGGTGCTGCCCCTGGGCACTGCACAGCCTTGTCGGAGCTTTTCTGCTCCTATATCCTCCTTTGTGCTGCTGTGCTGCAAGGTGCCCAGCTCGTGTAGCTGCTGTCTGCTGGCTCTCCTGGGGACACCGAGCAGACTCAGAATCGTATTAAAGAAAACAACAACAAAACTATATCCCAGCCCTTTGCAAACTCCAAGAGAAAGCAAACCCTGGGGTGGGAACGTAGCGCGCCCTGGAGGGCTGCTCCCAGCCGGCTGCTGCACGGGAGTGTCTGCAACTGCTGAGCCTTCCCCAAAACCAGGGGGAAAGGGCAGGTTTGGGGGAGGAGGTATGTCAAATTACAATGGAGTAAAGCAGGAGCCGAGATGCAGCAGCTGCAGCCCGGCAGTGGAAGCGTCAGGGCAGGGAGGTGCGCTCCTGTGCCACATCGATCCACAGATTTACATGCTGGGAGCATCGGCTGCTGCGCGAGGAGCGCAGAGACAAAAAGGAGCATTCTGACACAATGCAGAGAAAGACGAAAACGCAGGGAAGTGAGGAGGACGGAACAAACCTGCCTCTGCAGATTTCCCTCAGCTTCAATATTTGCATGCACAAATGAGAGCGAGACGAGGCACGGCAGAAAAACGCATTTTGCTAAAGCACACAAAAACCTCCCCGGCTCTGCATTTCCCCAGAAAGCACCAATCCCAGCCCTCTGCTCAGGAAAAATAAAAGGGGAAGAAAAAACAAATCAAATCAAACTGAAACCATTCCACGGCAACCCAGAGCGAGCCCCCCCGCAGCTCTCCCCTGGCTCCATGTTATTTCAGCTGCAGGATCCCTGCGCCCATGCAAGTTTCTCCCCTCCCGCTGCCTGCATAGGGGCTCGGGGTGCCCCGCAGCCTCCCCAGCACCACGAGCCCCCCCAGCTCCTTCCAAAGCAGACGGCTTACCCTACGAGGCGAGGTTAGCACAATCCAGCTGCTGTTGAATACACCTCGTTTCGTTGCAATATAAATAAAAAGGCTCTTCCTCCACTGCTCTTAATCTGGGAGCGCAGGCTGAGCCCAGCCTTCCTTCTCCTTTCATTAGCTGGACATGTGTCAGGTCCCTCACATCTGCGATTTCTCACTGCCTGGAGCCGCCTGTCCGGTTCCAGGGAAACACAGATGGCTCCCAGATGGGGAGGTCCCGCCGAGCCGCCCGGCTCCCACCTCGCAGCGCCCGCTCCTGCCCGCACCGCGCTGCCGGGCGCCTCGCCAGCTGCCAGCACCGCCCCGTGCAGGACGTGGCGCGGGTCTGTGGCACCGCGCAGGGACACCCACTGCTCCGTACGCAGCGCTGAGCCCCCGGCACGGGGCAGGGCCCCGCGAGCTGGGGCGCAAGTCGCTTGTAAATCATGGCCGGGAGGAGCCTTCGCCTTTCTCAGATAGGAGTGAGCTGGCGGATAAAGTCGCCAATCAATTTCCTGGTGGTTCTTTCCCCCGCGCGCAGCAAGCTCTCGTGTGCGCTGCCCTGCGAGCCCCCGCCATGGAGTCTGCCAGGCGGCATGTGGGAGCAATTAGGGGCAGCAGTGAGATAACAAGAGACCGATGTTGCAAGGGTACCAAATGAGGGCTGGAAAATTCAAAGGAAGAGCAATTAAATGTGTAACATATTAGCTGGGATCGAAGAGGAAGTGTTAAAGCGAAACGTAAATCCGAAATGTTTTATAGGTGGAGTGAAGCCCACGAGGGCTGCAGGCGTGTAAGGGGAAGCTGCTGGACGTCCCTCTGCAGGACCACACTGTGCCCTAATGCAGCACCAGTGGCTCTGCCGCCCACACAGAGCCCCTTCTGACAGCAACACAGCTGCCCACATCCCATCCAAGAAGCAGAAGTGATGTTGGAATTTTGCTTGCAGAAAATATCTGCTCTGCAGTCTGGGCACCGGAGCACACAGGTGTATGTGAAGCTCTCAGGAGGAACTCACCGCAGCAGGCTGTGTTTTGCAGGTTCAGGTTGTGATATAATCCTTATGAAGTGTTTGCAGGCAGTTTTAGCTCTCCCTCCACCAGGCAGACTCCTACGTACCTTGCCAGGACCGCACTGAACCAAGATCAGCCACTGCCCAGCCCAAGGGATTCTCATTTCCCAAAACCAGAAATGACACGAGCTGAACCCTGCACTCTGTTGGTGCCCAGGTGGTGGGTATTTACTTGCTCACAAACACAAGAACACCTCCTGTTAGGGCCTTTCCACATCCTGCCCCTTGCACCTTCACGCTGCTGCCATCCTCCCGTACCCTGCAGCTCAGTGGCCCCGCAGACCCAGGACATCACCAAAGCACTCCAGCTCAGCATTCTGGCTCGCCAGGGCTTTGACACTTGCAATGAAGGTCGCTCAAAATACCAAAACTCTCAGTATTTCATACGCCAAGATGGAAAAACCACCTCTGAGTTACACAGACAATGAAGCAAGACAAAAAGCAAGCAGCTCCACGAGCACCAGGATTCATAAAGCTGATCTCCATGGCCCCACACCCAATGAGTTGGTGCCTTGCAGCATCACTCTGGGGCTCTACAAGGCACAAGCTCATGCTGCAGCTTCGCTCAGCAGGACTGGCTCCAGGCAGAGGGAAGCAGGCCTGTGTTGATTGCACTGAGCATCAGGCACCGCTGCTCCTGCCCTGTCCTGCTGCACAGATCCTACCCAGGAACTTCAAGACTGCTGCAGGAGCACGGGGGAGGAGAAGGATGCTGCGACAAACAGCATCCTCTGTGAGGTGATGCAGGTGGGGGGTTGCTGGGTCTCCGGGTCAACACCATCAGAGAAAGCCCTCTTAGGAGGCAGGCAATGTTCTGGAACCCAGAGGGGCTAACTGAGACAGGTTAACTGGCACCCCCAACTCCCTTCTTGAATCTTATTTTAATGCAAGGACCTCAGTGTAGACACTGGACTTAACAAAAGCAAGACAATGTCTGGATTGGAATTGCTGCTTGCTACCACACGTCCAAGTAAATCCCTATTTTTACAACCTAAAGTAGCCTGAAGTTTCAAAATTTCAAGTCACTTCCAGTACTTTAAGCATGGCTACAATGATTTGTTTATAAACACCACAATCTACGCACTCTGCCTTGCCAGGGCCTGGCTGGTACACAAACCCAACATCCCCACAGCCGCCAGGCACTGGGACTGCGCTGCTCCTGACTGCTCTGCCAGGGTACAGATGATGCAGACAGCTGTGCCCAGTTGCACCGGCCCTCAAGTCACATTAACTAGAGATGGGGGAACCTGGGTGCCACAGCGAGCCCACACTGTGCTAAGTCTCCTGCCAGCACTCCTCCCAAAGGGAGCAAGGGAAGATGAGCACTGTTGAGAGGCCCTGAGCCACAGCACCTACCGCCCTCGAGCAGCTCATCTGTGTAGCCCACAGGCAGCCTGCCCCCCGAATGCACATCACACCAACTTCCATAGCCCAGACCCCTCTGCCCATGGACAGCACAATGGAAAGAGCAAGGCCAGCCGGCGGCAGCATGGAAATTGCTTTCCCCGACTCCACGTTAATCTGCTGCTGCTTTCTTCTCACGGCAATGTTCCATGGAAAGAACGATGCAAACAAAGTTTGAACAGTGGGAGCTATTGATACCTGCTGCTCTGTGTGGTTTCTGAGGAAAGTGGGGAAATCTGAAGAATTTTTCCAGTTTGCAGTGGAATTTGCATGCCTATCACAGCCCATTCCCACAGAGCACAGGGGACCTGACCTTCTTGTCATTTCCCTTCGGTGCCGCTGTATTTCAGGACCACTGATGCTTTACTTTCTGCCCACCGTGCTCTTATCTTGGAAAGAAGCTCAGCAAGCACTCAGGGCAGCCCGGGAAACCTCTGCCATTCTGGGCTGGCCACTTTCCATTGCACAGAAAATAAATCCAAGTACGGCGAGGTGGCCAAAGCCATCTATCAAGCTGAATGGAAACTGTAAATTCATGCTAACTGGAATCCAATGGAAACCAATTGGGAACCTCCTCCTCCCCCAGGCCTGGGTTTGGCAGCAAGTCTGATATCTCATCACCTCCTTTGTGCCTTCCTCAGAGGCTGCACCCTTCCCAGATTTATCACATTTAACAAACATCTTCCTTTTAATACCTCCATCAAGTTAGCACTCGGCAGATTATGTTAACAAGCTTAATTAGTCAAGTAAAGCTAATCATATTGCCTCATACATGTGTAGGATTCAGCATTTATACCATTTCAATATTACCCAGAGAGGGGCCAAGCATGCATTGAAGGCTGTGGCCTTAACTGGATGAGCTGAATTTACACCCAGAACAACTATGATGAAACGGTGAGAAAAACTGGGGGGAGCAAAGGCTCACCAGCTAGGCACAACCTCACCGAGCTCCCGCAACCTCAGGTATGGCTGCTGACTGACAGCAGGAGGAAGGGAAAAGGACTCAGGCAAAGGCAGCCTTGCTCCTCTGACCACATACGTGAGGGAAACGCTCGGGGGCTGATGTCCCATCCAAAATAATGGGGGAGGCCGGTTCCTAAACCAAGCACCCGTGCCTACAATTAGAAATCCCAGTCCATAGTTGTCATGGGTATTAAAACCAAACTTGAAAATATGGAAAAAAGTGAGTAAGCCTATTTGAATGGAGTAAAACCCAGCCTGCTGAGGATTAAGTCTAGTTCAACAGCTCTGTAGCTCAACAATATTTTCCAAAGAGCAAGGTCAAAAGGTGCAAAAATCAATAACAGCCTTGCTGGATGGCTGAGGTTTGTCACAAGGCATGCACCCACCCCTCCAAGGGCAGCTTTGGTGACAGTCACTGCTGGGCAGCCATGCAGGGACCAGCAGCCAGCCTATGCTGGGACCAGAAGGAGGGCCTGCAAGCCAACCACGCAGATGGGAACCCATCTCAAAGCAACACAATGTGTGCTTTTGCTCTCATCCCGGGAAGGGCAGCATTTACAATCAAAACCATGAGTGGTAACACAAGGGTGGCACACCCTGAGCCCCTTCCCCATGGTCGGGCCGTTAAGTGCCAGCTCGCTTCCTGCCCTCCTACCAAGAGCTTTCCCCCTCCAGGACAATGTTCTCACTCCGGGAGCTGCTTTTCTTTCTCTGTTTCACACCACTTTCACAGAACCTTTCCCCCTTCACCATGCATTTCCCTCCCCTGTGGCCCGTGGTCAGCACAGCTGCAGGCACTCCTCTGCACAGCAGCTGCACATGGCACATGCACTCCTTGTGCTACCCCACGTCCCATCAAGGCAGCACCTCCATGCCGCGCTGCTGCACACGAGGCTTACAAAAAAGCCCTCCATTCTGTTTTGCTCCTTTTTCCCAGCAAAGCCCCTGGCTGAGGGCTTCAGGCCGGGCTCTCCAGCTGCTGCCAGAGCTGTGCTAGTTTGCACGGTTAGCGCTGAGCAGGGCTCCCTCCCTTCCCACCCCACCAAACAACCCAAACCACACAGTTTAAACGGCGACTTCCCTTCTGGTTTTGTAGATTTTTTTTTTTCTTCAACATTTTCCTTCCCAACGCCTATACTTGTCAGCTCCTCTTCAGCTGTCAGCTGGCCCACGAGGGTGGATTGGTGGGGAAACACAAAAGCCAACCCCAGCGCAGCACTCCGTGCCTGGCTGGCATTCTGAGCCTGGCATCTTCCTCTGCTGGTTCTGTGCAGGCTGATGTGGGCACTGCTGGGAGCGATCCGTGCAGGACAGTGCAGCGCTCCCCTCCTGCCTGCTGCTGAGTGCTGCCCATAGCAGGGCTGTGCAGGGCCTCAGTAGGGAGCTGCAGCCAGAGGAGGCAGGAGGAGAGCGGCTTGATCATGACCACGGCCTGATGCTGCAGCTGAAGAAATGTTAATTAACAGGAGGCTCGTTAAGAGAGCTCAGCCTGCATCCAGATCCTCCTCCTCACCTTTCATCCTGCCAGATGCTCCCTGCTCACATTCTTTCTATTCACATTTTGGCACCCTTTAGCCATTCCTCCTTCCTTTCCAGATCCTCTTCTTCCCACTCCATGCTTTCGATCTCCTTTTTCACCTCATTTCTGCTCCCCCCCACCCTGCCTTCATCATCTCCCTGGCACCCACGTGCCCCATGGACATCCCAGCAGTGCTGCACAACGCCTGTGCCCAACCACTGCTGCCAGCTGCAGCAGCCCAGCCATGCACCAACCAAAAACCAAGAGGCATGGGGAGCTGGCACAATGCCTGCCTGCACTATTTGTCTTGGCATCAAGAGGTGCACAAAATGCAGAAGAGCAAGATGTTAAGCGCGGAAGGTGAAAACCACCAGCTGAAATGCTTTATGCCGTCCAGCAGATCTCCCCTTGCAGGCAGGAACAAAAGCAGGGCTAAGAGACACCCGTGGTACCATGCAAAGCTGAACAGCTGCCAGTTTGGCTAGTGCATCACCCAAAAACATCCCCTTTGGATGTGGGAGGGTTAACTCCCTGCCACCAAAGATCAGCTCTGTGGTAGGAGAAATGAAACAAGAAAACAAGTGAGGAAACACCATTCTAGAGTCAAGGTTTTGAGACTCTCCAACTGGCTTCTATTAGGATTGCATCCATATTTGGACGCTTGCAGGAAGGAAAAATAAAACAAGGCCGATTTGCAGAGGCACAGAGCCACCCACGGGATCCTTGATTTGCCTCTGCTGCCTGCGGGAGGATGGTACACAGCTCTAGGAGGTCCAACAAGGGTGAATGAGGACCCGAAGTTTAATTCCCTTTCTTTTTTTCACAAGCAAAGCCTACATGCAGACTCACAGTTCATAGCAGCAGGAAGTTCATGTTTACAAGTTTCCAGGAAAAAAAAAAAAAAAAAAAACAGCATTCCTGTCCTCTGTAATCCAGTGGTGAGAGCTCTGCTCACGCGGGAGCCCCCAGCCCAGTGCTGCACAGAGCTCTGCCTGTCCGAAATACCCAGCCCCAGAGACACAGCTATGGAACAGCCAAGGCCAGAAGGAAAACAGTAATTCAGCAGTTCAGTGGAAAATACACACTGAGATACTATAACCGAGTCCGGGAAAAAGCTTTCTAGCATCTTATGTTCACACTTTGAAGAAAAGAGGGTGAAAGTCTACATTCAGGTATTAACACGAAGCTTTCTCCTCCCGCCCCTTGTTATGCTCTCCCCTTCCTTATGGATACTAAAGAACCCTCTTGCAGAAGCAAGGCACAAAGCAGGGAGAAACCCCAAGCAGCCCCTGTTCCACCAGGATGCCAAAAAGCCATGTTCACATCACTGCATGGTTATGTAGGCCATGTTGTACAGTTTAGTAAACACTACAGAGTGCCTAGGGGAAATTCGGATTTCCTGCACACATACTGATCCCAGGGAAAGTCTCAATCTTGACAAATGGCTGCTTTCCAACAGAAAAATGATTCAATTGGAATATTCTGCACCAGATTCATAAAGCAAACTTGTTCAACAAAATGAGCGCAGATCATCACAGCAAAACACAGTGTATCAATGAGAAAGAACAACGTGGTGGAATGGTGATACAGGAGGTGTAATGACAAAGGGACTAGCACGATGGAAAGGTGGTACAAAGAAAAAGGAGTGTGCTCACCTGTCTCAGAGGATCTACGCTCACAGGGAATCTCCACAAAGAGAACCTTCTCCAGAGAGGGTCAGCCCTTAAACGGGGTCTAAGACAGGTGCAGCCAGGCTCCACCCCTTCTGGCCCCACAGCTGAATTGCCTTCACCTGTGCTCCCAGGCTGACCAGGTCCTTTCTGCAGGTGCTCAATCAGTGGTTCAGGCCAGGACTAAAAAATTCCCATACACACAGCCAGCTTCTCCCAAAGAATCAGCATAAGAACAGGTTAGCAGAGCACACAACTCAACCAACCTGGAAACATGCAGGATTCAGTGTGCGCTTGCCGAAGAGCAGCACTAAGCATGGCATGCATGCATCCAAAGCCCTGCTCAAGGCTGCCCAGCGAACACGTGGTGCCCACCCCACCTCATCCATACGGCCACACTCTGCAGCAGTAACAAGATTCCCAGCTAGATGAGAGGGATGGAGAGGAGATAGGCACGCACAGTTAGCGATGCCTGTTCTTCCATCCCCAGAGCTCTGCTGCCCGCACGATGCCTGCCCCACCAAGCTAGCAATATGCACAGAAACACTTCAGACAGTTCAAAGAGAGGAGTTTTCAACAGCCTCACAGGAGCAGTCGAGTGCTACTCTGAGAACCACATGAAAGGAGACAGAGGTGCACGGCACAGGGCTGCAGTCTGTTAACTCACATGGGAAGACACCGAGAGTTATCTTCAGTCCAGAACTGGGCCACACTCAATGTGAAACTTGAACAGCTGTCAAAAATCTTCATTTTGTACACCACAAGTTTAAAAAAAAAAAAAAACAACAACATACGCCTCAGGGAAAAGACACCTCCTAATTTAAACAACAGCAATAAAAACCTGGAGTAAGAGATGAAAAAGAGACGCTCACCAGCAAAGCTTCTATGAAGCAAGGTTAGATGCAAAGGCACGCATTCTTGAAATAGTTGATTTGCTTTGGCTGCACTGCTACCCAGAAAAAAACAACAGCTCAGGCATACACTTACTTCCTTTCTGTTTCATTAATCCACTCAGAGCCCACGCTGTCACCACGCTGTGTGTATTGCAGGCACTTTGCCTCCGGGCTGCTCTGCCCAGGTGAAGCAGCACATCATTCCTCTTTTCTTAACTTTTCCCAGCTGTGTTTTGCTGACTATCCCCAACGACTCCACCTGTTCCTGCAGATGGAGCAGCTGCAGCTAAAGGCAAACACCTGGTCCTGCTGCAGCAGGGGCTCAGGGTTACAGCAGCTCCTACCCGGCTTGTAGCCATGACAGTGCTCGGTACAATATGCTGCCCCTACAGAGCCCACCTGAAGCCCTGTGTGCTGATTTTTGCACCGAGCAAGGTTATTAGCATACAGTCAGCTTCTGCAGACTGCTTGCCCAGCACAGCCAGCAGGACACAGAGCCAAGCAGCAGAATGGCCCTGCTGCAGCTTGCAGCCGCAGGTCTCAGCTGGGACCATTGCCCCATGGCTACACCGCCCAGCCTGCACCTGGCTGCCACCCTTCTGCCAGTCCCAGGGTGAGCACATCTGGGTTACGACCTGTAGGTGGGGGTCGGCTTCTGCTCCCACGTAATAGTGACAGGACAAGAGGGAACGGCCTCAAGTTGTGCCACGGGAGGGTCAGGTTGGATATCAGGAAAAATTTCTTCTCAGAAAGAGCAGTGCTGCAGTGGCACAGCTGTCCAGGGAGGTGATGCAGTCACTGTCCCTGGAGGTGTTAAGAGATGTGGCACTGAGAAACGTGGTCAGTGGGCATGGTGAAAGGTTTAGGGTTGGACTTGATGATCTGAGAGGTCATTTCCCAATTTAACGTGATTATGATTCCAAGATGCAACCACAGAGAGTAAGAGACTAGTGGTGTGCTTACAAAACCAAGCAAACCCATTGCCCAGCAGCCCAGGAGAAGCTGACAGATTCAGGGATTAGTTCAAGAAAACCCAGGGGTCAACTTAGAGTAAGAAAGATCCTTCAGCAAATTAAACTGTTTTCCTGACTGCTCACCTCAGAAAAAGGACAAAGCTCCAGACCCCCCCACTCAGCAGCACAGGGACAGGACCTGGGAGCAGCACGGAGTGCTGGGGCTGCCACTCACACCCCTGAGACTCTTCCATGCCTTCCTGGGCCAAGCCCAACAGGGCCGATATCAGTGCAAGCTCCTTGCAGGTGCCAGCACCGGTCTGTCACTGTTCCTCCTCGCCTGTGTCCCAGCACAGCCCCATGGCCAGAAGCTGGCTGTGAAAACAGAGTGCTGCTGCTTGCTTGACCCGTGCAGAATGGGTAACCCCAGAGGGATAATCCTGCTTTAAGGAGGGAACAATGGGACTTTTGATGAAGCATACAAATTTTATAAAAGCCCCGCTAAAACATTCCTTTCTCTCTGGAAATGGACGATGGACCTCTAAAATGAACATTGCATGTGCCTGCCTTAAGCCGTGTAACGTAATACAAGGCAGGCAGAGCAGGCTTCTCTTTCTTGTACACAAGACACCATAAAATCCGTAACAATGCTGAAGGCAAGTTTCCCATGCCTACAGATATCTTTGTGCTGCCTCTGCCACAACGTGCAGCTCAAAGGAGCCCGTGCACATGGCCATCCCATCCAGCTCCACCTTGCAGGGCATGGCCCCTCCGTGTGCCACAAATGGGTCCGGGGACAGAGTGAAACCTGCAGCTGCTTTCGTGCTGAGGCGGCAGGGACTGGGCTGCAGCACAGCGCGATCCTCGCTTCTGCTATTAGTCAGCCTCTGCGAAACTGAGAACCAGTGCCAGGATTTGCATTAAAAAAAAAACAAAAAAACAACAATATTTGAAAACAATTCATTACAACCTAGGTGCAGAAAGCCACTTCATGCTCACTGTACAAAAACCCTCAGACACTTACCTGTTCTCTGACCTCGTGGTACCTCGGTCCAGCAGCACAGAAGGGACATTTCAGCACTGTGTTTCACCCTTCAGTGTAAACATACACACAGCGCTGAGGAAAAGCAGCAATGCTGTGACCTGACACAACCACTGTGCTGGGGATCATCCCCACGCCGTATCACTGACTGGAATTACCAGGGCTTTGCCAGCAGCTCAGTGAGATGGAAACTCACGCTCCCGCTGCCAGGATATGTTTGCTGGGATACAAACTATTTGGATGCCCAGAATATTTTGCCTCAGTGTTATAAAACAGGTGCAGATAGGTGCATCTCCATTCACAGAGCAGCCACTCTGGGAAGCACAGCCACACGCAGCACACCATCCGCAGCGGAGCCGTGCTTTGCACTGCCCTCGCCCTGATCTCCAGCTCCATTCCATGCTGGAGGAACAGTCAGCAGAGAGTTGGCCACCACACATCTTCGGGGCACTCTGCAGGACCAGAACTTGTCCTGGCCTTCAGCTCCATGCAGTGTGCTGCAAACTCCCTGCCCAGGCTGCCCGCACCCAGCTCTGCAGCCTCAGCTCTCAGGGCCGCACGCTGCAGCCCTCAGCCCAGTGCAGTGGTGCCTGTGTGATGTCAACAGCACTGGCCGAGGGTGGAGGAGAGGCAGGGATGTGACACACACAGCGTGAAGGAGCAGCGATGAAGCCCACAAGCCTTGTTTTTGCAAGCATGTTTTACCATAAAAACAGAACTAATTTTATTCCCATAACTTTATAGCTAACTTAACTCTCTTAATTAGAGGTATGGGGCTCAAGGGAAACTGCTGTAATTACTGAATGGAAAATAAAACCTGATGAAATGGCAGCTGCAGTGGCTGAAGATTTAACACTTAAATAAAACCGAGAGCAGGCAAATCAAGAAACTTGTACAAACTACCCGTGTTATGATAACTCATGTACCCACTCACACACAAAAAGATGTTTTAGAATAGTTTTCTTTTTCCTCTTTCAAAATACCTTTGAAAAAGCGGTACTACAAAAGAAAAGATGGTTGTTCAACAAGATAAGTGCTTGCAAGATGAAAAAGGAAGGAGACATGCCTGTGAATGTCTTTGATTCAAACAGCACCCCAGAGCACAACCAGTACAAGGCAATGCAGGTGCTGCTCTATGCAGGGCCAGAGAAGGCAGTGCTGCGATGGGAGCAGGCTCAGGGTGTTGTGGCTGCTGCCTCTGTATGGGCAGGAGTTGAGCTGAGACATTGGGCCCTCCCCATCCCGCTCACAGAGGACTCCCAGCCTTGTCCTGTACGTAGGTTTGGTTTCTGCCACGTGAGCTGCCCTCCTGGTACAGCATGCAGGCTGGTCCTTCAGTACCAGGAGAACCTGTGAAGGAGAGAGCACTGCACCTCGGTAAGCATCCCCTGCATCTTTTCGGTTCCAGCACTGAGCTGTATCACAACTGTTACCCACTCCTCCAGCGCCTCTGCTTCTCATTTTGGCAATGCAAAATCCACAAACGCAAACCAAAGAGCAGAGCTCAACGCTGTGATCACAGCACTGTACAAACCCTTGTAAAATAAATATTTAAAATGTTTCAATGAGCCCTGGGTTAGCAAGAGGGCTGGCATGGAAAGCCAGGAGATTAAACTGACAGGATTTGTGTCCACCATTGGACCCCATCTCACTTTCAGCCAGACTAAGCTGCTGGAAACACAAATGTACCAAGGATTCCCAGACAGCACCAAAACATAAGCAACATTTCAAGCACGAAGCTGGGAAGATTTCTGCAGGCTTGTGTTCATCCTCAAACAAGATCAGAAAGGCATAGGGGAAGACTCGAAAACTTTGTCCTGTCAAGCAATGAGAGCCACTAACCATGCCCTGCTGCATGGGAAATCAGTATGCATTCAGAGCGAGGAGTAACATCATTAACCTACCATCTATGCTACAGCACTGTGAGGCTTCCAAAAGAGGGGCATCTGCTGCAGACAAATAGCCTTCCTCAGCAGACTCCATCATCTTAACTTCTAGCTGCCAGACACACCTAGATACAGGGGGATGGCCACATTTTCACAGAAATGCAATACTCCTTGGGGATAAGGCACCCATCAGTGTATTCTAAAAGCTGGTGACTCACGTGGATGAAGAGCTGTAATCTAGGGTCAGACTTCTTGCAGCAGAGAGATAAATGGACAGTGGTAAATGGATGCAGATGGTTCACCAAGAATTCCTTTTTGCATAACGCTGACTTGTGGTTCCCCGTTACCCAGCAATCAGGCCTACAACCTCCAAGGACAAGCCACTGCCACTGCCTCTACACTCTAGACCCTCCTTTCTCGGTACACATTTAGAGGTGAGGACAAGCCTTGCTGAAGAAATGAAGAACAGAGGAAAGGAAGGCAAGCGTGGACATGTGTATTTCCCTGAAATTTCACATCAAGTGAGAGATCTCTCCTCCACCCCACAGCATGGAACCGCTTCCTCTTTGCCGTGGTCCTAGGAATGCCCTCCCAGATCTGCTGAACAAGTCTCCTTCATGGCTGTCACCAACCTGCCATGTTCTTTTTTTTCTGGAAACCACTGCCAGGATTGCTACCTTTCCTCCTTTTCTCTAAGAATCAGTCTGTATGGACATCCAGCCATGGCAGAAGCACCAAAATATCCTCCAGTAGGTGTCCATGCTCATAGAGGAAGTGGGTATTTAAGCTGACACAAGTAATCTCAAATTCGGCTTCAGGGCTTTTCAGCACTTCCTTACCTGAGAGCAGGATCACATCTCTGGAAGAACCTTCCTGAAGGTGCCAGAGTTTCCCAGCCCAATGCCAAGCATGGCTTGTATCATTACTCACCATGGGCAAGTGATCCACTGGCATCTGTAGTGTGAACAGGGAAGCAAGCAGCAAAAGGAAAGCAAAGAACTAGAAAGTATTTCTGGCTAGAATTTGCTGCTTTAAATCATCACATAAACATAGGCTGTGTGCTGGAACCGCCACGCTTGCATCACAAAAGTGAAATGGGCGTAAGGCTCCCATCCAGCTTGGGTTTAATGGCAGGGAAGACAGATCTACTCTTTGAGAAAAATCCCAGTTGTTGATCTTTATTTTGTCTTGCAGTGGAGTACAGTATTCCTCTTTACTTCCTGCCAAAAGTGGAGGAAGTACTATGTACTTCAAAGTAATTACAGCAGTTCAGCTGAGAAATGGCTGCATTTCAAACTAAGCAGAAGATGAGAAAGTGGGGAGTGGCTCCCTGATAAATGTTTAACCTGCTTTCAGACCTCGGGATGAAAAGACATCCTCCAGAACAAATAACTGCTGTTTGCTTAATACCTGTCCAATTTGTCTCCATAAAGCACTTAGAGAGGCCTTACCCTGCTAGCACCTCAGTGCCAGACCTGGGCAGCACAGCCCCGACGCGACAGCTGGTGTCCGAGGAGCAGGTGGTAGCGTGGGCTGCGGGGGATCCCAAAGAGGCTCTGTTTGATCCCATTTCCTTTTGGTGAGCTGGCATCTCTCTCGGAGAAACTGGCAGACATTCGGCTGTGCCAGCACTGCGCCCCTGAAATAGGCAGCCTGGCTTCTGTAGCAAGGCTGGAAGTTTTCAGTCTTCTGATTATCAGCAGAACAGCCACAATTATCCAAATAAAACTATTACTATATTGGGCCCTGGAACATAAATAGAACTTAATGGATTTTATTACATCCCAGGAAGCAAGAGCTACAGACGGAGAAGTACTGCTAAGAGTGCACCGCTGCTACCTATCAATTTCTCCTAAACACTCAGCACTTAAGAAATATCCAAAGAAACACACTGCTTCCACAGCATAACTATTTCAAATTCCCCTTTGAGCTCTTCCCTTTTAGCCAACTTGCACGGCACATTTTAGCAGCTGAAAATTAAAGGGTCACAATATTGAGCCTCAGGTATCGAGTGCACAATGGAAACAGCAGCTCACACAGAAAGGGCACTGCTGAGCACCGTTTGTTGCCTCAGAGCTGGAAGCTCTCTGCCATGAAGTTTCTTATTTAACTCGGCAAGAAACGAAAGAAAACCTTACAGCCATGAATTTATTCCTTACACAGCTGCTTGCAAATCATACAACAAAACCGGAGCCACGCAAGGAGCAAAAGTCCACAGCTCAGGCTGCAGCATCCTCTTTGGTCTGATTCACTCCCATTCAAGTGAGAGGGGTCAACCTAAAGAAGGACTGCCAGTACTTCAAGCTCTCCTGCTGGAGCACAGCTTCCAGAAGGCCACATGGGAGCCAAGGACAGGAGATGCTGCGGGTCCAACAGAAGCAGCTTGCAGCAGCAGAGCCGGGCGGCGATGCAGCCACCAGCCCAGCGGGGCTGGAACAAAGAGGGCTTCTGGGGGCCGCAGGAAAGCAGCCAGCCATGCCGGGCTTCCCCGGCCCCTCCTCGTGCGGTACAGGAAAAGCAATCTTAGCACCCCAGGGACTCCCCACCTGGCCCCGCTCAGAGGTGACAGCCCAGGCCTGCTGTTATCTCCAACACAGATGCAATTATTCTCCTGAGAGCCTCCCACATCTTATCTAGCTGGCAGTTTCCAAATGCCTATCGTGCAGGCCAGCTAAAACCACTTTAACCTCTTTTACGCAGCTATTTCTGAGAGCTGTCGGAGGGGAGAAAGGAAGGAAGAACAAGAAGCTGGGGGGTTGGAGATGTCAGAGCACAGTTGCTCGGTTCCCCCCCCTTGCCATGCCCTGATTGTCATGGAAAGCAGCCTCCTGCCGTCTGCACCGCTCCCTGCCTCCCCGCCTTGTAAACAGGACCTGGCACATGAATGGAGGCACAGTTTACAAAGATCCCTTGCTTAAAGCAAATTTGCCTCTCAACACATGGCCAAACTCTCACACAATAAATTAACTATTTGGCAGCCCCCGAACTATTACTGGAGCCAAACCAATTAGGGTTTAATGTGATCCCAATTTCCTATTTCCGAGACTGGGGTCGGGAGGGGGGGAAGGGCAAGGGGGAAGAGGAGGGAATGAGAGCTAAGTAAATCCCCCCCTGGTTTATAAATCCTTGCCAATCATCCCAGATAAACCCGTCACCCACAGCTCTAAATCTGTATCTGTGCTCGTACGCTCAAAGGGATGCTATGGGAAAAGGCACATTGCACTCTGCGTGCCCGACTCCCAACATGTGTTTTCCATACTCGGGAAATTCAATCATTTAAAAAATATTTACTAAGCTTTGTCTTTAATTAGAAAAACATGACGACGGATAAGGAGAGTTATTGTTTCTAAGCTGGAAATGTCAGAGATCCTAATGATGTCACAAGATAAACCCAATTACCAACCCACATGTACGCTGCCAGGGAGGCAAACATTTTGAAGAGTTTTTCATCTCCCCTCCAAGTTCAGTGCTCTACAGTCACAATTAATCAGAGGCTTCTTGGCCCCCACCAAACCCACTGAGGGAGGAGGTTGGGCTCTGACTGCAGATCTGCTAGACCGGCTGTTCTGACGCAAAGGAGCTTGCCCGGAGGGGGAGGAAGATGGGAGCCATTTGATGACTTTGTGTTTTAACATCCTGACTACAGTGCCCCCCCTGTGCATGCAATTACCTGCCATCACCTAAACCAGGCAAACCATCCTCATCTGCACCTGGAAGTGCCAAGCAGTATTTGTTCACATCCTTGAAAAAAGAGCTGGAATAATTCTCTGCAGAAGCAAAAGCCATTGAAAGATTTGCTTCCCACAACACAGCCACGAAACGTTGCTGCCTGCAATACTCACGTGACTGCAAAGCAAGAGCCTCGAGGAGGGGACAGGCTGCAGAGATCCAAGCTGGCCCTGAAGGTGGGTGCAAAGGAGCAGCTGTTGTCCTCCTTGCTTCGTGTGAAGGCAAAGAAAGGTTGAGCATTTCCCCCGTGCTGCTGCCTGCAAGATGCTGCAGGAGCTGGCCCTGCAGATGCACCCTGCGCTTCCAGCCCAGCTCATTTGTGCAACTCCAACCAGATGTAAAGAGACTCCGCAGGCAGGATACACAAGAACTCAGAAGTATAAAGCAAATATTTGTTGGCTAACGCACACAGAAGATAGGTGGGATGTAATGAGTTATTAGGAGAAGCATTTGTGTGCTCACCACTCCTGATAAGGCATCCAAAGAGTCACTGCTGGCAGGCAGGCAGGCGACAGGGAAGGCCCCGGGCCCAGCTGCTGTCTGCCACCAGCCCAGTGCCACCAGTGCCCAGCACTGCTCCAACCAACCCCAGCCCCTGGCAGAGCACTGTGCACTACGTACATCAGCACATACAGCCTCCCTCTTCTCTTCCCTCTGGGATTTGTTACCTCCCCATTTTACTTCTTTTCCTTCTTGAGTCCTGAGCGACTAAGGGACCTCAGGCTGTAATTTCAATCTTTCTTATCTCTGCAGATTTTCTCGTGGCTCTCTCTCAGCAGTCTGAGTCAAAGTTACACAGCTGTACCATGTCAGAGCCAGGCGACAGAGGCAGCCAAACTTTGGGGTGGGATGCTTACAGCAGGGACTGCAGAGGGAGACAGTTACCCCTAAGCACCCTGGTAAGTACCACGCACATCTCAAGGCTTGAAAAAAACAACTCCCATCGCCACTGTCAAGGTAGATCATGCAGCAGCAGGAATGCAGACTGCAAGATGACCAGACTCTCGCTGCCATGCTTCCTGAGGAGCAGGGCAGAGATGCAGAAGGCACGAGGCTGTGGGGCCATGGATATGCTCAGCAGCAGCAAACCCTGCTCTGCCACGGCAAAGCCAATCCCTCACACTCCGCTATTTCTGGATTTGGGGGAAATTTAAGATCTACACCTCATGTATGCCAGAAATGGCTAGACAAAACACACAGAGAAGCCAGGTGGGATTGCTCCCGGTGGTAACAGTTAGAGGAACTTGCTGCTACAGTGACTAAGTGCACTGTTAGGAAGTGGCTGACCAACCCCCAAGAGACCACACGGATTCAGAAAAGCGGATGTTTAGCTCAGGGAGAAGCTGCTATTGATGCTAGCAAACCAGCATGTCTCTTACATCTGCTTTGAGAAAAGCAGTGAATGCTTGCAGAAACAATGCTAAGTAGTCAAGTTATTATTTTATGACATCCACGGGAAAAAAAAAAAAAACAAAACAGCTACTGCTACCTTTTCCATTCAAAACCATACCTGGTAACGAGAGAATTCTGTGGTATTTTGTAAAGCGTTCATGTGTAATCTATGGACCCAAAGTTGAGACAGCAGCATGCCATTTATCTTCTGAAAATATCCCTGCAACTCAAGGTTGAGAGCTATTACCAAATACTATCTTAAATTCCACCATAAATCTACAATGGAGAAAATCCCCGCTTGAACAGCGTGATCCTTTACGTTCTAACAAGACTGCAAAGCACGTCTCTGAAGAAAACCTATGTGCAGGATTGAGCCTCACAGTCCAGTCACCAGACAGTAGAAGTTAATGCTTCACTTGCTAGAAGAGAATGAAACGGAGCAAAAGACAGTTCTAGTTGAGCCCGAAGGCCAGGGCTGGTTAACCTGGTGTCCACAGATACAGTAAAAATCACATCTGGTGACATGACCACAGCTGAATCAAACCTGTACAGAGGGTGCGACACAGAGGGTGGGAAGGCAACAGTGACAGTTTTCTGCTTGGCACTGGCTGGACAAATGCCCTGAGGAAGATGGGTTTCAGTCTGGAAGGGTTCCAGGCAAATCATGCAGCAGGGTGAAAGCACTGCCTCTGGGACTCCTTGTATCAGAGGATATCTCCTGGTAATGTCTCGAGGCAGCTGTGAAGCCCTGGCAGCACAGGCTGATGGAAACTGTACTCAGCTCACATACTCCACTGTAGTCCTGCTTTTGTCAGAGTCAAAAGCATGAGCTCTACCTGAAGTACGCGCTCTTTTTTATCCTCACTTGCAAGTCAGAAAAAACCCTTTGCTTAGACAGTTTTAGAAAGAGGGTTGCTTTCACCCTCCCTAACACTACTGCAAGGAAGGACTGACACCTTAAGCCAGTTAGCTTACAGCATATAGAAATTGAGACCAAGTTCCTCACAGAGCCTTTTTGATTTCTGCATATCAGAAAGTCAGTATGTGTCTTAAACTAATATGGAACATCCCAAAGTTTCCAAGCAGACCCACATTTCTCCTTTCTTTCTGGTTCATTAGTTTCAGAACAAGTATGAAGTATTTCTCTGTAATGGATACTCAAAGACATTAAAAGTCTTCCCAACAGACCCAGCAACTGTACTCGTAATACAGTAGAAATCACTGGGCTGATAACAAAGGCAATGAACATAATTTGTGCTTAAACAAATTACAACTCTATCTTAATTATTCACTTCCTAGAGACCAGTGATAAAATCCAGCAGCATTTCTCAGGCAGATGCTCAGCCCAGTGACAAGAACCAGTGACGCCTTGTGCTAGCAATCAGCCTGCTCAATTCCTAGCACCAAGTGGACATCGTTCCCTGCTCTCTGTCTATAAAGCTGCTAATGACATGACACATGTTTTTGTGTTTATCCTTATAAAGCAGCAGTATGGCTCACTGGTGTTATCCTTAGCACTTCATCGATGGAAGCTGAGCCGCAGGCATACAATGCTTTGGCTGCAGCTGAGTCATCTGAAGCAGCCCCTCTCTGTGGCATGCCAGGTGTTGGTCACCTTCTCTTGTCAGAGGTTACAGCCTTGTCATACCTGCTGGTGTTTGGTCCTGTGCAATCACTTCCTGACCTGGTTCTGGCAAAAGGATCCAGGTTTATTTAAAGCGTTTCTGGCAGACATGGTTTATACTGCAAAACTGAAAAGATGCACTTATACACAGTTCAGCTACAATTCAGAAAAAACATTCAAACCACCTGTCCGAGGCTGCAGAAAGCACCATAGCTGAGGCAGGATCTGGTTTCACACATCGAGCACAAGATCACTGTCTTCCTTCAGTCTTTTTGGTTTTTGTTTAAGTTGGATTTTAATGGCCTGACTTTCCTTCCAGTGATCAGTATAGCAGAAATAGGGATGTACAATGTCTAGCTGCACCCTGAGCAAGACTTGTTTAATCTAACTCTGAGTTGCCACAGTTGGAACCAGTTAGCCCGGACTCCACTTGCAGTCTGTGAAAAAGCTCAGGCATCTGAGCAAATAATTCATCTCATCCAAAGAGAGATCAATCACACTCACAAGTGCCCGCTTCTCCAGCAAAAGGAACTCAGAGAAAGGAGAACAGCTATACAAGGGTGATTTGTGGGTTTTGAAGCTAAAGAAGAATGATCTTGCTCAAGTTCTGTGGGGTCTTTTTTTCCAAGACAAAGAAAAGAGCCCTCCCTCACAGAGAGTGGATGAATCAGGTATGAGGTTTCTGCAAACCCGTGCTGATGCCGACACAGCTTGCTCACTGCAACTCCTTCCTCCCGCAGCAGCCATCTTCACTGACGGCTGTTTCCAGCCTGCTTGCTTTGACAGACCACTATTTCTAGCTGCCTTAGGGGCATAACAACCTCACTCAGAACACCCCCACACACTGCACCAAGCAGTGTGATAAAGCATTCACTCACCTCCTACAATTTCCGTCACTGGGTAATTCCTTCTTCCTAGAGAGACCGTAGCTCTCAGGGTGTTTTCCACATTAAAGCTGGCATCTGTCTTTGTAGAACAATAGAACATCCTCAGTTGGCAGGGACCCCACAAGGATTCTGGAGTCCAGTTCCTGGGTTCACACAGGACCACCCAAAATCCAACCCTGAGTGAGCTCCAGCAGCCCAGAGCTGTGCCCACTGCCCTGAGCAGCCTGTTCCATGGTTCCAGGCTATGGTTGGCCCTTCTGGTACAGAATACACAGAGAATACTGGGAGATTACAGAATACAGAGTACAGAATACTGGGAGAAACAGCACTGAAAGCTCTGCTGAAATCCCAAAAGATTACGCCTTCGCTTCCTTTGCAAACTTCCCTTGGGTAACCTTGTGATAAAATGGTTACAAACTTTATAAAAAGTTCATTGAACGGAATTTTCCCATTGTGAACCCATGCTGGCTGCAACCAATGACTGCATTGTCCTTCAGGTGTTTTCCAGTATTTTCCAGAACAACCACCTCTGTAATTTTGTCTGGTCTCTTGGGACCACATCTGCCAGCTTCCAGTTGACTGTGACCTCTCCAGATTCCCAAGACCACTGAAAAATAATTGAGAGGGGTCTCACAGTGACATCAGTCAGGTCTTTGAGTACCCTGGAATGAATCCCATTGGTCTCCATAGATTTATATGCATCCTGCTGGAGCAGCAAATTGCACATAAGTTCGGAGTTGGCCAGGAGTTTATTCTTAGCGCAGTCACAGTCCTCAAATTCAAGACTCTGGTGGTCCCAGAGCCCATCATTGGTGCTGAAGACAAGCAAAGAAGGCTTTTTTTTTATTATTATTTTTTTTGCTTTTCCCCTAAGTACTGGTCAGCTTCAACTCTAACTGAGCTCTTGTCACACACACATGTTCTCTCTACAATGCCAAACAACACCTCTCTAGTCCTCCCATGTCACCCAAACTCACTTCCACTGGCAATATAATTTCTTCTTCCACCTAAGCTGCACAAGGAGACCTCTGCTTAGCCAACCTGACCTTCTGTCCTGCCCACCTGCATGGCTTCCAACACTATGGCACTGCTTGCTCCTGGGCACAAGAGAGATGTTACTTAAAAGTGACCAGCACTGATGTTTGGTGCGTTCTGCAACAATATCACTGATATTGTTGCTCGTTTTATCCCTCTTCCCTCTTCAAAACTAGGGCAACTCTCAGGCTATAGGCCCCAGTCTTTGCAAGAGCAAACACATAAGTTCCTCTACTGAGACTTTCAGCCTCAAAGCCACAGAAAATACTGAGAAATACTGCTCACATTTAGTGAGCAGTCTGGGACAAAAGACTGAATACTACCATAATGCCAAGTAAGGAAATACTGTTAGCACTGCTCACAGGGGTCAGTCAAGAACTTAAATGCAGAAGAAACAAAAGAAGCACTTGCCACAGTATAAAGGAAGGAAAAGAGAAAATTAAAGAAATAACCAATCCAAGCCCTTTCCATTTTAATTTGTGTCTGTATCCTGCTGAGGGAACAAGCAGTTTGTAAGTTGTAGTCTGCCATGTAACTCAGTATTAGCTGCAGGCTCATAAATAGGACAGTAAAGCATACGCAAAGACTGATTTATAGGATCCAAAGAGAGAGAGCCTAAGTCCTGCAGCTGTTTGCATCCTCCTCACATACAAACGTCTGCTGATGGAAAGTTTCCTGCTGAGAAAGAGAAGCAAGAGATGCTCAGGAGGGAAATCTCACTTAAAAAGGTCTAATCTTTAAAAAGCCAAGAAACTTCATATTACATTGGTGGCTTTTTTTGCCCTCAAATCCACAGGCTAATGACTACAATAGAGGCAGGGCTTGCTGCAATCACACTACTTAACTGCTGCTCAGCAGGTTTCTGCCCCTACATCTGAAGCCTCTCTCAAAGTCACAGCAGGACAGAGGTAATGGGGAGGATGTGAAGTGAGCAAAGTGTCCCAGCACCAGTAAAAGAGGGCAACAAGTGGTGGTATTTGTCATGGCAGAAGATTAACACATCAGATCAAAGCTGAAAAGCGTCACAACAGGTTTGGGGGTTTGTTGGTGGTTATTTGAGAACTGCATTTCCTCACCTGACAGCTACAATGGATGCTGGGAAATCATTCGCTCAGAAAAATCCTTCAGTTGAGCAGAGGTGAAGAAGTGGGACTGCAAAATCTAAATGCAAAATTACAACTTTGGATATTTTCCTACCTCAAATAATCTCGAAGCTGAGTGGGAGCTGACTGCAGAGTGAGCATTCTTTCCCCTACGCTGATAAAAGCTCTTTAATCTTTTCATTTGGATAGGGCAAACGTAAACATAACCAACACCCAGCTTCTCCCTGGAGTTCAGTTCTGCTGGCTTTGAAAGCAAAGCAGTTCAGCTCCATCATCCAGAGGCAAATACTGCGTGAACTTTAAAACCCCCATTTCCCTGAATACCTAACAGAAGCTGGCTGAAGGGCCTCCATTCAGCACACCTGACTTCAACAGACTTCTGTGAATTCCTGCTTTGAAGATAAAGGGATTCTGGAGCTGCTGCAGCATGAATGTCCTTAGCTGTGAACTCAGCCACGCAGTGTTGATGGGCTCCATCATTCATTCAAGCAAAACCTGCAAGCTTCTTCACTTTAGAATTACAGCTGCAGCTTGTAAAGCCCACACCTCCAAACCCAGCAGGGTACAGAATCATAGAGTCATAGAGTCACCAAGGTTGGGAAAGGCCTCCAAGATCATCCAGTCCAACCATCCATCTACTGGTGATATTTCCCCACTAAACCACATCCCTTAGAACAACACCTACATGTTTCTTGAACACTCTCAACGTTTCTTCTACATAAGAGTAGTTTAACAAGTGCCCATACATCAGATCAGCTGCAGTGTGTGCAGTCCTATGCCAAAAGAAAAACGGATGGAAAGGTGTGTATTGTACACTATTGCACACAGACCTGGAAAACCACAAAAATCTGACTATAGGAGACTGAATGGCCAAATGAAGGAGATTGTTTAAGAAAGGCTTCCACCTCAACACAATCAAAGGTGCTTTCAGGTGCATCAAGGAAAAAAAAGTGCAAAAAAATATTGATATGAGGTCTTCTTTAGTGCAGATCACTAGGAATCAATATACTTAGCTGTTCAGCATCATGGCTTGCACACACTTAATACAACCCAAGAAGGCCGACCGTGCAACTAGGTGGATGCACACCACGCTGACAACAGGGTAAAGCTTAAATCAGGGTAAAGACAGCTAGAGAACTCATTAGCACCAGGGAATTCATTAACACTTTGCTCAGAACAGGAGCTGTCACTTCCACAGGTGACTCTGAACTCCTTCGTTCAGTTGTCCAGAATGAAATACAGTACTTTGGTGGAAAGCCTACTAGCTGCAGTAGCTGCTCCATGTCTGGGCGATCAGTAACTATGCTTCTTTACACGGTGTGCTGCTTCCCTGCAAGCAACTACACTTCACTTGAGAAACCCCCTGCTTCCTTTGAGCACTGGGACACGCTCCTCGTGCTTTCCTGAACCACAACGTACAGGCAATTCTGAGGGCACAGCACAGTCCACCAGAGCCAACAGACAGCATCGTGTACTACACTCCCTTCTGCCTCTGCCTGGGGCGGCTCTGAGCTCCCTGCCCACATGCACGGTTCTATACAGAGAAGCACAGATGCGGGGATGGGAAGCAGGAGCAGGAGGCCGACCTGTGGCAGCCACGTGCTGCCCACCTATGCCGCTCCTTGGCAGCAGGGCTGTGCTTCCCAGCACTCCTGCCAGGCTCACAGCTTTCAGAGCGCAACACACCCAGCAATAAACCTCCTGTTCTGAGAAATTCATGAAAACGGAGCTCTTCCACCCTCTTCCCCCCAACAACGGGGCACGCCGGGAGGCTCCCTATCCCAGGGGGACCTCTCACACACACACACCCCGAAAAGCCGCAGCGCTTCAGCCCACCGCCCCAGAGCACGGGCAGAGAGTTGGCATGCAGCGGGGAGCGGCCCCAGGCTGAGCCACGACCCAGGGCTGCAAACCCGACCCGGCCCGCCGGGAGGGCACAGGCACCGCCAGACGGGTCGCTGCCAGGCTGCGTGCACGGGGCCAGCAGCACTGACACACACACGCACACCGAGCATGCCGCAGCCGGAGCGGGGCAGCGCGCAGCACTCCGCCCAGCACCGCCCGGCCCAGGCCCGGCCCAGCTCCCGCCGCTCTCCCGGAGCCCCCCGCTCCCCGCCGCCCCGCCAGGCCGCCCAGCCCCGCTCCGCGGCTCTTACACTGGCAGCCTCCCGAGATCCCCACCATCGCACGGCTCCTCGCCGCCTCCCGCTCCCGGCGCGGCCCAGCCGGCCCGGCCCGGCCCTGCCCGCCTCTCGGCGTGACGCGGGGGGCGCGGCCTGCCCCGGCCGCAGGGAGGGCCGCGCGGAGGGTGGGGGTTGGTCGGGTACCGGGCTCGCACGGGCTGCCCCTTCCCCGTAAGGAGGCTGCTGGGGAAACGAGAAACGAAGCGGTTCGGCCCCCGGCACCCCTTTCCGAAATAAAGTGCTGGCATCGCAGTAGCAGTGATCGCTGCTTGTTCGGGTAACCCGTTCAAATGAGAATTAGAAACGGGGCAATATTGATGCAGCTGAAGCCTTTACGAGGATATACCGTCAGTTTTATTCTGTTGTAGGCTTATGGAATGTCCAAAACGAGTCCAGAGCTGCCCTGCTCCCCTGGCCACGCTGAGCCCCCCACACCTCTCTGGGGAGGAGAACCCCGAGGCACATCTCAGTGCCCACAGCCCTGGGTCTGGGCTGGGATAGCTCTAAGGATGGATGCTGTCCTACCTGAGCACTGCCACTGGGATCCTGGAGGAGGTGTTTCAGGAGCTCTGAGGTACCTGCAGGACAACTACAATGAAGAATGGGACTTCTTGGTGAGGATGGCTGCAGCTGACTGCCCAGCCCTTCAGCGGGGCTGAGGAGCTCCATCACAAGCCTATCTGGTTTGGTGCAGCTCTGTGTGGGAGTTCGGTGTGCCAGCAGCTTTCCCTTGGGCCTGGTCCCCCAGCACCTTGCCTCTGCAAAAATGCCCCTCAGAGTCTGGCTGCAGAGCCAGTTCATTTAGATGTCATTTTTTACCTTATGTGGAAAAACCTGATGCTAAGTCAAGGGTCCGCAACAGACCTCCAGTGTGGGTGTTTTAACTGTGGCAGAGTCCAAAGCTTGGGTTTCCCTCCAGTGGGTACCACTGAGCCTGAAAGTGCTGGGATTTCTCATCACAAGAGCTTCACCAAGTGTCTACAAGTCCTGCCTGGGCTTTGTCGCAGCTGCACGTGCAGTACCAGCCCCATGCTGACAGCAAAAGGTGCTTTGTGCTAAGGAATTTGCTGTGATAGGTGCTCCCTGGGGACACTGTGGGTGGGCTGGCTGGGCCAGGAACTTCCCAATAGCCTTAAAGGAAAGTAGCTGTGTATCTGCAAACTGAGTTATAGCTGGGGTTTCTGTTCTCAGCAGTAAAATACTTCTGTGGTCCTGAGAGCTGGACCACATCTATCCTAGGCAAAAATCCTTGCCACCAGTTGGCAGATCATACTGGTACCAGTGTGCCTGTGGCTCTTTGCTTCCTGTAGCCCAGTGGCTCAGCGTTTGCAGGGTTCATCACGCCTCCTGGGATGGAGCAGAGCACTCAAACTGGCTGCCCTACACACCATCAACTCTGTCTTTATAAGCAAGGCAACAAGAGCTGTGAGCCCTGCACAGCACTGGAGAAGCAAGGTCAGGAACACTGCTGTTGCCCCATAGGATCACGCTCCCAGCAAACTGGCAGTGAATCCCTCCAGTTCTGCATGGGTTACTGCTGGTCGTGTATCTGTTGGAAGCACAGCTGTGGGTGAGCTGCTGTGCAGTGACTGAGTGCAGCTTTGTTAGAGTTTGCTGGCCAGGAGCTGGCATCTCTTGGGTTTAGAAGACCCACAAACATTTCAAATGGGCTTCATTGTACCCTTCAACTATGGACATTATATATGCAATACATACAATGGAGCAGACTGGAGGATATGAACAGCACAGAGACCCTCACAGTTTGTCGTGTTCTGCCACAGTATCATTGGTGAACTGATTTTATCCCTTCTTGTCCTTCAAATCATAGACACCCCTCATCCCTCTTCAAAATTAGGGCAAGTCTCAGGCCATAGGCCCAGTCTTGCCCAGCACAGCCGTGTTTTGGTCATCATGAGACATGATGGGCCATGCCATGGCTTTCTGATGTCGTGAGCCACCTCCCTGATGACCCTGACAATAGAACAGCAGTCGTTAACCAACCTGCACCTTGCTGGCAGCTAGCTGACACAAGGAGCAATTTACAGTCTCTTCCTACCGTGTGCTGTCCTTCATGGAGGAGAATGGATCCTCCTCCACCAAAGAAGCCACGGTTTCAGGGGAGCAGCAGCAAACCTGAGCCAATGGATGTCGATCCACCAGAGAGCAGCATCCAGCCCATGGAGGTGGACATCCCTCTAGAAGAACCACCCATGGAGGTGGATCCACCTCCATCGAGGCAGGGCAGGCACCCCAACATCGTGTCTGCCTGGAGACACTGCTACATCCGTTGGCAGCACACCAGGGGCTCTCAATTTCCGTCTTGGCATTGAAATGTCACCATCCGCCAGAGAGCCCCTGCGCCAGCTGCTGCTCCCTACCGCCCTTTCTTCCCCGTCCTCCATCCTCACCCTTCCCCAAGAGCTCTCACCTCTTCTTCCCCGAGCTCTGAGGAAATGGGAAGGACTGGCACTGCTGTCCCAGAAGCTGCTGTGCTGGGACAACAAGACAAGTCCAGCAGAAGGCCCTGAGCTCTGTGCAGCCTTCAGGTGAGGGCCCAGCCCAGGCCTCAGCGCTGAGGAGGGGCCCAGGCACACGGCAGCCCAGGACAGGCTGCGGGCATGGCCTTTGCTCAGTGCTGGGCACAGAAGGCCAAGGCGGGACGGAGGGCAGCAGAGGTACTCTGTTCTCTCACTGCAGGGCAGCACCAAGGGACGGGAAAGGCCTCAGCAGCCCCGGCACCCTGCTGTTGATGTGGGAACGTCTGCCAGCCCAAGGCTGTGTCCTCTGCATCCCTGGTGGTATTGCTACCACCTCTGTCAAGAAAAAAGTGTTGTCATAGGTGAGTCCCTTCTGGGGGAAACAGAGGGCCCACAATGACATCTGCTTTCATTGCTTGTCCCTTCATCCTTACTCAGGGGCTCCCTACCATCCTCACCAGCAGTGAGCTCCTTGCAGCCCAGCCCCTCCCTCACACCCAACGCCAGGCAGGCTAACCACAGGAGGAAATCATTTAGATGGAATTTTTTTTCCTTATATGGAAAAAAACCCAACAACCCTGAACCTACGTCAGTGGTCTACGTTAGACCTCTGATGTGCATGTTGTAACTGTGTCAGAGTCCAAAGCTTGAGTTTTCCTGTGCTCATGCTGGGGTTTCTAGTCATAGGAGGTTGACCAGGTGGAGTTTCCCAGGGCCAGTCCTGGTGTCTTGTTTTCAGTGTTGCTCATTGAGGGTCCTGGTGTCTATGGCCTTGCACTGAAACAAGCTCTTTAGGCCAAAGACATGTGCTCATTCTTACTCATCTCCTAGTTTCTCACTAAGGAAATTCCCAAATTCCTTGCTAAGGAAATACAGCATTGCTGGAGGAGATAGGGAAAGGGATGAGATCAGGCAGGAGTGAGAGCACACTGCAGCTATTGAGCCTGAAGAGGCAATAATTCTGTGCTAAAATACTTCCAGTTAGGGAAATCAGAGGCCATCAGTTATGGCACAGATCAAATGTGAGCGTGTGAACCTGAGAGTGCTCAGCCTGGCTTAGAAAATATAATCTTGTCCCTGAGGCCATCTCAGATCTTCCTCATTAGTATATTCAAGCTGCTGGGTGCCTGATGCAGAAATAAGGATAGGGAATATCACATTTGCTTTCCAAAAGCTATCTGGCTCCATTTTTTTACACTTTGAGAAAGCAATGACTTTGGCAGTGCTGCATTACCCCAAAATGCCCTGGGTGGTAGGATGAACAACTGGAGGGGTGGAAAAATGTGTGGGCATTGCAGTTGTCAGTGCTGAGTGCCAGATGTACATCTGCTTATGATACCTTCCATCTCTTCTCTGAGATGATGAAGCTCACTGCAGCCATTGAGGATCTCAGAAGACAACAAGCAGGTCTTGCTCCGTGACACCTGCTCCTCTGGGTCCCCATTGGCCAGGCACTCATTTCAGTATCTTGGGACTTTACTCCTGGTCTCCACAATGGGACAGCTTTCTGCCCAGCTCCACTGCCATGCTCAGTGATGTGGCATGAGCAAGCTCAGTGCCAGGCAGGATCCAGCCAAGCAGATGCAAAGCACTGGCAGGTGATGCAAAGCCAGCGACAAGCAGCAAGATCTGAGGACAGCCCAGGCCATATATGTCTTGGATTTCACATTTCTCTGGTCACTGCATCTCTTTGGTCACGATGCTGAGCCCCATGGTTTCTCTTCTATCAGCTGCAAGCTCTGCTCTCTCCCTCCTCCACACACAAGTGCTGTGATGCCGAGACCCTGCCAGCAAGTGGAGCTGCCAGGAGAGGCTGCAGAAGGGGGGACATCACCTCTGAGACCACTGGGGACCACAGCTCCTTCCTTGTGTCAGTGTTTGCAGGGGGATGGCAGTGGTTGAGTGCTGAGGCTTAGCACTGCAGAGTGCATCGTGCCTGCTTGCAGCATCTGTGCCACCTGGAGAGCTGCAGCACTGTTCAAACTTCTAGCAGCAGTCCCCAAACACCCCCTGCTCTCATGGTGAGCCTGTGCCTCACCGTGCAGGCTGCCTGCCATCTGGCATGAGTGGGACCGAGTAGAGTTAAATAAATGTTAAATACACACTAGTACCATGTGACAACTAGCAAAAGGCAGTGACTTCAAGCTTGAAGAGTCTGCTTATGTAAACAGCATCCTGAAATTAATATTTACCTTTTAAAGCAAACAGATATTTGGGGTATTTCGTCGTCTTTCTGCCTAGCAGATGCTAGGAACAACAGCTTGGCGCTGCAGGGAATTGTCTTGACAGCTCAGGGGATGGTAAACTCCCTGGCAGCCTCCAGACTGTGAGGTCAGAGCCAGTCCCTCTCTTTTCAAGCAGATAAATTCTCACAAACACCGGATTAATCTTTGCTCAGGGGCTCAACCCTTAATGAGGAGCAGGACCTGGGGAGCGGGAGTTCACACAGCAGATGGATGAAGACTTTGGGGATGCCCGAAGCAAACTCTTGTCTGGAAGGGTTCCGGGGGAGGCAGAAGGGCTGTCCTGTGCTCCATTACCAGCAGTACCTGCATCCGTGGAGCAAATCTCACAATTTTTCATTTTTTAAACGATGGTCATTTTGTAAATCGCAGCTTCAGCTCATTTCAGTTCATCACACAGCCCTCAGAGCTGCCCCGCCTGCTTTTGCTCCTGTGGGAAGAGCTCCAAGGGCTCCTGTGGGAAGAGCCCCATGTACACCTACAGACAAGAACTTTTTAGGATTTCACTGAGGTGTTTGTGGCATTTCCCAGCCCATGGGATGGCTGTTCTGTATCTGGGGCTGGGAGGTTTTAGGAGCATCCTTCATCTCATCGCTGCTGCCCTCACCCAGGGGTTGCCTTTATTTCACTCCTCTGCTCCTATTCTTTCCTTAATCCCCCACTCTATACTTTCATCCTCTTCCACCACGCGACACATGGGGACATCCATGCCACCCAACAGCTGCCCAAGGTAATCAGGCTGGTTTATCTGCATGGGGTCACTCTCAAAGTGTCCCCATCTCAGTGGGAATAGAAATGCACAGGGCTCAGAGCTGGGGGGCTTGGTGAGTGGGATGGGACCGGTCCTGAATGTCCCAAATCCAGCCCTCCAGTATGCACCAGTCCCATGAGCATCACATGAAGGGCCTATGGGGCTGTCACCTGCTCCTATCCCGCTGCACAGCTGCCAGCTTGGGAGGACAGACTGAGAGCTGCTTTTGGAAGCCGGTACCCACAAAGTAAACCCATTAACACAGGAGGTTCATGGGTGTGATCTGGGGCAGGATAGGGCTGGGAGGATGCGGAGAGGCTCGATTGCCCCTGTAAAAAACAAAACAAACCAATAACAGTGTTCCTAGAACAGCTTGGAAAGAGATGCAGGCACAGTTGCATGGATAGTGGAATTTTGGGTCTCATTGTGCTGAGAAATGAGGAAATATTGATGTGGGAGAGCTGGAAAATTGTCCAGCAGCCTACCAAAAATGCTGCTGAAGCACATGCTGAAGCATGTGAGCATGCACAGCAATGCCTGGGGCAGATTTGCTTTTCCCTTGTGTCCTGCCCTGTGGCACCAAGCACCCACCCCAGCAAAAAGAGATGCACCACCACGGAGTTATTCCCATTGGTAACAACTACAGGATGTACAGGATTCTGGGTGGTTGGGAAGCACTGCTCCAGCCCGGGGTGCTGAGAATTTCCAGAGTGCTGTGCTGGGAATAAAACAAGTTCATTTAAGTGTGTTGTTAGGCTGAATACCTCTTTCTTCTTAAAAATAAACCTCTTTGCTTCTAAAGTGCTGACAGTGTATGTTGAGGCCCAATGTTACCGTGATTATGATGGATTTAAATCACGATCGCATACACTGTATTGAAGCCCTGAAGAAAGTCAGATAAGGAAACCACTTGAGAAAACGGGAGTTTTCTTCTTGTGTGGCAAATCCAGGCTGGAGGTGGGAGGATGAGAGCTCAGTCCTTCTTCCTGAGTCAACACAGACACAGCACAAGGGCTCAGATACATGCTCCTGGCAATGCCTGCATGCTGCTGGCTCCTATTCAGTGCTCCCTGGGCACCCAGTGCATGGCTCTGGCTGCACTGGAGGCAGTGGGGACAATTACTCCATGCGCACAGCTGGAGAGCTGGGAGCACAATGTCTTGGGACCTGCTAAAGTGGGAGAAAACCCATCTCTGGGACTCCTTCCATTTTTGTGCTGGGGCTGCCAAGCTGAAAATAGGACCCGCCAGCCCACCCAGCTATGGGTTTGCAGACATATGTGTGTGTGAATGGCTTTTTTGGATGTGTTTTGGGAAGAAAAACCCCTCCGGGTGTGTGCTGTGTCCCCCAGCCAGGATGGCTGTGGCTGCCCTTGGTGCTGCAGGGATGCATGGCACCAACTGCCTTCTGCTAAGGGGGGTTGGCTGGGCATTGCTGTGTGTTAATTTGGATAAAATCTCATTTTAGAAAAGACGGGAGAAAAAGCATGTGGCGTTTTCATTCCAAACTCAGCTTTGTTCTATACAATAAGCCGTAGAGCTGAAGATCAGGAATTAAAATAATTAATTTCAGTGTTACTGACTTTAAGAAAAATATCCTTTAAATGGCAAGTTTTAAAATGTCGTGATTTTTCCATCTGTTCAGTGCAAAAAACCCATCTGAAAGTGCCCACAGCTGAGTCCCCACGCCCTCTGCAAGCCCAGGAGCCTCTCACTGCCATCCTGCCGGGCCTTGGGCTGCACCTCTGCTCCCGATCCCTTTGCTTTGGCTCCTCCAGGCCCCATCCCAGCGCTCAGGGCTCTGCACAAGGCCGTCACTCTGCCAGCATCCCTGGTGCCCGTGGGCAGCTCTGCCCCAGCAGCGCCGCACACCAGGGCAGCATCCTGTGGGGCAGCCAGCTCCAGCGGGGAGCAGTGGTAGCACACAGACCGTATCAGAGATGATTTCCTGACAAACAGTGCGGCTCATTGTCTGTTCTCATTTATAAACTGCTCCACACCAGCCATCTGATATCCATTATTACAATTACAAACAAGCACAGTAACTCTCCAGCTGGTCAGCCCCAGCCGAACAGCACTGCAGCCATTCAAGGATGCCATATGGTACCGGGGTTTCCAAAGCAGCATTGTCAATCAGCCTTATTAATTTTTGAATTTGTTTCTTTTCCTTTTAGGGATATATGTACATATATATTTTTATAAAAGACAGAGACACTTCTCTGACCTTAATTTGGTACATGCAGCTTGATGGAATTATTGAAACCTTGAAATCTACCTGGCAGCTGGTGGGGACATGAAGAGCCTGAGCTCGGCGAGCAGCCCCCCAAGTGCTGGTGCTTGTGCAGGAGCTGCACACACCTCTCACCATACTCACCACCATGCCACGAGAATATTAAAAACCCATTAGATCTGGAGTGCTGGCCATGGCCAGTGACCATACTGCAGACAAAGAGTGGCTAATGGCCACTTAGAATCATAGAATGTCGTGGGTTGAAAAGGACCACAGTGATCATCCAGTTCCAACCCCCTGCTATGTGCAGGGTCGCCAACCAGCAGACCAGGCTGCCCAGAGCCACATCCAGCCTGGCCTTGAATGCCTCCAGGGATGGGGCATCCACAGCCTCCTTGAGCAACCTGTTCCAGTTCCCTTTGACCTTTTTGCCTCCTTTGAGCTTTGTTGAATTTCTCCCAAACGTTTTGGAGCTTTGGGTGGTATCACTGGGGACAGCTGGAGGTGCTGCTGGGTGCTGCACTGCTGCAGTACGGCGGTCCCTCCCTTTGGAGTGATTTGGGTTAAGAGGCACAAATGCATGAGCTCATGGAAACCAGACATTTCTTCTGCATTCACAGCAGCCAGATGTAGGGATGGGTGGGGTTTGGCTTGGGACTGGTGGGGTTTGGTTTAGGAGTCATGTGCCTCCATGTGCTGATTGAGTATGGCACCCTCAGTGTCCCCGCTGAAAGCAGCTTCATCAGGAATAACCCTGTGCTGTTACATAGAAATATTACAGTGGTATCAGAGAAGACAGCGGGTCTGCACCCAGCACATGGATGGAGGAGGCTGGAGCTGGGCTTACACAGAGCTATTTCAGAGCAAAAATGCTTGTTGGGCTATTGGTGCCTCTGGCAGCATCTCCAGAAGCAGCCAGGAGGAGGAATGAGCAAGGCCATGTGCACTGCACCCTGAGGCTTGGCTCCTGCTCTGGATCAAACCCCATGTCCAGTGATGAATGAGGCACAACAGGGTGTAAAAGGGAGGAAAACCATGTGCCTGCACTTGGAGCAGAGTGCATTATGCATATTGCATCAGATTATGCAAAACCCCTTTGTTAATCTTCCCCGTCCAGAGCTCAGCCGGCTGCAGGGGCGCAGCTGGTGGCACTGTGGTTCTGGGCCCCTCACCTCCCCATCCCACCACTACTGGATGCTCCATTGCCATCATTCTGCTCAGGCTTTGTCCCTTCACACCTTTCCATGCTGTTTATGCCTTTCTCTTTGAATTTCTGGCTTCGTGCCCTCTCCCTTGGACTGGCACCATGCGCTTCTGTTGTTCCCCAGCTTCATGATGGCACTTGGTCAAAGGTACGCCTGCAGATGTGACATCTGTGGTGTGCTGAGCAAGGCTGGGACACCCCCTGGGAGTGTACTGTGGGTACCTCGTCCTGTGACAAGCAGCACCCTGGGGCCCTGCTTTCCTTGCCAGCCTGGTGCCATCCTGTATCTTTCCCTTTGTGAGCCAAAGCATGTCCCATGGCTCACATAGCCCTCAGCTCCAGGATCTGCACCGGATCTGCAGCTCTTGCTTGAGGACTTTATTATTATTTTGGTTTTGTGGGATTTTGATGCTTTCTCAGCATTCTTCCACTCTGATCTGACATCTCTCCTGAAGCTGACTCACTGCTGACACCACCTCCTCAGGGTACCCCAGGGAGAGCTGAGGCACCATCACTTTCTGCTCCCATTCCTCCCTTTCCCATGCGCAGTTCCTCCTCCTCCGGTGCTCCACAAGAAGCACAGCTCCCACGTGCTCTATCACTGTGCCACATGGGCTTTCCAAGAAACTTTAGGGGAGGAGAAGTTTTTAAAAAAATCCATTATTTTTTTTTTTTTTCACTTTTCAGCTGGAGCAAGGCCAGGTTTTGCAGCAGGATGCTCTGTTTTGGTAAAATGGATTTATTTTTCTCTGGGCAGCTCCTGCTGATGGGCTCCCAGCACAGCCACCTCCGCAGAAGGACAGGGGCCACCAGCTGAGTCACCGCACAGTGCCGTGCTGGGGACCGCTGACCTCGCCGTAGGGCTGCCGCTGAGACTTCTCTTTGAAAACTCTCCAGTGCTTTGTTCTCCCTCTGATACAATCCATTTGGAGCAAATGCAGTTTCAGAGCATCTTGCCAAGCCCACAAGCTTTTTGGGAGGCTGCTGTGAAGCATTAGTGGCAGATAAGGCCCTCTGCGGGGATGGGTGTCTGGCAGAGGAGGCAGTGTGGCGGGGTCCCCTCCTCTCCCCACCCTGCTGGGGGTCCTGGAATGAGCACGGGGAATCCAAAGCCAAGGTAGCTGCAAGAGTGTGGGGATTCTCACAGCCCTGGGGTCAAATTCCCTCCTGCCTTGTCCCTCCTGGTGCCTGTCCTGCAGTGCTGGGCAGAAGGCATCACTCCTGAGACCCGATGAAATGGGGTGCAACGTGGCTGCAAGCCCGACACTCCCCAAGCCCCCTCTCTTATGGCTCAGAGACATTGTATTTCTGTCTGCAGCACCAATAAGCAGCAGGTACGTGCAGCGTTCATACCAGACAGTATTTACATCACGCAGCATTCATTCCATGCAACAGTCATACCGTGCAGTATTTCTAACATGCAGCATTTCCACCACACAACATTTCCATACAGCATTTCCGTGCAGTTCGGCTGCCATGGTGTCAGGAGGGGAGGACAGGGGATTCGCCCATCCTGGTCCAGCTCTGTACATGGGCAGCAGCAATGCTTGGCCGAGCTGTGCAATGAACCCATGCCACCGGCAGCCCAATGTCCCCAGGGTCCAGGGACTTGGTGACAGTTGACACAGGGGTGGAAGCGGGGCCAGGAGCAGCTCGGGGGGTTAATGCCATTGTAAGCCAAGGCAGGGCCCTCCAACAGAAGGGCTTGTGGCCAGCTGGGGGGCCCCGTCTGCTGCACCGCCTGCGCCAGGCCACAAAGGAGGGTCCCAGTGGCAGCTGGTCCCAGTAGAGGTGACGGAGCCACGTGGCAGGGCACAGCCCGAGGGTGGCAGAGTCCTTTGTTGGGGTCACTGTGGCTGGTGGGGAGCAGCTGGGATGGGGCCATGGGGCCGGAGGGCAGCAGGCGTCTGAGGGGCACGGCAACGGCTGCGAGACCCATTGAGTGCTGCGCTGTTGCTTGTGTAGATAATGAATCATTCATTCTTTCATTCATTTTATCTCCCCCTCCCTTACAGTCCCAGCCCAGTGCATGCATCCTCCTGCTCTTCACAGCAACCAAATAGGGATGGGGATGGGACGGGATGGAGATGGGATGAGATGGGGATGGGATGGGGTGGAAATGAGAATGGGATGGGGATGGGATGGGGATGGAATGGACCCACCTTGCTGCTGTAGCCCAGACAGACCCCCAGCAGTAGCTCAGCCCTGGGGTGGTGCCAGCAGCCCCACATCCGGCCCGGCCTCCCCCTTGCCAGTGGTGCAGGACTAATTTCAATTATCTTCTCCAGGCCATATGAATTCTATTAATATCAAAGTAATGAGGTAATTACTGTGATTTGGAGGAACGGCTGGGGAATTGCTTTGGAGAGGAATTTGCCAGCCGAGAGGGTAAATTAAAACCTCTGTTTGGAAGGGAACAAAAGGCTGCACCCGAGGCAAGCGGGGAGCCATGAGAGACAGCCCAGGCCAGGGGGAACATCCAGGTGGGGGACATCCAGGTGGGAGACACCCGTGTTGCTGTCCCTGTGTCCTCTCCCGTACAGTGGGGCCGCTGCTGCGATGTTTGCTTTGGGGAGGGATGCTGAGATGTGCAGAGGACAAAGGGACGGGGCTGGGGCTGATCCTGCGCTGTGACGGCTCTCATCCAGGACCCCAGGGCACTGCGGTGAGTGTCCCCTTGGCGCTGCTGTCACTCAAGGGCTGTATTCCCAACGCACACGTGTGCCAGGGGTCACGAGAGGGGACCGAAAGGCCACTGCCCGGTGTCAGCACGGCCTGGGGCTGCCGGCGCTGCGGCTGCGAGGCTGCGGGCGCGGGAGCACTGCGGAGAAGGTCCCGGCCACCATCAGGCAGGGGTCAGGGGGCTGTAAGAAGACCTCAGAGCACGAACGCACCTTGGTGCCCACACACCGCGCAGTATGGCTCAGAGTAGTTGAGGAGCTGAGGGGGGGGGGGGCGTCCCACCCGGAAGGTCTCACCCAGCTGTCCCCGGCTGTCCCCACCTCCCGGAGGGCCCCCCGCGGCCGCTCCCGGGCGCTACCGGCGACTCTCTGCTGGCATCTGCTGCCGGCACACGGCAACGCAGCGGCCGCGCGTGGGGACGCGGCTCACGAGAGGCAGGAGGGGGCTGCGGGGCGGGGGAGCGGGGACACGGGGACGGGAGGACACGGGGACACGGGAACACAGGGACATAGAGACACAGGACACAGCTCTGGGCCAGCCAGGGGTGGGAGCATCCCTTGGGGCTCCTTTTCCTGGGATATTGGAGCCTTCTTGCAAAATCCTGGTTGGAACTTTATGAACATCACGTCCAGCCATTGCCTAACACTACAGTGCACTGCTCAGCCATGTCCCCAGGCTCCATGTCTCAAATACCTGCAGTGTGGGGACTCAGCACTCCCTGCCAGCCCGTTCTCATGTCCCACCATCTCTCCATGATACCCCGCTGGACTCCCCATTGGCACAGCTGGAGGCCGTCTCCTCACGTCCCATCCCTTTGTCACCTGAGAAAAGACACAACCCCTCCTCTCTGCAGCCTCCTGGAGGCAGCTGTAAGGCGATGGGTTCTGCCCTCAGCCTCCTCTTCTCCCCATTTCCCTCAGCCTCTCCTCAAGTCCTGCTCTCAGCTGCCTCACCACCTTGTTGCACTCCTCTGCACACCCACAAGCACAAAATGTCCTTCTCCTGCCCCTCTGGGCTGCGTACAGCTCAGGCGCAGCACTGCAGCCATCCTGCTCTTGTTGGCTGCTCTCCTCCACCGGGGTGTCCTCCTGCTCGGGACAACCTCGGCTTTGCCACGTTCACAGCTCATTGGAGACATGAGGTGACAGCAGCAAGCAGTGACATTTATGGGGAGCTCCATTCACCGACTTCAAATAGAAGCTGACGGTAGCCACGAGTGTGGGGACGTTGCCAGCGCCCTGTGCGGGGACAGCTGCCACGTGCCCCTTGTTGCAGCAGAAGCCCAAGAACATGGCAGTAGTGGGGCTGTGCTTCATGCAGAGACAGCACCTGCCCACCTCACTCCTTGCCTCAGTTTCCCTACAAGCACCACACAGGAGAGGGGCTGCATGGGGAATCTATGCAGGGCAGGCATGGCATCTTCCTTTGCGGGTTGCACATCGTTGCTGGCAGGGCTGTGCCCACCCTGCTGCATCCCCCAGCTTCTGCTTTCCCTGCACTTATCTTAGTACCCAGGTGCTTCTTTTTCCTGCTTCCTCGGCAGTACTCATCCAGCCTTGATAACCCATCTGCCGTGCAGCAGCAAAGTGTTTTCACAGCACAGAGCTCAGCTGGTGTGACTGTCTTGTGGGGATTCAGAGAGCAGAACTCAGACTGAGAAGGGAGAGACTTGGCCAGGAATGACTGTGTCCCAAAGCAAAACATCCCAAAGTCAACTGGAGGAATCAGAGACTGCATGGTTTGGGCAGACAACGCCATTTCACTGCATTTCCTGTGTACCAGAGGATGAATCACTGTTATGTACACAGTGCACATCTGAATCTCTTTTATTTCCCTGCCCATCCTCTCCAGTGCATTTGCAGCCACTGATTCCCATCAATCTGTTTCAACAAGGCAGGGCCTGCTGCCCAGGGCTCACCCCTGCTCTGTGCACCCCATGCCCTGCCAGCACCCGAGGTGCTGCTTTCAGGCGTGGAGATGCCACTTCAGACCCAAACACGAGCTTTTATTCTGTTTCAGAAGTGATTCATTTAATTCACGCAGCTAACGGTGCTCTATAAATAGACGGGTGGGCTTTGACACAGCTCCTGTGTGTGCCAAGAGCTGAGGCTAATAATAGCAGCTCACCCACCACGTCCGGGAGCGGGGACGTTCTGCAGGGGGAGGATGGGACGGGCTCAGCCGTGTGACAAAATCACACTGAAGATGGCACCGTCCCACGGGCACTGCAGCACCTCTGTGCCATGATGTGGGGCTGCACAGCTGGCCCCGCTGCCCAGCAGCATGGCACGGCTCAAGGTTTCCCCCTGCAAGGCATTGCTCTGCTTCCCACTGCTGCCTTGTATCTGTGTGTGAGCGGTGCATCTGTGCTGCCAGGGCTGGGGAAGCAAACATATCCCTGGATGGTGCCATTCTGTGGCACTGACAGCAGTATCTCTGCTTTCCACCGTGGCTTACAATGAGAATACGGCCTTTAACAATCACCTGTGCTGGAAATAGCATTGTGGAAAGACAAAATAATGTGTTTGCATAGACCCATGCTGATTGCAGCTGGGACGGTGAACACAGTGAGTGGCACAGGGCAAAGTGACCCCGACTGGCAGCAAGAGGACAGAACCCCCTCTGCCATGGGCACGGCAGCTGAAGGCCTGTGGGATGCACAGGGGACGGGGGGGTGACAGGGGTGGGAGCAGCACTGTTAGGCGAACCTGAAAAGTCACTCCAATCAAACTGCAGAATTTTGATTGAAGAGAAAACTGGAATATTTCAGCTGTGTTTTGCAAGGGAAAAACCTTCAGGGTTTCCTCTGCTGCAATCTTGAGAAATTCCACAGCTGCCTCTGCGTGGGGGGAGAGCTGCTGCCTCTGTGTGGGTGGGGAGGGCTGCAGCCCCCTCCTCTGTACCCCCCCCGCACTCCCGTACCCCCCCTTGTGTCCTTGTGGGCGAATGGGATTCAATTCCTTTAAGGCTGCGTTTGCAGAGCCTGGGGCTTGAGGACCTGCAGCCCCATCCCAGGGCTCTGGAGCTGCCCGAAGGGGCACAGGGGATGTACCCAGAGGTATTTTCTATCCCTAATTGCTGCCACTCGGTTGAGGGAGGAAATGCAGATCTGCCAAAGGAAAGAAACACCGTTCCTGTTTTCAAGAAGCAGGACGGGGAAAGGGAAGAGAAAGGCAAGACTGTTCTGAACGTCTCCAGAAATCCTCCCTGCTGCTGTCTGCGCCCATCTTTGGGGCATCGACGTCGTGGGACGTCTGCGGGAGAGCCACGGAGCTGCCCCCTGCCGCCCCCAAAAGCTGCCATTGCTTTTCATCGTCGCAATTTTCCGTAAAAACTCTGGAGTCCGCTTCGAGTGACTTTCGGGTTTGCCTGACAGCGCTGCTGGCTTCCACGAAAGCAGTTACTCGGGTACCCCGCAGCACGCCCAAAGCTCTCGGGGCACCCGGTTCTCGGTACGGAGACCTCTGCGCCCCGACGAGCCCCGCAACATCCTCCCGTGACACGGCCGCAGGGAACGGCGAGCCCCGTGCCTCCCTCCCGGCCCCGCAGCCCCGCACCGCGGCGCCCAGAGCCGGGCGGGTGTGAGTGCGGGTGGGCAGACCCCGCCGCGCCCCTCCCGCCGCTCGCCGTTCCCTCCACGGGCGCGGAGCTCCGCGGCGCGGCGCTGCCCCGACGGGGCGGGCGTGGGCCGGGCCGGGGGCGGTGCGCGGGGCGCGGAGCTCCGCCGGGCGGGCGCGGGGCAGCGCGGAGCGGAGGTGCCGGAGCGGCGGGGCCGGGCCCGGCATGCGCGGAAGATGGCGGCGGGCAGGCGCGGGGCGCGCAGCGGGCTGCTGGAGCTGCGCGGCCCCGGCGGGCAGTGGCTCCGCGTCCTCCTCACCCTGAGCGATGACACGCTGAGCGTCAGCCCCGCGGACGGCCCCGGGCCCGGGGAGCCGCAGCCGGCGCAGCTGAACGGAGGGGAGCAGAGCTCCGGCGTGCCCGAGGCGCTCGCCAACATCAGGCGCACGGTGCGCGTCGTCAAACAGGACGTGGGGGGGCTCGGCATCAGCATCAAAGGTGAGGGGGGGGCACCAGGAGGGGGCGGCGGCGGCGGCGGCGGCAGGTGGGACCCACGCTGCCGTTCTGCGACCGGAGCGCTCCGCCCGCGTGTCCTCGCGTCCTGCGTGACCCCGGTGCGGTGCCCCCTCCGGGCCGCCCCAGACGCAGCGCTCTGCCCCCGTCGGGTGTCCCCCGCCGCCCCCACCCCTCTCCTGGGGACTTTGCGGGAACTTCGGGCCGGGAACTTTGCGAGGGGGGGGGGAGGCGGGGGGCTGCCGCTTTCTGACGTGGCCGCATCGGGCTCAGCCTTCAGCGCGCTCCTTGCCCGGGCGCCGCGGGGTGGGGCGGTCTGTGGGGTTCGGGTCTCCGTGAGGGGTCCGGGGTGAGACCTCACTGCTGGTGGGGCTGTGGGTGCCGGAGCTCGGCAGCGCTTTTGGGAAGTGCAACTCCCCGTTGTAACCAACCCCGGGCTGCGAAGCGCTGCCGGCTCCGCGGCTCTCCCAGGAAAGGAGAAACGTTACTTGGTTCAGCTAAACTTTATTTTTGCAGTGACGTAGGTGGAAACCAAGGAGCCGTGATCCAAACGGGGAGCTGCGGGCGTGCGGGCAGCACCGGGCTGCCTTGTGCCTGCTGCTTTGCAGGGGCATGACCGTTTCCCATTAAACGCAGCCCTCAGCTCGTAGCCGAACCCTGCTGTCCCTGCGGGGGTGTGGGGACGTGGAGGGATGGGTACCCCCCTGCCAGCCAGCTCCTGTCCGTGGCCCGTGGGACAGAATCTGAAGTGGACATGTGAAGTCCACATTACAGCTGCATCCTAACCTCAGGCTGCGCTTTGCTCGGGCTTTCTGGTGCTTCAGCCAGCCCTGCAGGGTTAGGGTTAGGATTATCAGGGTTAGGGTTAGCGTCCTTCTCCTGCAGGGTTGATGTACCGGTGCTCCAGGCAGCGGTTCCCTCTCCATGCACGCAGCCCGGAATGGGTGGCTGCGAGGCGCTGCTTCCAGGCCGGGCTCGGCAGCCAGCAGCAGCCCCCGCGGGGGCCTCTGACAGCTGATAGCCGGAGGAGCCCTCAGCTCCCGGAGAGGCTCCGCAGAAATCTGAGCGGGGCAATGCCTGCGGCACAGCGGGCGCAGCACCGGGCGGTGTCGCGCTGCCGGCCCTGCCCGTGGGTGGGGGGCGGGGGGGGAGCGAGGGGGTGCCCGGCACACGCTGTCCCAGCGCCGAGTGCGGGCAGCGCCAGGCGGGGCTGCTGGCATCTCCTACAGGTTCAAAAGTTAACGTGCAAATTGATCTCCTCGAGCTGCCCGGAGGCCTTGAGAGGTGTCCTCGTGGGCTGAAGAGTGGGGAGCAGCCGGAATGGAGCCAGAGGGGAGCTGGGGGCAGGTAGCCCTGCTGCTGGGCCACTGCTCTGTGGCTCTTTTGCCTCTCCAGCACTCGGCTGCTGCTCCACTGAGACCGCGGGGTCCTGGGAGCGGGGAGGGCTGCTCAGCACACACAATTAATAATGCAGACAGTGACACGGTTTCCTGCCAGAAGTGATGGGGAGGTGATCAGGGCGTGTGTTTGCTGTGCAAGGAAACCTGCAGCCACTCAGATGGCTTTTTGAAGCACTTATGTGCATCTGCCGTAAAGCCCGGAGTTATTTGGGCACTGTGTGGGCAGTGCTTGTTGTGGGGATGGGGGCTGCACTCAGCCCCGAGCAGCCTGTGTGCCCCTAACCTCTCGGTGCCCCTTAACCACTCAGTGCCCCTTCTGCAGGTGGCCGGGAGAACAAGATGCCCATCCTCATCTCCAAGATCTTCAAGGGACTGGCAGCAGACCAGACCGAGGCGCTGTATGTGGGAGATGCCATCCTGTCCGTGAATGGCACCGACCTGTCCGAGGCCACGCACGACGAGGCGGTGCAGGCACTGAAGAAGACGGGCAAAGAGGTGGTGCTGGAAGGTAGGGGGAGGTGGGGTGCCCTGCTGATGTACGCCCTGCAGGTACCCTGATGGCCTCTGCTCCCGGGCTCTGCTTTTCCCAGAACTTCCATTTAAATCCTCCTCCTTAGCTGGAGCACTCCTGCGCCTTCCCCCAGTTGTGTCATCTCCAGATTTCTGGTTTTCGCTGCGCTCAGCCCTTTTCTGCTGTGGGTTCCTCCTCTCCTGGGAGCCACAGAACCACGCTGCAGCCTGAGGAATGTGCTGCTCTGCACAGCTGCCGGGCGCAGATAGGGGCTGATTTATTTTTTTTCTGACCAAAGAGAAATACAAGAGCCTCTTTCTTTGGGAGTCTGCAAAATTCCTCCCCACGGCCGCCGCGCTCAGACCACCCTCTCTCTGTTATTTTCTTTTCATCCTTTACTTTGGCACGGGCTTCCCTTCTGCTGGAGGTGCTGCAGGAGGTGGTGCTGAGCTGCCCTTCCTTGAGAGAACCATTTCTCCCCGTGACCTTCCTCCTCCTCCTCCTCCTCCTCCCCCCCTGCAGGGAGCTGGGTGGGCACTGCCCTGCTGCCCTCCAGGAGACACCTACGTGTGGTTCTGCAGGAGGTGGGCTGCTGCAGGAGTGGGGCTGGGCTTCAGAGGAGAGCTAAGCTGACTCCCTCTGTCACATTCTGGGTTATGTTGTACCGATGCCATCACCCTCCTGCAGCCTTACATTGCAACAGGGAATGTTCAGGTTGGATAGTAGGAAAAATTTCTTCTCCAGAAGAGTGGTGAGGCATTGGAACGGGCTGCCCAGGGTGGAGGTAGAGTAACCATTGCTGGAGGTGTTTTAAGAGCTGTGGAGACGTGGCACTGAGGGACATGGTCAGTGGGCATGGTGGGATACATTGGGATTGGAGTGGATGATCTTAGAGGTCTTTTGTAACCTGTATGGTTCAATGAGATGTGCATGGCATCTCCATCTCATTGTCACCTCCGCTTCCCCTCCATTTCCCATGAGGCAGAGCCTGGGTCTATGGCACTGCTCTACACTGAGCTGGGGACAGCCCTGCTTCACTCTTGTCCTTGGACTTGCTCCAAGGCTCAGTGACAAGTGACACGATGACTTTAGCATCCAGCAGGTGCCCTCTGCTCCTGACCACGCTCCCTCCCAGAGCCCCACGTCTGGTCTCCACGCAGGGCTGCCTGTCCCCTGCTGACCCCCGTCTCTGCAGCTCTGGGTCAGCCCTGTGCTGTTCTGCGTGCCCCAGCCTGGCACAGAGCTTGGTCATGTTGGTGCTGGGGTCAGCAGGGGATGAGGGCAAACTACAGCCCCTGGGCACTCCCTGGTTAGCTCTGACATCCGTTCTATTTACCATAAATACCACCATGCAGTCATTTAGCACAGCCAGCATATGTTCGCCACCTTTCTCCTCCCCAGCAAAGCTTGTGTTTGGAACTGGAGCTCTTTTAGAGCGGCTCACGAGCGCTGTGCCAGACAGAAGCAGAGCCCTGACCGTGCTGTCGCTGAGAAACCATCAGTTTGCACTCTCCTGGCTGGTGGGGGCAGTGAATTGGGGTACCACCCCCCGAGCTGAGCCGTACCCCAGAGCCAATTCCTGGCCCTGCAGTGCTGGCATTCCTGGGTGAGGTGACGTGCAGAGGCTCCCGGTGTGCCCTGCCAGCAGGCACTGCGCTGTGCCAAGCTGCTCGCTGCTATCTGCACGAGTGTGATTGTATTTATATTACACTGTTATTTGGGGAGAGGTGCTCTGCCTGACCTTATTTTTCCCCTCCTTTTTTTTTTTTTTTTTAAATTTGTTTATGCATCACTTTGTATCCAGAGCTACAAAGCAGTCCAGCAGACACTGGAGAAAGTAGCACAGGGCTGAAGGGACAGGAGGGCTCGGGTGCTGCTTTTGGGGCTGAGATTTGCATGCTGGTGCAAAGGGGCTCAGCAGTGGGTGTCCCTGAGGCGCTGGGACTGCCCTCCTGTCTGTGTGCCTGTGGAGCTGTGCAGGGTGAGCCCTGATCTGTGATCTGAGCATTGGGACGTACCCTGGGAGATGCTGTGGGACCACCAGATCTGATAAGTGCTCCCTGCCCTCCAGAAAGCTGCCACCAGAGCCTCCTATCTTGGCACATTCAGGGCAGAAAACTTACAGAAAGTGCAAGTTTAGTGACCCAGCTGTGCTGCCTTGGAGATGCTTTGAGATGGGTGCTGTGATCTCAAGGTCCCACCTGGGATTTTTGGGGTGCACCAGGACGTCCTGCGCAATGAATGCCAGAGCTGGTGGCCGTGTGCCCATGTTTCATGCAGCACTGGCTCTGCGCTCATGTGTGCACTGAGGGGGGGTCTCCAGCACATCCCACCAACACCCCGGGGCAGTGCCCTGCACCCCATCCCCTGCATGGCTCTGGGGATTTCTCCTGGCACAGCAGCCATTGGGACTTCCCCTACCCCTTCCCCTGCTGCCAGGATGTGCTCCAGCCATTGCACAGCTAACGCTGGTGGTGTCCCACTGCCCTGAGGTGACACTTAAGACAGGTGGTGCAGGAATGCTGCAGTTCCTGTGGGTTAGGAGGGGGGGCTGGGGGCATGGCAAGCAGTGTGTCCCCATGCCCCAGAGCACCGTCCCCTGCAGATGGCCTTTGGCATGGGTTGGGTGCCTGCAGCTGAACGCTGAGTTGTGAAATGCAATGAGCTGCCAGGCACCGGGTAGTGATGGGTCCCCACTGCTGGGAGTGCTGCCCGGGCAGCACAGCTTGCATGCCTGTGGCAGCACGGCTGCTATTTATACCAGCAGGCATGAGGTGGGTGGCAGGCACATGTCCGTGCCCTGGTCCTCTCCCAAGGGCCACCCAAGGAAAGCCCTTCCCCAGAGCCACACAGCCCCTGTGGGGCATTGCCCTGCTCGGCCCTGGCTTGGGTGAGCCCCGAGACCCCCGGCCCCATTCTGTGGCTGTGTCTGGAAGGCCCCACCAGTTCTCCATCACTTTTCCTCTCCCCTTTCCCAAGCTCTCTGAGGGGACCACTCTGAGGTTTGCTCCTGACTCGCCTGGAGCTGAATGCTGGTTCCTCACCCCTGCTTCGTAGCTCACCAGGCAGGGTGGGTTATGTGAGCTGTGTGCACGCAGCTCCAGGCTTTTCCTGGGGCCAAGCCATGGTATTTGAGAGCTATTACTGCTTTGTTCCCACTTGGCCGTGGGACCAGCTGTACCAGCACAGTTTGGACTGTGTAATTTTGGCCTGGGCCTCCTGCCCGATCCCCGCCCCAGGCTCCGTGTGCCATCCCAGCCAACGGGGTCAGGGCTGGAACTGGAGCTGTGACCCAAGCCATGTTAAAAAAAAACAAAAAACAAAAAGCAAACCATAAGAAAAAGGGGAAAAAAGGATAGTTTTGGCCAGCTCAGCTCTCTGGTGCACGACAGCGTGCCCCGAATCACATGTGGGGTACTGCACAGATCCCACAGCAGCACTGCGGGCGATGCTGGGGCGATGGGTGCAGGCGGTGTGGGTGCTGCAGGCAGGATGCGGCCACGCCACGCCGTACCCCGGGCTCTTCTCTCGCAGTGAAGTACATGAAGGAGATCTCACCCTACTTCAAGAACTCGGCGGCGGGGCCGACGGTCAGCTGGGACCCCTCTCCTGCTGTCCCCCAGAAGCACTCGTCCCCCGTGCTGCCGCCCCGCGAGAGCCGCACGGTGCCGCTGCGGATGTGCTACGTGTCCCGCAAGTGCCTCCCTGCCGACCCGGAGCACAGGTAGGGCCGCGCCGCGCTGCGGGGATGGGGCGGCCGCGTGGGGGCAGCGGGGGATCCAGCAGGGCCGTCTCACCGCAGGTACCTGGAGGTGTGCTCGGCGGATGGGCGCGTGGCTCTGTTCCTGCGGGCGAAGGATGAGGCCGCGGCGCAGTCGTGGCTCGGGGCCATCCAGAGCGCTGCGGGCGCGCTGCTGCCGCGGGTGAAGGAGGAGCTGCGGGCGCAGCTGGCGGGTGCTGGCACAGTGAGCGGCAGGGATGTGAAGCACGTGGGCTGGCTGACCGAGCAGGTACCCGCGGCCCCGTTGTCCCCTGCCTGGTGTCCCCTCCAGCCCTGACCCCCCTTCCCCTCGCAGCTGCCCGGTGCCGGCACCAGGAACCTGCTGGCGGTGCTCACCGAGAAGGAGCTGCTGCTGTATGGCAGCCTGCCGCAGAGCCGTGATGCGCTGGGCAAGCCGGTGCACAGCTACCCGCTCATCGCCACCAGGTAGGGCTGCCAGCGGGGTGGGTGGTGGCGGGGTCCCAAAGGGGGTGGTCGTGGTGTCCTGGGGGGGCGGCGGTGGTGGTGTCCTGAGGGGCTGGCAGTGTTGTGGGTTGGTATCCTAGGGATGGTGGTGGTGTCCAAGGGTGGTGATGGTGTCCCAAAAGTGGTGGCAGTGTCTGGGGGTGGTGGTGGTGTCCAGGGTTGACTGCAGGACCCCGGCGCTGGTGGCAGAGTCTAGGGGTGGTGGCAGAACTTGGTGGATGATGGCAATGCCCCTGGGATTTCCTTCCTAGGACCGATGCCAAAGCTTGGGGTGGTGGTGGCAGAGCCTCGGGGGTCACTGGCAGTGTTCAGGGGTTATTGGCTGTGCTCTGGGGATGGTGGCAGTGCCAAGGGTGGTGGCAGGGTGCGTGGGTCGTGGCAGAGCCTCAGGGGTGCTGGTGGTGTCCCAGAAGTGGTGGTGGTGTCCCAGAGGCGGTGCTGTTCTGGGGTGGTGGCAGTGTCTGGGACGGGTGGCAGCATCCTGGGTGGTGGCAGTGTGCAGGGATGGTGGTGGTGGTCTGAGGTATCGGTGTCCTGGGGTGGCGGTGGTGTCCCAGGGGTGGCGGTGGTGTCCCAGGGGTGGCGGTATCCCGAGCCGGAGGCGGCGCTGCGGGGCGGTGTTGGCGTCCCGGGAGCAGAGGTGATGCCCACGGGGGGTGGTGGAGCCCCGGGGGGGCAGCGGCGTCCTAGAGCGGTGGAAGCGTCTGCGAGTCGCGTCAGGGTCCGTGGGGTGGTGGCAGAGCGCTGGGAACGGTGTCGGTGTCCCCGCTGTCCCGGCAGAAGTTACGGGGGGCGGCGGCAGCCACCTCCGGCGGCCGCTCTCGTGGCGCGGGGGCGCGCACGGTGCGCGGGCGCGGCGGGGCCCACGGGCGGTGTTGTGGCGCCCCCTGGCGGCCGCGCCGTGCTGAGCGCCGTGCCGCAGGTTGGTGCACTCGGGGCCCGCCAAGGGCTCGGCGCTGCTGGAGGCGGAGTTGGCGTTCGCGCTGCGGGCCGGCACGCGGCTGGGCGTGCAGAGCCACCTCTTCAGCCTGGAGAGCCCCCGCGAGCTGGCGCTCTGGACCCGCCTGCTGGTGGACGGCACCCACGGCGCCGCCGAGCTCGCCCAGGAGGTGTCCGCAGGTACGGGGAGGGGGTGGGGGTGTCCCGGCGGGGCGAGGGGTGGAGTGGTGCGCCCGTATCACGGCGCTGAGCGCGTCCCCGTCCGCAGCGTGCACCTGGAAAGGGCAGGAGTGCACCCTGTCCGTCCACATCGACAAGGGCTTCACCATCTCCGCCACGGAGCCGGGGCTCAGCAGGACCGTGCTGCTCCAGCAGCCCTTCGAGAAGTTGCAGATGTCCTCGGACGACGGAACCAAGATGCTCTACCTGGACTTCGGCGGCCCCGAGGGAGAGATCGTGAGTGGGCGTCGCCCCACGGCCCCAGGGAGGCTGGGGGGGCTCTGGGGGGTCCTCACCCCCCGCGGCTCCTCCGGAGCCCTCCCCTCCGCCAGCACAAAGCCGCCCGCTCCGCGACGTTTCTCATTGCAAACGTCCCTCTGCTCCTCTCTTGCAGCAATTGGACCTTCACTCCTGCCCCAAAACCATCGTGTTCATCATCCACTCCTTCCTCTCGGCCAAGGTGACCCGGTTGGGGCTGCTGGCGTGAATCCAGAGTGGGGTCCCGTCCCCCACCGCATCTATGCACCTCCCTTCAGGCCACCTCCTGCCCGAAGCCCCCCCGCTTGGGATGCAGCCCCCTGCGGGGTGATGCCATCCCGGTGCCATCCTTGGGGGTGGCGGTGCCCGATGGCTCCATGCCTCCATCCCTCCCTGCAGTGCTCTGCCCGAGCAGCCCCGCGGACACCACCCGAGTGCCTTGAGATGATATTTTCTGTACAAAGAACCCGTTTGTATGGAAGTTTTATATTTATATCACCCCCGGTTGCAGATGCTGACGGGGCAGCACTCGTCCACCCGGCACAGGGATGGGGGTCTGCCTGCCCCCAGCACAGCACAGCTCCAGGGGCGGATGGACGGGAGCTGCAGATCAGCACTCTTTGCCAAACTGTTCCTTGTCGCAGCGATGGGAGCTGCTGTTCTTTGGGATGGTTGGGCTCTTCGTTTCACTTTGCCAACTCCGCATCGTTTTATTTCTTGGTTCTGGAGGGAGGGCTGCCGGGTGGCTGCTGGGAAACACGTCACGAACCGAAAGATTCTGCATGGAAATGCCTCTTCTTGTCTGATTTTGGTCAAATAAACTCGCAGCTCACACCCAGCATTGGTTCTGGGGGATTTGCACTGGGATGGGTGGGAGGAGGGGATGCGGGCGCCGCGTGGGCTCGTGGTGGGGCAGGATGCAGGGGAGCAGACCTGCGCTGTATGGCACAGTGCTGTCCCATGCAAACTGCGTTTCCAAAAGAAGAAAAAAGAAACAAACCCCCCCCAGCTACGTTACTGTTAACTCAGTGCCACAGTCCAGAAGCAGATGGTGTATTTGCCTATGATCAAAAGCCTGTTTGCACGAGGAAAGAAACTACTGCTGCCATTCCCCTTCCCTTCCTACCCTGCAGCCTTTGGGTTCACTCCAATAAAAGAGGGAATCACTCCCAGTCCTGAGCAGAACTGCCACAAACTGCCACCCCACTCCACTGCAGCGCTGCAGAACAGGCCTTCTGTTTGGAGGTGGACCTTAACTTCCCTGGACTTTTTGTGTTCAGTGCTGGTGATGGGGTGGGGACTTTTCCCAGCCCTTCCCAGCCCTGGCAGTGTGGTGTGGCTGAGGCTGGATGTGACCACCAGGACTCGAGGAGCGGAGGTAAAGGGGGTGGTGAAGTGAGTGCCGGGGGAATGGATGGCGATAGGGAGCAGAGGAGGCTCCCTGCTCCCTCCTGCTCGTGCTCCTCATTAGTCAGCGCTGACCTTTCGGTGCCGTAATCAAACAAGACAGCCCAACGCTTAAATCGGAGCGCTCCGTGCTGACATTTACAATTGGTTCTCACGCTGGAGAGGCCAAATGAGAATTTCCTCGCAGGCAGCGCCCTGCAGGGAGCGGGGATCAAATGACTCATTTGCCAAAGCACGTGTGTGCTGGCCCCTATCAGCCATCAGCCAGGCCCGTATCACATCGCATCCCATCGCATCCCATCATCGCACCGCCCGCTGTTTGTGCTGGAGCTCTTGTGTTGATCAGCCATTCTTGCACACAGTGTGCTCTGGGTCCCTTCCTACCCTGCACTCCCTGTGCTCCACCCCTCCCCCCTTATCTCAGGGTTTTCAGTTAAAACAAAGGGAAGCAAATGGGGCTCACGCAGCATCTCTGGCCCGGGTGATGCGGAAGGAACCGAGCCCACAGGTAACACCTCTGTCCTCCTCACCCCAGAATGAAGCAGCCGATATGGATGCTGCCATTGAGATGACTGGGGACAAATCATCAAAAGGCCGAGGAAATCCAGATGTTTTTATCCCAGCTCTACCACTTTATCTATCATCAATCATCTATCTGTCTATCTATCTATCTATCTATCTATCTATCTATCTACCTATCTATCTATATATCATCTATAATTCTATCATCCAGCCGTCTATCCATCAGCTATCCATCTGTTTATCTATCCATCTATCAATTTATCATCTATCATCTATATATCCATGTATCTATCCAAGTATCAGTCAATCAATTTGTCTATCTATCCATTTATCCATCCATCTCTCCATCTATCTGTCTATCTATCTATCAATCATCTATTCATCCGTCTATGTATCTGTCTACCTATCCATCCATCTATCTTTCTTTCCATGTCTATCTATCCATGTATCTGTCTATCTATCCATCCATCTATCCATCTCTCAGTCCGTCCATCCATCCATCCATCCATCCATCCATCCATCCATCCATCTGTGTATCTATCTATCTCCATATAATATACACATTTAACTTTCTCTATGTGTTCTAGATCAGATGAGGACTTGGGAGGCTGGGGGCCTGAGAACAGCTGAGCTGACAGCCAGAAGACAGAGGTTTGTTCTACAGCCAGGAATGGGATTGTAATGTGTAATGTGGAGAGATACAGATGAGATCCTATCAGAGTTTCTGTGTTTTTGTTATACTGCATATTATCAGTGCTGCAAAGTAGGTCTCCCCCCACCAAAAAACATTCCTTTTCATAGCAGAAGCTTATTTCTGAGCCCTCCACCGTGGTGGTGACATATCCATATGCAATATAAATGACCTGTTGTTTCAAATGATGATAATGGGAATAAATACCAAATTAAAAAAGAATCAAACCTCTTAGGTCAGGAGAAATACCAGAATTTCAAACACCCAGAAAGCTCCTGCTCCAGCAAAGGGCACGTAGCCATGGCAACGGGAGCCCTCACTGTCACGATAATAAAAAAATATATTATTCTAGGAGAGCTCTTAAAAGGGAAATATACATTTCACTGAGGTGGGTGATGAAATATTGGGTGGTGGATTGAGGAATGAGGTGGAGGGGCCTGGGAAGCAGTCCTGGCTGTTCTTCAGTACGCAGCGGGTGGGGAGAGGCGATGGGGAGCCGGGGGGGCTGTGGGGCTGCGGGTGCAAATGTCCTCACTGAGGGTGTCCACCGTGGGATAATGCAGACCGGATGGCAGATGCTGTGAGTTCTGGAGCAGTAGCAGCGTCCTGCAGTGTTGTGATGGGTTACACTGTGTGTTATGGGCCGGCCGGCTGTGAGCTGCAGGAGCTCTCTGGAAAATGGGTCCATACATGGATGGGCAAATCGGAGCAGCCCCGTGCCAGGCTGGCAGGGGAGCTCAGCGATGTCCCCAGGCAGGTCCCCTTCATTCCAGGAGACCGGGTGGCTGTTGGCAGCCAGATAGGGACATTCCTGCTGTTGGTCCTCCTCCCTCAGGCTGTTGCACAGGCAGGCCTCTGCTCACCACTGGCAGTGGTGCTCAGTGCTTTATAAGTGGTTCAGGGGCTGCCAACCCAGGGTCTCCCGAGCCCATACCCTGCCAGCCGGGGCGTGCTCCTGCCTTGCCAGCACTCACATTTCACCCCGCTGTCCTTCCTGCCACAGGTAAGGGGAGCCCAGGGACAAGCAGGAGGTCTGGGGAGCCCCGCTGAGACCCAGCAGCCAGGGCTCTGCAAAGAGGACCCGTGGGGTAACATCCACAACCACCTTCAGTTGGTGGCGACCGCAGCTCTGCTGGCAGCTCTGATCCCAGCACATCACTGGCAAAGCACTGGGGAACTTCTGAACCCCTGCGGGCACACAGGGAACGGAGCTGTATCTGTGGGTGCTGCCCGCGCTCCGTGTCCCTCTGCGACGTGCTAATAAGGGGGTGAATTGCAGCCAATAAGGGGGTGAATTGCAGGGCTGCATCGCGGGCAGAACCCTCCGCGGGCATCCATCCTTTCAGAGCTATCGTCTGCGCAGAGATGTCGGGGCGCTTCACCTCCCGGCGATCGAACAGAGAGTTGGACAGCAGAGTTTGGGCGTTGCACCGCCACCCAACCACGCTCCAGAAGGCCGAGAAGGGCGATGTCAGCAGCTCCGTGCTCCGGAGGGCAGCGGCACTCCCGGCCCGGGGCCGCTCAGCGCTGGCGCTGCAGGGGGAGCTCTCGCAGTGCCGCAGCCGCAGCTCCGTGCGCTCCCAGGCGGCCCCGCCGAGCAGCAGCAGCTCTACACCGCTCCGCTCTCCTCGGCTTCCCAGCGGACGCAGGGCAGGACGAGGGGGGCTGACATCCCGTGGTTTCGCACCTCCTTGCGTCCGTTCCGCCCGCGGTGTTTTCTTTCCTAGCGATCGGTGGGAGTTCAACTTGAGCGGGGATCAATTGCGCCCGTAGGGAGAGCGGGGCGGTCCGCGGGGCGCTGTGCTGGGCGTGCGGAGAGCAGAACGCACCTCCCAGCCTGCCAGCAGCTCCTGCCACGGAGCAGTGCCACGGCACGGTGTGCCAGCCGGCCACGGGAGAACGGAGGCGCTCAGAGAGGCGGTGGTGCCCCATCCCTTCATCCAGCCAAGGTCAGGGGACAGCACTCTGAGCACTGATGGAGCTGTGGGTGTCCCTGTGCGCTGCAGGGGGGTTGGACCAGATGGCCTCTAAGGGTCCCTTCCAACTCCAATGATTCTATGGTGATATGACCAACCCCTGTGCCAGACTTGGTGCTGGGTGGGACAGAGCGAGCGCACAGCTCCGGGGGCACAAACCTCGTGGGCACAGCAGGGTGAGGAGTGTGCAGGCCCTCCCCTCTGGCTATGGGAGGAACACGTGAAGAAATGAAGGAATTAGCAGTTACTTTTCCATCAGAGATGCTTTTTAGTTCTACATCCGTCCCTCGTAGGGGCCATTCTGATGTAAATAGGAAGACCGTATGCCCTTAGGAACGAAGTGCTTGGCTTAGGATGCATAGAAGAGATAAAGGACAGTGGGTAAATTGGAGGTAATTTAGCTTTTATATACACACAAACATAGATGTACGCATCATTACCGTTTTATTTATGCGTGTGTGTGTTTACACATACAGCTCTTATATTTACATATTTATAGGGATGCTAAATGAAATATAGAAATACCATCGGAGACAGCTCCGGGATGAAAGAAACGCTGTGAGCTCATGGGGGTGAAAAAGAAGAAAACAGATATCAAGCAATGATAAAGCAGCAACCCCACTCTATTCCTCCGTTACCAGAAGTGAATTGCAGCGCTGAGCAAATCCATGTTTTACTGCACACTCTGCTGCTGCGTCAGGAGGAGCCTTCCTTCCTCTTCAGCTTGCTGCCTTTCTGCGTTCTAAAGGGGGAAAAAAAACAAGTCCAGGCTTTTTAGCACCGTGGTGAAAATTCACACCTCCCCTGAGACGATATTTCAGCTTCTTCTGCTTTTTTTTTTTTTCCCTTCCTGCCACCATTCCTGATGTCTCTGAGCTGCACTGAACACGAGCTTTAAGTGCGGATGTCCCCCTGAGGAGCTCTCCCACCCAGCCTGGACCCCCACCTTGGCTATGTGGGCTCCTTGGCAGAATAGATGTGCAATTATTCACTGTGTGAGTGGAGCTCTGCCAGCGTCATTCAGACACCCTTTTTTTGGGGGGGGTGGCTTCTCTTGAGACGGTGTGAGACAGCGTTTGGACACACAGAGCCCACCCGAAGAGCAGCAGCCGGGCTCCGCTCCCTTTGAATTGCTCTTAGTGCATTACTCAGTTTTCAATTTCCTCCCCTTCGCTATGAACAACCTGAGCTTTATGTTTCCCTTTTAAGCTGATTGAAATAAAGTATTTGAACAAATGTCACGGGCTCTTAGAAATCTCTTCTCTGTTTACTCTCCTTTGCTTTCGTTCCGTCCATCTCCTGCAGCACTGGCTCTTAGAGCCCTGAGTGCTGTCTGTCTAAATTAATGCATCTTGTAGGCAGGGTGCCGTACAAATTCATTAATTTTTTGTCTATTGGAAATATGCCTTCATGAAGGCTCTGTTCATGTTTCCCTGATAGCTGAATGGGTGAGCTTCTCCATAAACCGTCATTGAAGGTCTCCTTGAGATCCATTAGGTACATACCTCCAGGAGTGCCTTACCCATCCAACAAGCATTTATGTTCTGAACAGACAATAAGCACCGAAGGAGAAGCGTTGTGATTTTCCAAGCTCTTTCCGAGCCATCTGCCATGGAGTGCATGACTCATTGAGGCCCAGGTGGGCAAACCCATGGGTGCATTTCCAACCGTGGTGGTGGAATCCGTGTGGTCCCTTTGCACCTCCATCCCCAGGACCAGCGATGGTGCACAGAACTTAGGCTGCAATGGTTCCCCAGGCAGACAGGAGCAGCTCAATGCACTGCCCCTTTCCAAGGTGATGGTCAGGGCCCAGAAAGCCCTGATGGCTCTGATCAGCCTCACCCGGTGCCTCCATCCACACCCCCACCCCAGAAGCTCCAGTTCAGATTTTGGCCCTTACATCTGAGCTGTGCTAACGGGGTGGTGATCTCACATCCATGCCTGTGCCATCTTTTCCTTGGTGGGTAAAATGTCTGACCTAAAGACCGACTTCTTGGCTCTGACCCTGTGTCCCCAGTAGAGACCCTTCTGGCAGTTGCTGAGCCTGCCCCTCACCTGGGGTTTGACTCCAAGGGTTGGCTCCAGGCCCACCTCATCAGCGCGGTGCTGCCTCACGTGCTGGACTTTTCATTGGACCTGTCGGCCATCCTGTCCTGCTCACCTTGTTTCTGTGCTGTGGGATGGGGGAAGCCCCCGCTGGCTCTGGGGTCCCCATGGGTCCCCACTGTTGGGCAGCAGCCCTGCTTGTGATGCTCCATGATGGTGACGTGGTGAGGCTGTGCATGGAGGGCTCTCCAGCTCTCTCAACAGCAATGCTCTGCATGCTGTTCCATTCTTCTGGGGTGAAATATCTCACCCAAAGGGTAGTTGTAGGGAAATCCCAACCTCTATCGCGTGTGCACCTTCTGCCCAGCACCTGTTTCCCATCCCCTTATGTCTGCAGGGACTAACTGACCTCTCTGGGCATCACGCTGCTGCTCGAGCTTGCCGCCTAACTCTGTCCATCCCCAGGAAAGCTTAGCAGAAAGACTGTGGGGTGATGCTGAGGGAGGCACAAGACGATTTCCAGTTGCTGAATGGTGTGATAGAAAAGGCCATGCAGGATGCTCGGTGACATTTTTAGATGTGTTGATACGGGGTGGCTGTGCCGGCGCCACGCACGCACCATCTGAAGCAGGCTGCTCAGTGCTATGATGTCCTTGGCTCACACCCAGCTCCTGTCCCAGCGTGAGGCCCCAATCTACACGCCTTCCTCTAGACGTGGTATTCTGGTAGCTGGGAGGTCCGCACCGCTCTGGTTTCCCACTCCCAGGGCTCAGAGCACAGATGTGCTGCTTTAACCGATTGCCGTAGGTTCCTTCCAGTGAGAGCGATAGCCGTGTGCATTACATGAAGGCAGTGTAAAAATCAACTTAGCTCCCATCTGAGTTGCACGGAGAAGTGAATAAATTGAGAATTGTTTTTAAAATGACGATTCTGATTGTTCTCATCGTCAGCTGGACTTGTTCCTTCTGCTGCAGGAGCCACAGCCCTGGCCAGAAATACCTGTCCCAGCCCAGGAGTTATTATGGGATGTTTATGGGAAGAGCAAAAGGAGGGTGAAGGATGGAGATGAGTCAGGTAGGAATGAGCATAGGAAGGAGAGAAAAGGGTAAACATGCAACCTGGTCTCAAGAGCCTGTCCTGTTGAGTAGGGAAGAGGTCCAAATGGGACCACAGGGAATGAGATACCAGATGGAGAGGAATGTTGTACTGGGATGGCCTTAGGGTGGGTGATCACTGAGTACTTCCACTCTCATCACGTTCATCAGCAGCTTGCAAGGAGGAGGGACCTTGACCTGGGGTGAGAGTTGGGAATGGGAGCTGGAAAGGACTGGGTGTGGAGGAGAGCACATGGCACACCTGCTATGCGGATGGCTGCCTTTTGCTGCCTTCTCCAAGAGGACCTCCTGGCTGCACTTGGGGGCTTTAGCTGCACACCTAATCCTTGCAGCCCCATCGCTGCTCAGCCCAGTGCCTGCCCCAGCCCCTCCTGGGTTGCTGCTCACCATGAGAAAGGGAAAATCCCAGGTGAGCTTTCTGAGAAGCTCAGTGCACACCTGCTTCTGCTTATCTGCACATCTCACTCTGCCCTGACCACAAAAGGTCCACGTGTCCGTCCTCCAGCCGTGGTGGCAGAGCATCGTGAGGACCACATCCCTTGGTGCTGGTGACTAAGATGCCCTCCACCTCCAGCAACGAGCAGTGGCAGGCAGATGCTGAATGACACCCTGTGTTCAAAACCCATCATTTGCGGCACCTGTTGGGTGGATAACTAAAAAAGCTGCATTTTTAAAACTATAAAGTTCGAGTTCATGGTGTTCAGGGTGCAATGTCAAGCTTTCCTTGGACAGCCAAGGCATTTCCCTCCTCTGTCCCCACCCGGCAACCAAGGTGGGAAGGTCTGGAGAGCTGGAAAGGAAGAGGGAAGGCCATGTCCCGTGAAGGGTACATCCCTTGCTGCCTCATTGCTTTGTGGACCTCTGCTCCAGGCTGCAGCAGGATGAGGCAGAGTGGCGATATGTTCTCCATGCAGCTGGGCACCATGATACCCATCAGAACCCTTTGGGTCAGGAACTGTTGCAGTCACTATCGGCACACAGCGCTGTCTGCCTGCGGGCATCCTGTCCCCAGGGTGGGTCGGTGGCTGGGGTTGGTGCCAAATGAGCCCTTCCTCTGTGCAGGGCTGAGAAGGACAGGAGGAGTTTGGCATGGGTGTGCTATGAGGAAGGGGAGACTGCAATAGAAACCACAAGGACTGCGGCGCTGGGATAACACCGTGAGCAGCAGTTGCTGATGCTTCACCTATTCCACAGCTTGAAAGCATGGAAATAAGTTCAAAGCAACGTTTCTTGTGCTCTTTATCACCTTGGCATCAGCCGTGCTGCAGGCGTTGCCACCACCCCAGATCCATCAGCTTGAGTCCCACAGCTGCAAAATAAGGGCTGAGCAGCACCTGTAGTGCATGCTGGTGGAACTTGGTAGGGTGTGCACAGCTCCTGTAGCTCGATGTGTGCAGTGCATCGGCTCCCCTTTCTCTTTGCAGGATGCTTGGTGCTGCTGGGGCTGGGACAGCCCAACAGAACCACACCTGGTTGGAATGCCACCGAGCTGTCCTGCTGGTGCTGGTGCATCACGTGTGTTCAGGATGGGCCGCTGCTGTGCACACAGCACAACCCAAGGGCCTGCTCCTGCCCCCAGGGTGCTCCTGCCCTGGGATGCTCCAGCTCCCAGCTTCACAAGCTCAGGGACAAACCATTAAACAAACATCAGGAAAAGCAAAATCTTCTTAGCAATTACTTCAGAACTGAGATTGCAAGTCTGCTGGTTTTGTTCGTGCTCATCTGAAAGCCTTTGACACATCCGTGCTGTATGTTTCTTTTATGAATATGCAAATCAAAGCAGCAAAATTACGGATAATGATATGTAGTCAAAACTTTTCAGAAGTTAATGCATATTCCTTATTTTGCAGATTTCTATCACATTTGTATTTGCAAAATAGATGAGATAGCACTGCTCAAGTGCACAGCTTCCCCGTCACTGCGGCAGCGATACACCTTTCACAGCCATAGGGAGCTGCCACCGCCTTCCAGTGTGCCCTGTGGGAAGGGGACATTGGTGTGAGGCCTGAGACATGTCCCATATCTCATGTCTCATGGCAGCCTGATGGAGCTGCAGGTGTCCACTGCAGGAGAGTTGGACCCTTCAGTGGTCCCTTCCAACTCAAACAGTTCTGTGATTCTATGACCCAGTGCGGTTCCTGCTCTACAGTTGGGGCAAACTCATGCCCAGCCACCCCCATGTGAGGTTCCCAAGGTTTGGAGATCACTGGCTTTTACCCCCTGACTGCTCAGAGTAGGGCAGAAACAGCTCACTGGGCATACTTTGCAGGCTGTGTGAGAAGACTCTGCTGTGCTGAAGGTGGAACCCATTGGATCACCCAAGCAGCATCCCAAACTCCTTTTCCTTGTTGTCTTTCTTCATCCCTCATTGCACAATGTAGACATGAGCCAAAGGAACAACCCAGGCTCATTTCTGTGCTGGGGTGACTCCAATCCCTGCATATCCACTCTTGCTGGAGATGCTACCTGGGTGCTGTGCCGTGATGGCCACTGCATGGAGATGGGCTGTGATGGGTTGGGGTTGGACTAAAATGATCTTAGTGGTCTTTTCCAACCTTAATGATTCTGTGATCCTACAAAATGTGCTCCTACAAAATGTGCTCCTGGTACATGGTTCATTCAGAACTATCAAAGGGAAAAGAAATTGCTGTAGATAAAGATGTGCTCACTCAGTGGGTGGGGAAGAAGAGAATGGCACAGACGGGTGGCTTGGGGAGAAGGTGGGGGTGGAGAAGCTGTTTTAGAAGGTGCTGAGCTTTGGTGGAGGTGCTGCCCAGAACAGGTCAGGAGCTGACACCTGCCTGCAGCCAGAGAGCTCCATCCCTTTGGCCATCAGGTGGGCTTTGCAGCAGTGTGCACAGCCATGAGGACCTGCAGCACCCTGGGCTCCAAGCAGAACCTCGCCCATGGTCTCCACGTGCTGCTGAGGCTCCTACAGGCCCTTGTGCTGTTGTCTTCCCTTTGAGTTTGAAGAGGAGCTTCCCATGGAGGATTGCTCTCACCCATGGCTGAGAGCGCTCACGGGTGCACCTTTGCACCTCCCAGCCCAGCCCCGGTGGGAACGCGACCCTTTTGTGGTCTATCCTCCCCCAAATTAATTTCATCACCTTTAATAATGCGCGTGGGAGAGCGGTTTCCAGCAAGTGACACCCGCCGAGAAGCCCCCCCGGCAGTGGCCTGCCAGCCCTCCTCCTCCTTCTCTTTCTTCTTGCAAACACCTACATCCTTCCTGTATTGTTTGAAACCACAAGATAATAAACTGAGAAGCAAACGCCGTCAAACGTCGAGTGGAAAGGTCTGTGGTGGGAGGTGGACCTTCACGCCTCGTGGGCTCCACCTCCCGCTGCAAATACCACCAGAAACCTCTGTCCTGAACGATTGCATAACGAGCAGCAAAGCCACGGTGCATGGCTGGCACTCCAGCCTTCTTTGTGGTCATCAGGATCTCGGCCAGCCCTGCTGGCTGGATTTGGCAGCCTGGGGCTTGTGGCACGTTCTGTTCCAAGGGGCTCCTCGCTGGGTTCTTGCCAGCAGCTATTTGGGCAAAGGGCTTTTTCAGGTGCTTGGTCCCAGCCAGCAGGTTGGCAGCCCACTGCCCAGCAAGGGCACACCAGGAGATAGGGACGCACTGGGAGCTGCCTGTCTTGCAGACCCTCAAGATATCTGAAACACAAGGCCCTGGGTGAACGTCCCTATGCCCACCTGCTTCAGAGTGCACAGCTGAGGACCAACTGCTGTGGTGTTCTCAAGCCATTGTGGCTTTGGATGGTGGGCACATTTGAGCCCCCAGGCATCAGCAGTGGGGGGCTGGGTGCTGAGCATGGCACGGGTGCTGGGTGCATCCTGTCCTGTGCAGTGTGGCTATGCTGCCCTGCGTCCCTGCAGGACAGTGACCACCACAAGACCAGAACCACTGCAGGTGAGGACCAAGGTTTGTTTTCAGGCATGGCCACCCGGTGGCTATCTGGGCAATGAAGTAAACTGTCTATAAGGACTTGGAGAGCAGAGCAGGACCAGCACTTGCTGACCCATTGCTGTGCAAAACATGGTAGCAAACAGTCCCATGCAACTGAACCTTAGGAAAGAACTGAAAGAAGAAGGGAAAGATGAACTGGCAGAGGGCTCCTGTGACACTCCAGGAGCTGCCAGCTGAGCACTGGCACTCCAAGCACACACGGTGTTGCTCAGCTGCAAGGAAATCCTTCACTCAGGTTTGCTTGTCACTGTCAATCTGTTCCCTTGCTCCTCTGGGATGGAGGCATTCAGGAAGGTCAAGCCAGCTCCCAGTTAGGCAATATTTAATGGACTTATTCTTGAGGTAATCTGAGGTTACACCAGAGGAAATATTTAAGTCCTGATAAGACAAGACAAGGCTTCACTGCTGTCTGTGGCAAGGGAACCCAGATGATATCTTGATCCACTTCATGCTGATGTTGGAGTGCTGCCCAGTTCTGAGCGCGTGGGGTGAGCCTTGTATTCCCCACACCTGCGCTTCGTGGTGCACTGAACTGAGTGGAGGCCCTGAGGTTACCAGGACTTGAGACCAATTCAGACTCAGACTAAAAGCCACCAAAAGCACGGCAGGATCCCCTGTTCCCATCCTGAACCAGGGCTGTGCTGTGCTTTGGGGAGAAGCCCATGCAGTCAGTGGGGCTTACTGTGCAGTGAGCGTGGGCACGGCCCAGGGTGGGCAGATGGCAGGAGGTTGGAAGGAACGCAGCAGAGGCACGTTTTGATCTCGTGGAAAACTTCCGGATGAAAGACCAAACAATGAAGTTTATGTCTCATTCTGCATTCACATTTTCTTTTCATTTTGGGTTTGAGAAAGAAGAAATTATTCGTATCTTCAGTTCCTCCCCTCTCCTTCTGTCTGCCTTTCTCTCCCTGTGCCAAACACGGGAACACAAAGCAATGGAGGGGTGATGTTCATGGGAAGACATTTGCTCCAGGTTTTCCAGTCTTTTCAGCTCTGCAGCATTAAATAATGCTGCAACTGTGAAAAACTGCAGCTTGAAAAGGCAAAACTGAAGTGCCGAGTTATTCCAGTACAGAGAAAAGAAAGGAAATCAATCCTTGGATGTTTCCTGCTTTAATGCATTCGGTATTATGGAAGGGCTGAAGGAAAAAACCCAACAAATACAACCACGGGACCCGACCAGCAGTCCTGCATTGCTGAGGGGGTCTGAGAAACCAGATTTTTCTCACCTCTCGAATGGAAACTATGCATTTGTATTGCATCATAAATTCAGATTGTTTTTCAATCATTCAAAGTGAGACATTCACCATTTCTTCTCATGGCTTTTGGAGCCCCAAACCTGATTCAGCCTTCGGTCTGAAAGTGTTCCCAATGCAGTTACTGAGTGCTGAGAGGGGCTCTGAGAGCCCACGGAGCTTTGGCTGAACGTCTCCCAAACCCTGAGGAGGGTTTTCCCCCACGTGCTTTGAGCCCACAGTTTGGTGCTTGGGGTGGGGATGGGACCATCTCCCCACAGCCTAAGCGAAGGAGCCAGGACTTGCCCACCCAGCTCACAGCGGGACCCCTGGTGGGATGAAAGTCCTTTTGCTCACGCTCAGAGCAATTAGTGTGATGTGCTCTGAGCTTTATTAACTCAGCCTCACTTTCCAGGCTGGCTGTCCCTAGGGAAGGCAGAGAGGCCACGGCCCTTTGTGACCCTCGCTCACTGACTGAGGTGATGCGAAGAGCCCCCAGGAGATGCCTTTTGGGGATGGAAATGGCCTTCATGTCCATCCTGTCCCACCTTCTTCCTCAGATAACCTTAGAAGCTGGCAGAGCCTCTCTGTGTGACATTTCCAAGCTTTTGGCAGGGCAGCTTGGGGGAATGCTTGCGCTCTTTTTTCCCCCCTGTATCCCACAGTGATTCAGGTGAGTGGGAGACTGCACAAGTCCTATAATGGGTGGTGCTACCCAACCTCTCTGCCAAAAGACCAGCCACAATTAAAGCAGTTAAATGAGGATCTAATTACAAAAACGCCCTGCATAACTACAGCAATATTTTGTGTAAATTGCTGGAGGATAAAAAATTAGTATAAACTGTGCTGCAAGCCAATACATCTACTCCTAGTGTAGTGCTTCCGGAGAAGCATCTAGCAAATGTCTGCGTTCCAGAAAAAGAAAAAGGTTCAATATGTTCTGAAATGCCTCTATCCCATTTCTCTGCTAACTTCCCCCAAGCCATGCTGTCTTCTGGAGAAGTCCCAAATCCCTGGGATTTCTTCCAGTCTTCCTCTCATGGCAGGCATTACAGGCTCCTAACCAGAAAACAGATACGGGTGCACGTTACCTGAGTGCCCCAACGGGATGAAGAGGTGCGTTTGGGCACCCAGCATCCCCAGCAGACTCCTGCTGTGTGGCACAGAGGGATGTAGCACAGAGTTGGTGGAGCAGGAGGTGGGTCTGAAAGTCAGTGTAGCTCCTGCCAGCCCCCATATCATTCCTTGTCCCACTGGGTGCAGATGGTGGCCCTGGTGTTCCCTGTGGGACCATGGTGGGTAGCACGGGACCCCTCTGCTTCACAGAAGACATTGACCTACAGTTCTGTGGTCTATTCTATAGCCATCACTGTCTCCTGTAACCAAAATTCATCTGGAGAGCAATAAGATGCACATTAATTACATATTGAAAAGCAGTAGATGCGTTACTCTTTCCCATGGACTTGCAGTGCAAGGTGCTTGGCTCATAATCAAATTGCAGTGTGATTTCAGCCTGAGGAATTCCATCCTCCCACAGAAGCTGAGTGCTGCCAGGACCCAAAGCAGTGCAGGTGATTTTATGAGCAAGGGTCAGCCCTGCAGCACCCCCTGGCATTGCTCCTGCTGCAGTGTGTGGCTCCTGGGAGGTGAGGATGGGGGCGTGCCTTGGACTAGGGGACATTCAGGATCCTACTCTTCTCAGGGCTCTGCCATTGAAGGGGGCTGGGAATAGTGAGCAGCCTCCCTCAGGACCCAGCTTGGCAAGGGGAGAGCACATAGCCCCCCACTATGTTCCTTTGCTCTTGGAAACCTGACCATCCCACTCAGCAAATGAGGGGCGATAGGTGATGCATTGCCATGAGAAGTCGTATCCAATTCAATCCTGGGCAGAGTCTTGCTGTGGGCTCCCAGCCTTTGCTGCCTGGGAGACACATGAGCACGGGCAGAGGGCAAAGCAGGGCTAGCAGGAGACCTGGAGCAGCTGAGATGGAGAGCTGAGCACTCTGAGCACCAAGTCCTTTAGCTGCAAGCCAGCACCCCAGTATCACCTGCAAAAACACCCACTGCATTAGTGGACCTTCTGTCCCCACAAATAACACTGGCAGAGCAACAGAAAGCTCTCTAATGGGCTCGCAGAGTAATAAAGTAGCCCCACTAGGAATAAAGCCTAAAGCAGTTACCGTGCCAGGTATTATGCTGATTGACCACGTTGCAGCTGAAAGTCAAGAAGAGTTGAGGATACAGCGATAAAACATTTGATCTAAAATCAGACTCTAAATTGCCCTTCTGGACAGCACAGCATTTCACCCAGGAGAACTGTTACTCCTCTCATCTCTCTCCTGCAAAAAATCATTGCTCAAGCAGATAATTTTGCACTGCTCGTGCACTTGGGTGAGGACTGCTGCACTCTGCACCATGGGCTCATACTGAGGTGATGCTGAGCGTTTTGGACCAGGGGGTGCAAACCTCCTTCATACACCTCCCTGCTCCAAAGGGTTAAAACTGCCAAAATCCCACTGATGAGACCGGGAAACTCCCCATTACATTTCACTGTGTTGCTAATTACGGCCTCACAAGCCCAAGTCAATTAGCGAGGCTTCTCCCTGTGTGCCTCTTGGCTTTCATCTCCATCATTAGGAACACCTGCCTGGGTGTGGCTTGGATGGGCTGGGGTTGGACTTGGTTGTCTGAGTGGTCTTTTCCAACCTTGGTGATGAGGAGAAGGGGTTGCTCCTTGTCTAGGAGTAGCAGCTCTGCAGGTGGTCTGGCACCAGAATGTGAGCAGTATGGAGCAATTGCACCTGCACAGGCAGGAGGAGAACGGGGGGAGCTGATATCCTTCTTCAAATATGGAAGAAATTACTGCAACAAGGAAAGCAATGAGTTCTCCGTGATGCTCAAATGTGAGGGATTTGCTCTGTTGGGAGAGAGATTTAGGTTAACTGCCTGGAATTGAAAGGTTCTCAGTGGGAGGTTAGGCGCACAGGGAGGGTTCACGCGGGTCTGACCCTGCCCCAAGGCGTACAGGGAGATCAGGTAACTTTTCAGACCCAGTTAGTGTATTTTCTACTAAAGCTAATACTAAATGAAGGCTGATGTCACTCTGCTCTACTCAAGGGCTGCTGTACTTACACCAGAATGGATAACAGGACAAGGAAGTGGCACTTGGTGCTTTCTATCTGCCGTTCAGAGAGCAGGAAGGCTGGGGTTAAAACATGTTACAGCTCTAATGAAAGTTGATTCACAGAGCCACATCTTGAATTCATGTCTCACTCTCATGCAGAGAAAGCAAATGTTCTCAGCAGAGGGGGCTGCCACTCAGCCACTCGGCAATAAAGCAGTGATGGCCTTGGGTGAGTAGGAGAGCACATCCCTCCAGGCTGATTGCAGGAGTTGGTGTCCCAGGGCCTCTCCATCCCATGCCATGTTGCTGTTGCCTCCACTTCTCCCAGCATCCAGGGTGGGCTGATCCCAAACCCAGTGTGCCCCGAGCCACCTGGAGATCCTCCTCACCACCCCACTGAGGGCAGAGGACAGCTTCTGGGTGGCAAAGAGTAGGATTTTGGGGTGGCTCCTGTTGGACATAGCAGCGGGGTGAAGGGGATACTGCAGCACACGTCAACCAGAGGACATAGCAGGACAACCTCCAGCACGAGCTCCTTGCCCTGTGTGATGGACCAGAGCTTGGTACTGTAGACAGACTTCATGCAATAAGCAAAGGGCACAGCAGCATTTTGGAAGAGTATATAAAACCACTGGGCAATGAAAAATATCATTTATCCCATAAAAAAACCCTTAAGCCTGCAGGGTGAGGTTCTGAATTGTTAAAATGGCCTGAAGGCTTAAAAAAGTTATTCTAAGTCATTGGAGGATATAAGTGTTAAAGCCACCTTTGTCATTAACAGATAACAATGGGAATACTAGGATCTTAACTACAACATTTGGACCTAAACAAGGCCTGATGCCCCAAATTGCACGAGAAACACAGCCGTGCTGCTGATTCACATTTTTCCATTTAAATGCACACTGGCAGAAATTAGGCCTTACCTAAAATACTGCAAGCTGTGTGCTAGGAACAGAGCATGGTGAGACTCCTACAGCCAAGGCTGCCTCTGAAAATGGGCTTAAAATGGTACATTAATTAATGGGTTTCCTTCAGACAGGCAGCCTGGGGTGTGAAATTCCACATTCATGTTAGTTTCTGTGCCGTTCACATTTCCCATCCTTGCCATTTGTTCTCGTCCTTCTCACCGGTGTTTCCTAGGAAGAGTTGGGAAGGGCTCTTGTGGGCACCTGGCAGCCCATGGACTGGGGCACGGCTTACTCCAGGGAGGTGGTGGAGTCACCAACCCTGCAGGTGTCTAAGAAATGTTTAGATGTTGTACTGAGGGATGTGAGTTAATGGGAAATACTGGTGGTAGGTGGATGGTTGGATTGGATGATCTTGGAGGTCTATCCCAACCTTGGTGATTCTATGATACAATTCCACGATGCTACACTTCTGTAGCTAAATGCAAAGGGCAGCTGCTCAAAGTACCCTCTGCTGAGCGTAAGGTTGGCGTTTTTCAAGAAAGCAAATGAAGAATACTTGTCTGCTGTGGTTGATCGTTGCTCAGCGATCCATTTTAATTGCCAGAGGTGGTCCCAGACATAGCAGGTTAAGTCCTGTTGGCCCAAAGCAAGGGGAAGAAAGAAAACAAGTGAGGATGTGGTGGAAGAGGAGGGAGGGGTGGGACAAGGACGAGTCATGGGCACCATGGCCATGTTGGCCAAGGCCAACCCCAGAATAAGGAGACACCGGTTCAGTTCTATTTTTTGTATCTTTTATTATAAAGAAAGGTAAGATAAGCATTGTGAACCGAATGTGCCAGGTGCTGCAAACACAGCACCATCAAACGAAATAAAAAATTAAAATAAAAATAAAAGAAAAATGCACCTTAGGAGAAACCGTAATTATGCTCTCTAATTCTTCATAAATAGACAAAAATCATTGTCAGCAATTTTTTAAATAGATGGACATATGGCAGAAAAAATATAATAGTGCCATACAACATGGGTATAAATTGTCCATTTCTTGCTGTACAAATAATAGAAACAAGTTTGGCAGGCTTTTTTTTGTTGTTTTTTTTTATACACATCTCCCTTCTATGTATAACTAAAAAATGTGCTACAATTAATATAAAATGCTTTTACTATAAAGTAAACTACTAATTTTTTTTTTCACAAAAAAATCTTAAAGATGTCTTTAGCACAGCTCTAAAACACTTAGTAAACTACTTACAACTATCCAACAAATTATATTTCCATCATCTGTTTCACATCTTCCCTCCCATATTTTGCCTTCTCCTCTCCCCCACCTACCTAGGAATAGTTTTTATTTACTTTTTGTATTTTTTTTTTTTGCCAGACATCCAAGGCCTTTGCATGTACAATATTCACACAAACTTCACATTTTTCTTGCACAAAGTTTAGTGCTGTTAGCAAGTCAAAAGAGTGCATCCTCCTACTGAGCTGGCCTAATGCTTGAGGACACCAGACCTGGACTTACGCTGCATCTAAAAGCAGTTCACTAGGAAAGTAGTCTGTAGCTAAGCTGATGGCAAGCAGAAAAATTGTGTCCTTATTTCATTGTTATTTTTTTTTTGTTGGTTTTGTGTTTATTTGTTTTTTTTTTTTAATTATTATTTTATTTTTTTGTTCTTTGTGATTAACGAGGTTCTGGTCTTCCACGGAAAGTAGACTTTAGAGTTCAAAAGTAATCAGAGAAAACTGCTCTTAGAGCCTAGGGACGAAGCCAGCAACGAGGTGCAGAGGTTGCTCTCTTGGCAGTACGACTTGCTCGGAGCCTCGTCACGTTGTCTGTAAGATAGAGCCTCCCAAGTGTCCTTCATCTGAGCCTCCTCGGACAGATGGTGAGCCTTAGGTGAGGTAGAGTGCCTTGTCCCTTGGCAGCATGCTGTAAGGGAAACGAGAGGAGGAGGTGAGGCGGGCAGGAGGACGGTCCTTGGGAGATAGAAATGAGCACTTGCACAGCCATTTGCACACCAGGCTCACCACTCACACGCCATAGGATCACAGCACATCCCGAGCTGGAAGGGACTAACAGGGATCACTGAGCCCAACCTCTGGCTCCACACAGCACCACCCAAACCCTACAGCTGAGAGCGGTGCCCAAACGCTCCTTGAGCTCCAGCAGCTCAGGGCTGTGACCCCAGGAGATGATTGGGTCCCTCTCCCAAATGAAACCACGTGTGGGTTTTGCTCTGAAGCCCATTTCATTTCAGTGGGTCTTCTTGTTTGCACAGATCTGATAAAAACGTTATCGGCTCCACAAAGACATCTTGGCCTAAAAAGTAGAGAAGAACACTGCAAAGCTTAGGGAAATTCTGGTGTGGGTGTGATTGTGAGCGGAATAATGGGGAAACAGCAGTCAACAAGCAGTGCTTTTGTTGATAGAGTGCAGCACAGACGAGTCTGCATTTTGTTAATCTCCACATTTATAATCTGCATTTTAAATGCAGAGTGTTCCCTACTGCACTCAGCAAAGATTTAATGCCAGTGAACAGCAGAGAGGTATTCTGATACTAAAACTTCATTAATTTTACAAAATAGGCTACAGAACACTTCCCAGTTCATTACAGCATATTGCCATAAATAATTGAACCTGAACTAAGTGCATTTGTGATGTTTTGCCTCTGTCTTTTCATAAAGTTTGCTCACTTAGTGTCTGATTTGGAAATTTCCCCCACTTAAGAGTGAATTGCTTCATGGTTAGCGGGGATTGGTGAGGCTGCCAGCATCTGGATGGAGCAGGATGGACAAGGTTTACCGGAGAGCATCTCCTCCTTAACCCCAAAGAGTGGGAAAAGAGGAGAAAAGGTGCTGAATGCTGATACCCCAAAAGAACCCAATCTGGGTGGGGAGGCGAGGCCTCACTTTGCAATCAGCCTGGATGTGACTGCAGGAGCACCACCACTTCTGCTGGGCTTAAACACTTCTGTGCCACATCGTTGGGTGAACACAGGCCTCCCACCATGGGTTGGCATCGATCTGGGACAGCTATGTCAAGGAAGAGCCACGCCAGCGCACCTCTGTAATGGCATCATGTAATGACACGCAGGTACTGGTTTTAATCAGCTCACATAATTTGCAGGCCTAGGCTATGAAATTCATTGGAATTTTAGACAATACACAGAATAATACAGGCTTGAAGGGCCTTGGAACTGCCTGGTTCCCATGCAAAGCAGGGTCAGCACAGAGCAGGTAGCTCAGCATCTGCAGAGTAACACTGGGCCTTAACAACAGCATCTCCTGAAACCTGGAGGATAAAGTTACCTCCTGCAAATGAGAGAAAGGAGGTAGGAAGATGACTGCAGTTCAGTGCTGCCACCACAAATCTAAACAGTAGGAGACAAATGCAAACAATCCCTGAAGACAGCTTTGGTATGGAAAGAGCAGAAAGAAATGGTGAGGTGCCTGGATGAATTACGAAAGGTTTGCAAGCATTTGTAAGCTCAGCTGCAACCAGGATGCAGGGGAGCGAGGTGCCTTGGAGAAGCTCACTGCAAACACAGGTGGGTGCCTGGGAATGAGCAAGTGTGAGAGCAAGGCTGTCAGGTGGGGGAGACAGGGGACTGCGTAAGTCTGTGATACGATGGCAAAAAGCAATGAAATTGGATGCTGCAATTGCTTGTGGGAAGTGATAGTCATGCACTAAGCAGAGATGGAGAAAGGAGGCTTGTGTCTTTGCTAGCAGGCTGGGTTAGCTTGGGCTTAAGCCCAGAAAGAACTAGAAAAATTGGATGGAAGTCAGTGAGCACAAACTCATTATAAATGGGGAGAGGATGGGCTAAGAAACATTGAAAGCTCCCTCTAAGATGGCTGATTCATGAATTAAGGAGCGTCTGTTTGAAGGATCCTGGAATCTGAGGGGTATAAGGGAAGAAGAGAAGTTCAATGGCATCATAATTAGCACCAGTTGGCTGGGAAAAAAAAAATTAAAGAAACTTCAGCAATCCTTCCTAAAGGGATCTGTTAGATGGGGAAGGACAGAGAAAGCCCATCTTTTGCTTTTTCAGATGACAAACACAAAAGGAAATGTAAGACTGGGAGGTTTTACCCCAGCTAAAGCAGTGCCAGTGCATCACAGAGGCTAAAGAAATGCCAAGGGCAGGCACGAAATCAGCATCCTCGTCTGAGAGCCAGGCACAGTGCTCACGTGCTGGGGCAGTCAATGGGATCCTTGCTTTCAGAAACCTGGGGCTCCACAGCTGAGCCACATCATGACAAAATAATCCCTTTTCCACCTGGACTATTGCTGATGTTGCTTTAATTACAATTAAGCTGAACGCCATTTGGAGGTTGAAATGGGCAGTAACATGATCCCGAGGCTTCCCAATGATACCCAAAGCCATGCTGATTAATCAAACCCAATGAGATGCCTGTTCCCTTTGCTGCTCTGCATAAACCCTGCTGGCAGCTGTGGCTGACCTTGTGCCCAGCTCAGAGCAAGGCAGAGAGGAGCAGCCCAAAGGTTCTGAGCATAGCTGGCAAATCAGTGCAGAACTGGATCAACAGCACAGTCAGGAAGATGAAGAGATCTGCATCATCACTTTCCTGGACAACACATTTAAGATATGCACGGGCTGCAATTCAGTAGTAAGAAGGGGGTTGTTCTACTGATGTGTGTGGACACTACAAGTGGATGCTACAGAGTCGTAGAATCATGGAATCATTAAGGTTGGAAAGACCACTGAGGTCATCCAGTCCAACCACCATCCCATCCCCACCACAGCCCCTATACCATGTCCCTCAGAGCCACATCTAACCTTGTCTCAAATACCTGCAGGGAGGGCACTTTGGCACTAAATATTAGGGGCTGGTGGGAGCAGGAGGTGATGGCAGTGCTCGTGCACCAGGCTGTGCAGTGAAATGAAAGAGGCCTGGCTGTCAGCAGCTGGTCAGTCTTGCTGCAGGAGATGGTCTCTTAAAACAGACGATGACATTTTTTTGGTGCACTAAGAGCTCTCTGATCCATATGCATCTGAGTTCATTTCTATAACCCACTCTCGTAATTATCTGGTAGTCTCTGCATAATCTGTCTGGTTTTAAAATGTTTTTTTTTTCCAGGAAGGCATGATAAACCCATGAAATTCAATCTTTCTGCTGTGACAAAGTCATGAAATGCATGAGCTTTGATCATGAATTGCATGGGCCCTGTGCTAACAATACGGTGCTACAGCCGGATGGCAAAGAGCTTGTTTTAGCAACACAAAACCCAATCCTGCCTACAGTATTAGCATTTCCCCTGTGTCTGGGAGTCACCTCTGCTCGGCATCTTCACAAATAACCCTCCAAGTGTTCTGCCCGCAGCATCTAAAATGACTTCTATCATCAAGTGCCAATGAGCTTCCTCTTCTGGGGTCATCTGCAGTGCCTTTGCTAAGGAGCATGCGAGATTCCCCAGTAGAGCCCACAACAATCCCCATAGCTGAGCACCCTCTGCAGGCAGACACAGCCCTGTTCTAATGGCTCGGTGAGTTATTTATTTCCCTGAAAGAAATAAACCTCTGTACAGTCTGTGCCCAGCCCAGCAATTGTAAGTGCACTGCTGGCACAGGCGGGAGCTGTACTCTGAAAAGCCTGGGAGCTTGCTATTATCTCCAGTGAAAGCACTATGTTCCAGCACTTCAAGCAAATCAAACAATACTCAGAAGCTACCAACCTCCTTCCCTACCTGCTCTAGCAGCAACCCCCGTGCCTGTTTGACAGAGCACAAGAGCAGGCTTGAAGCTGTTAATGCTGAGCCAAGGGCCCTGGATTAAGCTGTGGTTGGAAACGGCTTTTACACCCTCGCTCTTGCCCAGCTTTGAGATGATCCTGATGTTTTTATTTACTGGGGAATTCAAGCAGCATTGAAGGGACCTTTGTGCTGGCCCTTTCAGGGTGTAAGTGGGAAGATCTGGACAGAAGTCCACCTGCAAGGTGCAGAGGAATGAAGTATCACACATCTCTAAGGAGGAATGAGGCTTTGTGCCCTCCGTGGTTAAACCCTGGGAAGGATAGAGACAGCTAGAGGAGACTGTGGCCTGGGTGGTAAGAGCGATCACTTCAGAAGCAGGACATTACTTATGGACATGGCTAAATGCCCTCCAACCCCAGCATCTGTTTGCCCTCCAGCCCCAGCATCCCTTGGGATTCTGCTCAGGGTACACTACACGGCCACAAAAGGAGAAGCTCTTCAACATGAGTACAGTTTAAGCTTCTCAAGCAAGCAGCAAACCCACACATTTGCTGCTCTGGTTGCACACAGCCACCACTGCCAGCCAGCCCACACAACTATCTGGCAAGTAGCACTAAAATACCTATTTACAGGGCATAATCATAGAGTCATAGAATCATTACGGTCGGAAAAGACCTCTAAGATCATCTAGTCCAACTGTCCACCTACCAACAATATTGCCCACCATGTCCCTAAGTACCACATCTACACATTGTAGATGCACCGAATACTCAGGACATGGATTTTGTTGTTGTTGTTGTTTTTTGCACATAATGGCCTGGGCTTCCCTGTCTTGCTCTGGAAGGAAATGTCTCAAACCCTTCCATTGCTCATGGGATGGAAAACCTCCAAAAAGTGAAAGTCCTTCATGGCCAGTGAAAATATGATCCGTGATTTTTAAGCTACCTGCCTCCATAGCATCATATCAGTGAGCCCACAGAGAAGAGGAAATCTTGAACACCATTTACCATAATTAGTCTATCAAGTTAGTTGCTGTCCATTTTGGGGTAGGTTCTCAGCTGTTGTAAGCTGTCAGACTTCCAGCCATTTACAAAGACATGATGTACCCTGTGCTTTGTAGTTAAAAGGCGCTGACCCATTTTGCTCATGGGAGGCAGAAAAACCTCTTCAGAAATTGCTCCCAGAACTCAGCGATGGCTAAACCAAGTTTACTGACACTTTAAGCAACTCAAGTGACTCAAACCTAGGATTCAAGCTATGGGAGGAAGCACCATGACAAGTAAATGCACATTCTTTGCGCAACGTGACATCTTCCTCTCTTCATCACCCACCCCTTTTGGAACAACAGACAACCATACGTTCATAGTTCAGATGAGAGAAAATGTGTGAGCAATGCCCCGCTGTCTACTGGCCTGCAGTGGTTAATCCCACACTCTCTGCTGGGGTAGTCATTGTCCCACTCAGTGCTTCCTGGGGGATTTGATGCACCAGGCGAACGGGGTCCAACGCTGTTTGAAAACTCAGAGGAGATATGTGAGAAGTCCTGTTGGGGTGGAGAGAAAAGGAAGGGTTACATGCATGGACAGAGGCAGGAGACACCGAGCATCTAAGAATAATGCTTAAACATGATAGTATGCCCTGAAAGCACTGCAGCGCAGGGTGTAGAGCCCCTACATAAGGAAAACAGCCCAGGACCCAAAGCCCCATGGTGGGGCTGAGCAGAACACAAGCTGCTGCAAGCATGTGTCCATGCAGCTACATCTCCCATCCCTCTGCCCCTCTGTTATTTGGGTCCTCAAGGGAGTGGTTCGTGGCTGCAGGAGAAGCACAGCCAGGAAAGCCTTCACATCAGTATTTGGGCGATCAAACCCATTTTTCCACTTGAAGTGCAGCTCCCTTTGCAGTAAGGCATTAGCCTGTCACACAGTACAGTAACAAGGTAAGGAACAGCCACACGAGCAATGCTGTCTCCGTCAGCTGTCACTGCTGGCAATTTAACAAGGGCTCTGTGGGGCTGTTTTGTCTGAAAGCCGATCATGATCCCAGTCTGGGGGGGCCTGCTTAATTAGGCAATGTGTACGAAAAAGGAGAGTTGTGGCAGTCACCTGACCAAGATAATGATTTTATCAGAAATGCCCCAATTACGGAAGCACGTTTTTTTTCCCTTACATTTAATTTTTTACTGACAAACACGTGGAATGAAGCTCCACAAAATGCTGCCCTCAGCAACTACAAATATCCCAGTTAAAGTGATTATGAGGATCCCCTGAAATACCAAAGCTACATTTGCTTTTGTAGAGCCAAAGCACAACCGAAGTGTGGGAGAAGTTATGTGGGATAGCCTGAGCAAGCTGGAAATAGAATTCTGTGCCTGGATTTACTTTCCCAGATGTATCACCTCCTTACAGTGGTCAGGAATGACCGTGCTTCCACGTCCCTGCTCTCCTTTTCCTTTCTCCCACTGCAATAGCTATTCCAAAATGAACAATTTCTGTTTTCTCAGAGCTAGTCCCAAACTGAATGGGTCATATTATGTGAAAGAAAGCTTTGTTCATTGCTAAAGTACTGTGTGAATTTTGTGATATACAGCTAGTAAACATGTGAAACCCAAATTACTCAACCATCTGGGTGAATAATACAGTTAAAAGTATCATCAAGTAAATGGTAGCAGCTGTGAATTCAGAGCATATGTCCTTCACTATGAATAGTTGGTCCAGTTCATATTCCAGATGGAGAAGCTCTGGAAACCACTCATCTCCCTCTCCATATACTGGCGTGTTCTCTATGAGATAGAGGGGTGGTTCTTGCTGCTGCCAGTTTTTCCTTCAGATCCACGTTCTTATCAGGTTTAGAGGAGCAGCAGTGACTCCTCAGCCTGGCTGCTCAGCGCTGCCAGCCGCAGGCATGGCTATGGGTGGTTTCCTTCAGCAGGTTTTACACCTGCCTAGCAAGGGTCTGTGTGATTCTTGTTGCTGTTATGCTGTTAGCACAAGAATTCATGTAAGCATCCTCTTGGCTTCCTGCCACAACAGCAATGTCCTCCAATTGCTAGGCAGTTTTTGGAAAAATACTCATGTTATGTCTTTTTGTGTGTGTGTGTGTGTGTGTGTGTGTGTGTGTGGCATTCCCTCCATCCTTTTCCTCTTCCTCTTAGCAATATTACCGGAGGGCTTCTCACTGCCCATCCAACCCATTGCTTTGGATGACCATCAGTGAATCCAGGCGAGGCTGGGGGACCACAAGCAGAAGGAACTTCTACCAGGGACAAACCCAACTCCTGCAGCTTTTCCCATGGACAAAGCCTTCATTGCTCCAATTGCACAACCCTGCCCTGTTTGTGGGGGTATTGATGCTCCTAGCACTTTGGACAACACCACCCCAAAATGTGTGATGGAGGATGTGCAAAGTGATAGAGCCAGGAGAGGCTCACCTGACTGTTACCACTGGGGCTGATCTCCATGCTATGGTGACTCACAACAAAATCCTTCCGGAGGGGACAATATTTCAACCCCCAAACCACATAGTGACCAACCAACCCAACACAATGAAGCAGAAACATCTGCCTTTTATTGAGCACATCTCTGGTCACATACTCACCTGCTGCCCGGGAGGCGAGGAGTTCATGGGGGGCTGTACCTGTAGTGCCATGGGTGGGGACAGGAGGGGCTGCTGGGGGACCTGCTGCATGCTGATGGGCTGGCTGAGGAGGGAGCTCTGAGGGTGGTGCAAGGAGAGCTGCTGGTGCAGGGGAGGACTGATCTGGAAGGCGGGTGGCGGGGAGGCACTGATGCTGGGCAGCATGGGCTTGGAGGGCAGGGTCCTGGGGAGGCTGGGGTGGCCGCGGTAGCTCTGCAGGTCTGACGGGGACAGGAAGGAGCCCAGGCCGGGGTAGGGCGACGAAGCCTGTGGTGGCATAGGGTACATGGGCTGCTTGGGTGGGATCATCTTGGAAGGTGGGTTGGCCTGAGCACTTTTTGTCTCCCCTTGGTCAGCAGAGCCCTGTGGGAAAACAGGTTGGAAGTGGGTGAGGGAAGAAGGAAGCACTGTTATCTGTCCCCAGGCATCTGTCCTTCCCAGCTACACAAGAAGAACCAGAGCAGAAGCATGATTTGCACTGAGATCCTCCTGGGGCTTCTGCTAATCATGCTACTGAACTCTATGCCTGTCCCACCCAGCACGTGCACCTCCAGCCCAGGGGTTGGGCACAGTACCCAAAGCTGAGAAATTTAAGTCCAGTAACTCAACTATGCATTGAAAAAGTTCTTCACAATAAGGCTGGTGAGGCACTGGCCCAGAGAGGTGGTGGATGACCCATCCCTGGAGGGGGTTCACAGTCAGGTTGGACCAGGCTCTGAGCACCTGATTTGTCTGTAGGCATCCCTGTTCATTGCAGGGAGGTTGGATCAGATGGCCTTTAAGAATGCCTTCAAACTCAAACAATTCTATGATTGTGATTTGGCAGAGCCTGGAGCACAGGAGAGGCACCAATCAGCATGGAGGCAAACTGCCTGTCCACAGCTCACTGCTTAGGTCCATGTAGGTGGGTGACAAGATCACTTTTGCTTCCAGTAAGGCACAAATGGGACTGTAAAAATACTCCTTTCTTAATCTTGAGCATTTCTGCAGCCCTGTGGGGTCTATAATGCACAACAGAATGGTGGCCTCATTTCTGCAGGAATAAGAGAAGAATAACAGGACATTATCTGGCTCGGACAATGAGGTTTTTGTCCGGTGATGGGCTCTGTAATGATCCTCCAGATCTTTTCTCACCATCAGCAGGGAACACACAGTGCTGTTTTACTCAAAATAAACTTGTTCTTCTGCAAAAAAAAATTGGTCATTGGAGAAAAATGGAACCGTGGAGTGTGGTGACTCCCTGCCCTCCATGCTACCTACCCCACATCACTGCTATACATGTTCAAGGTAAAACCCTCATAGGTTTCCAGAAGAAGAGCTTTTAAGCCCCAAAATAGTTATTTCCATCCCCATTTCAGACATCTGTCCTTGCTGCTGTTCTGTTCACAAGTTAAGACAGTGACAGTGCTCACATCTGTGTCAAAGCTTTGAGCCTGCCCAGCCCACACCACAGTCACATGGATCCCACAGGTGATGGTGGATCTGGGACATCACGTTATCTCCTGTAGCAGTTGAATATGATTAATAGGTACTGAGGGTGTGGAATAGAACCAAGCACATGTAGTACGTGCAGCACAGCACATGCAGAGAGCAGGAAGTGGACATGCCATTTTGCTGCTCCAGCCCTATTCTGCCCCCCGCAGTGCCCTGAGCATGTCCTAGTGCTGGGCCAGGTGCTGTGGGCTTGCTGGAAACCCCACAGAGGCTCTGTGAGTCTTTGCACTTGTGACTGGCCAAACACAGCAGAGATGGACCAACACATGAGATGTTAAAAGAAGGACTAAGGCACCCTAAGACACATTGCAGCAGCTCAGTACCACTGCAAGGTGACCGTGGGCAGGAGATGGAGCATCACTCTGGTAGAGATGGCCTCACTAGTGCACGTCTATCCTCCTCCCTCACCTTTCTCAGTGTTGAAGTGTGGGCAGCAAGGAGAAGCAGGTTTGTGGGGTGGCAGCTACATGAACTACCATGTTGTTGGCGTTCTTGGAGCTCATGGTCCAGGTGAGGTGGGGATCTGTTCCCCTGCCTTTTTCTGTGCCCTCCCTCAGTCCTGGAACTGTCCGGTGGGGACAGGCAGCAGATACCCCCTGTCCCTGAGCAGGGTCAGCCCTCCTCTGCTGGGCCAAGTGCTGATGAGGACATTATGAAATGGGGTATCACTTTGGTATGCCTGTGCTGGCCCCAGATACACCGTAGAGCATTCATTTAGCTCCTCGGAAAGGCAGTTAACACCAATATCTGCTCTGACAGCATGATTACACAGTATTCCTTACAAACACAGAAACCCGGAAAGTCCCATGGGTTGCAGTGAATTCATCATTGCCATGTGCAGAGACAGCATGCATCAACGTACCTTTGAGACCAGGCTGGCCCGGTATGCAGCCAGGGCTTTCAGATACTCCTTCTTGGCGGCTTCTGTTTTCCTCTTGTATGCCTGCAAGGACCAAATAATGAAGAATTATGATTGAAGCAGAATGGGGTGCTGCTGGGTTGGCTGCACCCTCCCTGTTCTGAGGGAGCCTGCATGGCCTGTAAAGGGATGGCAATCTGAAACACAGCATGAAAATCTCAGTTCTGCCAGGGAGGAATTGACATCAAGTCAAGCAAATAAAGCCCTGAAGGGCTTTTATAGGGTGAAATCATTGTGTTTGCCTTCTGAATGGGAGCTGGAGGAGAGTGAGATCCAGGCTCTTGGTAGAACAACGCAAGAACCCAAATCGCCAAATTACCTTAAAAAATGATGAGACATTCAGAAATCCTATACTAATGCCCCTCTTTCCTGGCTTTCCCATTACTGAGCCTAAAGTTCCCACTCTACAGCTCTTCTCCACAGCCCTGGCAGCATGGGGGTCCTTTCCCTGACATATCTAAGCTGAGATTCTGGACTAATCTCATGACTTTGTGAGCTGGGGCTTGCAGAGAAACAGCAACTAAGCAGAGAAAAAGCTTTATAAGAGTGGATTAGTGTTTATTCTCCTCTCTCCACCTCACAGCTTCACAAGGCTGGTCTCCTTTCTTCCTTAGGTCTGGTTCCCATTACGTGGAGAAATAACGGCGTTATCCAGGCAGGATGGCTCCCCATTGGGTAAAGCACATCAAACTGAACAAGCAAGAAGAATATTTTAAAATAGAATAAAAAACATAAGCGAAAGGAAGAAACTCCCTAGAAAAATATCTGTCAGCTCTCTTCTCTGCTGGAAACTCAAAGCCCTCCTCAAGCGGCACAAATGAAGGTAATTTCAATTAGGACAGCTTTGCATATATTTCATTCCACTTTAAAAACAGCACCAGCCTTGAACGATCAGCACACTTAAGCCTGGTGGGGAAATACAGCTAATTTCTGAGGAGGTCTGTTTGCCTGCTTTTGTGCCAGGCCCTGAGCATGGGCACCGCTGCCCTGGGATGGTGATGGAGTTGGGGTGATGCCCACTGACTTCAACAAAAATGGGCCGTGCTGCCAAAACGAGAGCAGGAAAGGTAAAATTACTGCAGCAGAATTGTCTTCACGAAATTCGCTCAAGCAAATCAAGCAGAATTTCCTTTTCCATTTGGGAGTTTGACTCAGCATTGCTTTCATGTTGTGCTTTTGTAGTTCTCGTGCCACTTGCCATGACAGCACCCTTCCAATAGCAAAGAACCTCTGAACAGAGGAACCAGCTCCAGCAGCCAAGCCATCCAGATCCTTGAATTTCTGTCTAAAATCACGGCGGATCGGGTATATTAAAAAATGATTGCAAACCTTATTTTCTCTGCTAAATCAGAGGGAATTCTGCAATAAAACGTTTTGCCTCGACACGCTGCAGGTCTGCAGTTTTCTGAAGCGGAGCATTTTCCTAAGTTTGTCTTTGGCTTTACGGTACTGAGGAAGTATTATATTTGCTCCATTCAGAACTAAATTACATTTTGAAATGTCAGCCTGAAGAAGAGTTTGCCCGTGAAAAGCAACTATTTCTTCAAGCTGTACCCTAATAAAAGCTATTACCTCTCCCTACAGTCCCTGCCTCCCTTACACCCTTCGTCTGTTGTGGTGAAACCAGAGCTCCCACTGCAGCATTTACTGTAAAACAGAGATGTGGGGTTTCCGGCAGCTCTGCTTCTAACAGATGCTCTTAAGGGCGGTATCTGATGCTGCACAACAGTAACATACGAATCCCTGCATCTCAGGCTGCTACAACGATGGCCGCAGTGGTGCTGATGAATTGAAAATGTTCTTTTTTCTTTCCTCTGTAAGAGCAAAATACCTGTAGTGGAGTACAGGTAATCAAAGAGTTCACAGCTACACAGGGATAACTCAGTTATTTGGAAGACTTGTCTGAAGAAAAGCTGCACTTCGTGGCCATGAGCAGGGAGAGGGCTGGTCTATTACACTTCCTTAACCTAAATGCAAATAAATGGATCACTAACCCATTCAGTGCCTACATTCATCTCGGGCATCTTAGTCTTTCTGTGCTTTTTTCCCCACTCTCCATCTGTCCCTGTCTTTCCCAGCATGTGGCACAGCTGCCCAGGGACGGGGTGGAGTCATCGTCCCTGGAGATGTTCAAGAAGCATGGAGATGTGGCAATGAGGGACGTGGTTTTGTGGTATGGTGGTGATGGGCTGACGGTTGCACTAGATGATCTTAGTGGTCCTTCCAACCTTAATGATTCTACAAGTCTACGGGCACTGCACTGTGCTGCTGTCTGCCCATGGCCGAGTCCCAGGTCTATTCCTGCCCCATGAATGGGATGCAGGGCAGGACAAGGGGAGCCCAAGCCCATGGTGTGTCTGTGGATGCTCTCCCACTCCCAGCTGTGTCCATCTCACGGGTGTTTCCAGGGGTCCCCCTGTTTGGTGGCCATCCCCATGTGCTTCCTGCTGGGTCATGTGTCCGAGCACACAGTATTTCCTGCACCCACATCTCTATCAAGGATGCTCAACAGCAAAAATGCGTCCCACCATGTCACACAGACCCAAGCACAACTTCTCACCAACCTTCTGTGCAAAAGCAGCTTCACTGCAGTATTTATAACCTTTACAATTTTAATTTAAACATTGACAAAACCATGTTACTTTCTAATTAAATCCCATTTTCTCCCAGGGATTTTAATTTCCAAGTAATTTATCAGATTTAAGGATCCTCAAAACATTTTGCATGTTTTCCTCTCTAACCTGCCATGCCCGCTGACTTATTTTTCCTACTTGCTAGCGGGAGGATTCATTAGTCATTAAGCGAGTGGGTGGGCTGGGGGGGGGGGGAGCAGAAATGGTTAGTGATTATGAAAACACGAAATCAGAGCTGTAAGAAGCATATGTTGGGATCGTAATCCTGACACCTCTGTGTCTCAGCAAAGCAGCTAGTAATTGTACTGTAATGAAATGTTCTTGTTTGATAACCAGTTAATTAGAGAAGACAATTATTCCGAACCCCGCTGACGCCCACGAGCAGTTCCGTGTCGTGCAGGCACAGAGTGGCAGCAGGAGCTGTTATCAGTAACCTCTGTTCCCAGGCATTTAAGAGCAACACTGCTTTCCGAGCCTGTAGAGAAGCGAGAGGGACGCTCTGCCTCAGACCCATCCTCCTCCTCCACGCAGGGGGTGCCTTGGTTTTACATTATCAGTGTCCACTGATCCTGGGTGCACAGCCCCCTGCTGCCATGCCAGGTGGAGTTTGGGGCATTTTGCTTTAAAAGAGATGGGTTGGGGCTGGAGCTCAATGTTCCTCAAGGTCCTCTCCAAGCTGAGCTGCTCTGTGATTCTCTGATAGACCATGAGTAGAGAAAAGCTGACAAGCAGAGTGGGCTAACCAAATGAAGGACTCCACTATTAGATAGAAGACCAGGAGGAACCACAGCCTCCAAATGTGACACTGCAAAGAAGGAGGCAGTGACTGATCCTCCGCAGATAGGAATAGAGGCAATGAGCTTAAATTGTAGCAAGAGAAATGTTGGCTAAGCAAGAGCAGAGCATTCCTAGCAGTAAGGATAATTAAGCACTGGAAGAGATTGCCTGGGGAGATGTGTAATCTCCACCACTGAAGGTTTAAGAACAGATTAGGCACACATCCATCAAGAATGGCTTAAGTAGAGCTGATCCTGACTTCAGGCAGCAGTATGGTCTGGCTGACCTCTTAAGTCTCTCCTTGCCCTCCTTTCTATGATTCCGCGACTCTTTCCCCCCAGACGTATACATTTGGATTTTATTCTGCTTGTAATTCTGGAGATTCTTTTTCTTGTAACTATTATATACTTTCCCTGAAGTTATCTCTTGGGATCATCACAATTTATGGCTTATTTATATGATGACTTGAGAGTACTTCCTTGCTACTCCCCACCACCCGTCTGCTTTGCATGCAACATTCACACCTCCACTGGGAGTGCATGTAACAAACACAGCCACACCATACTCCCAGTTCCCATCCAGCTCTTCCCCAAGTCATTGCATCCACCTCAGCATCTCTCCTGCTTCCTTCTTGGGAAGGGCTTAACCCATTCCTCTCCCATTACAATGAGCTAACCCAAATCACTTTTTTTTTGTGTGTGTAAATATTAACACACCTCCTTTTGTCCAGTAGCTGTGCTCTGGATTGCTAAAGCCAGAGGCCAACAAGCTCGGCCATGGAAGGCACCTGTCCATGATGACCATCGTGAGGTTGCTAATTAGGTGCTCTGTGTCCCCAGGCTCTGCCAGCTACAATGTCTGACAGCCCTGAGGGCACCTCCATGGAAGGCTCTTGCTATGGAACTGTTCTCATGGCTTCAGGAGAGCTCCTCGTGTATGCTGGTGGAGCAGTGCTGTGAAGCAGCCCTTAGGAGAATGAATGGATAGACACATCCCCAAGCAGCAATTACCATAAAGTATCCCAAACAATTCCTGCTGTTTTTCCTCTGCCATCGTGTCACCCGGGTGTCAGTCAGCTGTTCCTCCAGAAGAGCCCCCAAAGTGAAGCAGAGGATGAGGGTGATAAATCCAACCCTTAACCTCCAAGGAGGAGGAAAAACACACAATACACACCTTTCCCAGCCCTCATTTTGCTCTTCACACTTTTGGAGCTGCTTTCAGAAGCAGTCCTGCTTTTTCACATCTTCCTGATCGCTACCCTGATCTCCACAGGTCTTTCCTGACATCATTTGGGATTGGTGCTTTCATTCTTCTCCAGTACATGACTTTTCTTGGCGCTCAGAAGATGCTGTAACTGGGCTCCTTCCAGCCCCTCGCTGCCAGGCATTGGGAAGCAGCCAGCAGCACTCCTGGCTCCTGCACCGATGGCCCCGGAGCAATGCTGGAAGCGGGCAGTTTGCTGGCCATGCTGCACGCAGACCCCACAGGACCTCCACTCTGTGACGGCTCCGCCATAATAGAGCCTTCCAGCTGGCCCTGGACTTGTCTGTTCTCTAGATATACGTAGTGTCCTGTCACCAGGTGATGGATCAGGTTCAACGAGCAGATGGAGCTGATTAGATGGGTGATCTATTATTTTCTGCTGAGCAAGTAATTCTTCTGTTGGGTAATTTATCCCTGGAGTCTGCGTGCTGTGTTATTCTCAAGGCTGTGCATTTGTATGGGAAAATCACGTATGCATTTTGCCACGGAGCAGCTTTGCATGGCTGGGCCAGCATGAGCATCGTGAGCTCACGTGTGCTAGAGCCCTTGTGCCCTTGGTGGGTCCCCAGACTATTCTCACGCCTCAGGCCCTTTTCAACCTCTTTGGACAACACTGTCATATAGAAATAACACAGAGCAGAGGATTCTGGAGACTTGAGCAGGGCCGGGAGCTGCAGGAGGCTTACAATGCCAGGTACCCCACTGGATGATAATGGCTGCATTAGCATTTCTCCCTCCACCGAAGTCTAAGCTATCTCTACAGGAACAGCTGCTAAACTATTTGCAAAGTTCAAAGAGTACGTATTAATATTTTTTCTTCTCCGAGTCACATTCTTCAGATTCCCATGTAAGCTCCTTAGGAAGGGCCACGCCAGCTGTTGAAGAATGCAGATTACAACGTCCCGCTAATGCAGCACTGCGGATATTTCAGGGCATTGTTATTTGTGGCTGTAAGGCACAAGCAGCCATGCTGGAAGGGGTTAAAGTGGGGAAGAAAACCGCCACTTGCCGAACAGGTGTCCTTGAGCAGTACCCAAGGACACGGAGATTGCTAATCCTGTATTCCACAGCATGATCAAATCACCAGGCAACAGATATAAATAAAAAAAGGCAGGAAATAAGGAAATTTAGATACAAGTGTGTCAGAGGGAAAATGAAGATTCATTGTGAAGAGGATGAGAAGAGGAGAAGAAGAAGGAACAAAATGACAAAGGCACAAATGATAAACCAGTGAGAACGACAGAGAGGAAAAAAAAAGCCCCTCTGTGAAATGCATGGCTGTGACAGCAGCAGCCAAATCAAAGATGCTCCTAGATTATATGGTTTCTTGCATAATGTGCATTCTGATTCCCGCTCAATGTTTGTCTTTCAGCTCGTGCACAGGGAAGAAAAAATAAACCCATATCTGAAATGGTACGTGAGCAACCTTTATTTTGCTCGTTTCATCAGGAGGAGAAAGCAAATTTGCTTTGTGGGAGAAGCAGCACCTGCTCGATGGCAAATAAATAGCTACAGCTTTGATATTACAATGCATATAATCATTAGCAGCCCAAATGCCAAGGGATTAACCCTCTCTGTGCTGCCTGTCCTCCCTGGCACATAGTTGGCATCCCAGTTCCTTTTGTAGAAATGGTGGGAATTGGGTTTATAGTGTAGTGTCCTTCCCTGTGCTGTCCCTGACCAGGCATGAACAAAGCACGCTCCAGGCTGGGGAAACACTGAGCCTGCTGGCAAGCAGAACGAGGTGGGTAAACCTCATCTGAAGCAGAAGCTACAGCAATGAAAGCATCAGGCTATGAGCTGCACGGTGGGGATGAGCTCTGCACATCAGTCTGCCAGAGAAGCAATGCACCAGCACAAATATCTTCCTGTGCTTTGGGGTACAAGGGATCCAAGCCCAGGACCACAGTGCAGCCCCAGATTTCACCCACCAGCCCCAAATCTCACAGCAGGACCAAGGGAAGCTTTCATTAACTAAAGCCTTGGTCTGACTTGAGCGAGGACATCCAGACTTAGCGTTCTGCACCTCTTCTGCAGTGAGGTTATGAAGGTGAACTAAAAGGTCTCAGACGGATCTGAACCATCATTGCTGAGCTGTCCTGCTTGGTCACTGTCCCCTCCCCAGAGCACTTGGCCATCTGCCTTCATCACACGTGCACATCGTGTTTGCAGTCCTTGGGAGAAAGGACATGCTGGACATCCTTGTTTTTACGTTTTAAAGACATTTGGTTAATGTGTTTTCTACTTTCTTCCTTTTTGCTTTCCTTCTTTCCATTGTGTTGCCTTATGAATCCAAACAAACCTGACAGGGTTGCTGGCAGGAGAAAGCAAACAGGGACTAAGGCAGCTCTCATCCAGCCAGGCGTTCAACACGCGAACGTGCCCCATTGCACAGAGCAGCATGGAGTCCCTCCAGCGTGGAGGTAGCTGTGCTGGGAGGGGAGTGCACAGCTGGAGACAAAGGCAGGAAGTTAATATTTAAGCATCCAGACAAGGAACAAATGACTTAATCAAATCAATTACAGAGGGAGAAATGGAGCCACTTAGAAAGCGCGTCTAAAGAGACAGCGAGGCTGCTGCTATCTCATGGAGGAGAAGAAGGGAGAGTTAGCTGGGAAGATAAACGGACTGGTTAAATCCCTGCTGTTAATTAAGAGCTGAACATTTGCACTGTGCTGAGTCAGGTTTGCCACAGTACTTCCACTACATAAACCACATTTGCAGACAAACTCAGCGCCCAACCTACAGAGTTATTTCTATCCAGATGGAGTAAGGGAGAGGCAGAGCAGGATGTCAGGAGGGAAGAAGGCAGCAGCAAGAGGAGACAGAGAACCTGGGGCAAGTTTTCTCCATGATCCCGGACCCCTTGCACCATGGCCCAAAGCCAGACCCTGTACTGCAGATCCTGGGAGAAAGTCTCATGCCTCAGTGACAATCTATCTCAGCCTGGGGACAGTCTTACAGTCCCAGGGACAGCCACATGCCCTCAATCACTGTACCCACGGGCTGCAAAGGAAGCACGGGTGGCCGGAGGACTTTGGATGGATTTCAGAAAGAAGGTGCATGAGAGGGAAAGGCAGAGTTGTCAAAGCATCAATGCAACACCTTGCCCACTACAGGGACTCCTAGTGGACCAGCAGAATGGCTGTCAGCTAGGCAGACTGCCTCGTTTGGAAGGTGTGGGATGGAAAGCAAGACAATTTCCTAGCAGCATGACTTCCATTTCAGTGATTTTTCCTTGCTGCTGCTCTCACCCTAAATGCTCTGAGTCCAGGCCATGGGCACGCAACCAGAGTTGGAACTGGACTGAGAGGAGGGCTCTGTGTAGGGAGGACCATCAGCCCCAGTGTGGTTGGGCTCGCAGATGCCTCACACACAGTGTCAGACCTTGCTCTGCTCAACAAAAAGCCACATGTGCTGTGGAAAGTGTTCCCTGGGGTTTTCTCAGCAGGGACCAAGCAATTACAGTGCTGTAACTGACTCAGCATCAGCAAAGCAGTTGAACCCAGACTCGCAGGTCTCCTGCGAGGATGAATGCTGTCGACAGCTCTGAGGCAGGAAGGTTTCCTCTGCAGGGCCACTTAAGATGTATCCCACTCAAGCTTTTAAGCCCTAAACATTCAATTTCTGGCCAGTGAGGTAGACAGCTAACCATTTTTTTTTTTTTCCAGTTTCCAGTCACTCTTTGTAAGTAAATACATAAACATTTTCCATAAAAGAGCTCATGCCAGGGAAATACCACTGAGGTTGTTACAAAGCATGTCCTTATCAAGAACAATTAATTGTCAGAAAGATTTGCACTTCCCCATGTAACAACAGAGGTTTTTTTCTACCAAAAGAGCAGAGGTGAAACAGACACTGTGTATCCTACAGGGCCCCTGACTATGATCCTGAATATCCTGAGGAGATGCTGACCCTTTGCAATGGAAAAATACATTAACAGCTCAACAAAAACCACTAAAATGATAACTCACTTGTTTTTGTTCTTCTCCCAAACCGTCCCACATAGATGCAACAATTTTTGACACGTCTCCGAAGGTAGCATTGGGGTTTTGCCCTTTGATAGCAGCTTGTGTGTCTCTGAAAAACAGGGCATAGGCTGACACGGGCTTCTGAGGCTCATTGGGATCCTTCTTTTTCTTCTTCTTTTGGCTCTTGGGCTTTTTGCCCAGATCTGTTGATGGTCTTTTCTCTCCAGTGACCTGCAAAAACCAAGAGAGTCCCTTAGTGGGCAGCTGTTGGCTGTCTGAAACAGGTCTTTTTCCAACTGGTCAGGAGTGGGATGGGATGGGGGAGGGGCAGAAGGACTGCCAGCGTGGTGAGGATGCCCCTGGGGTCTTTTCTGCCCCTCCTTCCAAAGCTGGGCTCACTGATCCTCAGCCACCTCCCTCCCTGGCTTCACAAGATCACTCTCTCCATCCTCTTCCAGGACCTCTCCAAACACATTGCCTCCCAACTCTTGAATTTCTGCAGACTCATCCTGCTGACCTCTATCCCCACAGCCCCCCTTTGCGAGTGCTGCTGGCAATCCTTGTCCATGCATGACTTGACCTCCCCGTGCTCACCAGGACATGCAGAGAACACAAGCATCCACCCAGAAGCACACACATTGGCTGCCCAAACATTGTTTCACCCTGCTGATTCTCAAGTACTGACATCCATACAAACACACAACAACTCTGCAGTGAGTGCTTCGCAGGCACTGTTTCCTTATTGCAGTCTGACTGGGTGCTTCCAGACAAAGCTAGGTTCTCAAACAAAGGGATCCTAGGGCTGGGAGCCGGCCAGCGAGGTGCAAACGGGTGCTTCCAGTGGAGGCAGCACAGAAACAAGATCCCATTGCTCAGCTTGTGCCTGGGCAGGCTGTTAGACATACAGGGCTGCAGAAGCCATGGAATGCAACCCCTGGGCAGTGCTTGACCGCTCATCAGAGGTCCAGAGGCACCTCCTGGCTTAAACACTAAGATACTGCAAAAACTGCACATCCTGTAAGTGCTGGGAGCAAAAGATCTTTGCTCCTGATGGGTTTGCTAATTTGATGTGAGCACAGAGGGCTTGGATTTCCGAAGCTTCATGTACATTGGTACGGTCAGCAAGGGGAGAAAGGGCAGCCCTGCTTGTGTTCTCTGTACAGAAGAGCTCAACTGGTCGTTATGTTCAGTATCAGTGCAGTGACATTTGTCAAAGAGACAGTGACCATTAGTGAACGAGCAGAGAGACCAAAAAAATGGCATTTAATTTAAAATTGTCCAATTGGGCTTGAATAGGAGGCACTGAGGTGAAAGGCCACCTTATTAGGAGGAAAGAAATTCATAACAGGGCTTCAGTCCATTAGCAAGCGAGATGGCATCATAACTAACCACAGTCCTGCCTGATTCACTTAAGTGCCACGGGGGGGCTGACCTCACAGCTGGTGGCCACGGGAAGGAGCTGGGGACATCATAGAATCATAAAATCATAGAATGGCTTAGGTTGGAGGGGGCCTTATAGATCACCTAGTTCCAAACCTCCTGCCGTGGGCAGGGTTGTCAGCCACTAGAACTGAAGGCAGAACATGGCTGACAGCTCTGGGGCAGGAAGGTCTCCTTTCATTGCAGCGCAATGGCCACGACAATGGCTATGGTCAGCCCTGCACCAAAGAGCCAATGGCACTGATGGAAAAGCCAAACAGGGCATCCTCAGAGGTGCTGGCAGCCCTCATAGATGTCAAACCCTCGAAGGGCAGAACCTCATGGACACCATCATATTTAGGTCTATGGAGACCTCTAATCCAGCTGGGATCTGACAGTTGGTTATAACCACATCTCCACCCCTGGAGCGACACAGCAGTTAACCACCCCAGTACAGCTTGGAGACCTACAATTACAGGGTCCCTGGCTCTGAGGACCGGTTGCACCTGAACCAACCTCTGCCATCAGACCCATTTCTTTAATGTGTGGTTTTCTTGTCCACAAGATTGATTTCTGCTTACTGGATGTTGCTTTGATGACCTGTTGTACAAGGACCATTAATGGCCATACAAAAAATGACTGATGTGTCCCTCAGAATGGTTCCAACAGCTGTGTATATAGAGAAAGCAAACAGAAACCTGCAGGGCACACAGCAGTTCTTCTGCTTTCTTTACACTTCTGCTCTCCTTCCTCCATCAAATACATCACTCCTGTTTCACCCTTCTAACCGGGCAGTTTACAGGACAGAAAAACGAGGGGTGTACATTTAAAATCACAAAAAATCAAACCACTGCATGTAACTTGGACATCACTGTATTCTTCCTACCCCAACATGCATCAGTGGCTCAGTGAGATCCAGCCACCAGAGCTGAGCAATGCTGGAAGAGGCAGTGAGAGGACTTGGTGTGTGTAACTAAGATGAAAACTCATTTTCCACTGACAGGAAAGATTACAGCTCTATGGTAATTGCCCAGAGCTGTGTGATATAAGCTCTGGGAGACAACAGCCCGTGGTGTCCAGTGGCACATCCCATCCTACAGAATCCCCAGACATGCAGTCAGAGGGTTTGTGAAGTTCTATCTATAATCAATCGTGTACCACATCTTTTCATAATTTTAGTCCACCAGACATCAGTTCTCTCTGATTTGAAATGCTCTGATCTGAAGTGAAAGCTGCCAATGGATAAAAAAAGTACATGAATTATGTGGATAATCTTGCCTGCATTTCCGTGGAAAAGCATTTGCTCTTTCTGCTAATTCCTGCCATTTTCCTGCTTCTTTTCCAGTCCCTTCACTCTTTCTGGCTCTGGTTACACATTCATATCTCATCGCAACTAGGTATTTTTAGAGGATGAGGTTGCAGCACTGGTGCTTCTGGCATCATCCCTGGATCAGCACTTCCAGGAGGTTTTCCATGAGAGGCTTTGACTAAAACCCAAAGGGAGCGCAGGGGCTGATCTGAGGGCATGGAGACCTTAGGGTGAAGAGACAGTGACCCAGCGATCACTGCAAGTTGTCCTCAACAAACAACAGAGAGAAGACTCAAGGAGGACAGCAGAAGAGTATGCTTTGCTGGTGCATTTTGACAAGGATGGACAATGACCATGGTGTTCCAGAAGCCCTACAAAAGGCTTTGGTTTTTTGATTCATTTTAGGTCTACATGCCTGGGGAAAAGCCCAGCTCTCCTTGCTATACCTGTTATACCAACCCAAAATGTGAACTGACCTACCAGGTTTACCTTGTCCTGGTTTGGAAGCAGTTTTCCCAACTTTGGGTAAGTATATTTATATATATGTGTGTGTGTGTGCATATTTATAAATATATATATATGTAAACCTATTTATACAGAAGCAATGGATGTAAAGCGCTCTTATTTAGCATGACTGGAAAACATAATCTGATGTCCTCCTACCATCTGATGGAAGAGCTGTGACTGTACTTACCTTATAGTGTGACTCTGTCTCCTCTTCCTGAGTAGAGCTGGAGGGAGATGGTGTAGCAGACTTGCTCCCCGGAGGTGATGGGGAGCCATGGGTGACACCACTGCGCATCCCCATCTGTGAAATGAGCTGTGACTGGCTGAGGGCACCCATGGGACCAGCCAGCATGGTGGGGCGGTTCAGCAGCGGCACTTGTCGGTTGGACTCGTAGGACGTGGCGTCCGAGTGGACCATCTCCTGGATCTGTGTAAAGAAGAACATCACTTTGTAATTAAAAATGTATTCAGTTATCTGTGAGGCTGTCAGATCATTTCATGATGCACTCTTATTGGTTGACTCTAAAGGGATGACAAAGTCTTCCTCGTGTCCCTTCCAAGAAAGCCAAGTGCAAGAAATGAGTCAAGTGCCCTCAAGTGCCCCAGGGGCTCTGTGAAGGTGTCACAACCAACATCTCACTGCTGTTGGGTCACCAGCACTACTGGCGTTAAATCTAGGGGCAAAAACGGGAAACGCAGAAACCATCGCCTCCTTTCAGGCAGTTGTAGAGAGTGATGAGGTCTCCCCTGAGCTGCCTCTTCTCCAGACTGAACCATCCCAGTTCCCTCAGCTGCTCCCCATCACACATGTGCTCCAGAACCCTCACAGCTTTGCAGCCCCTCTCTGGACAAGCTCCAGGGTCTCGATGCCTTTCTTGTAGTGGGGGGGCCCAATGCTGAACACAGCACTCAAGGTGAGGCCTCACCTTGTACTCCAAATAAGGAGTACAATGCTTCCTGGAGATGCCTCTCAATTTTAAATACTGCTGCTGGTCTTGATCTCACTCAAAATGAGCATAGCACAATAACATCCAGAGAAGGACAAAGGAAATTCCTGGGTCATCATTACTATTTTGCAATGAGAAGAGACCAGAAGTGATGTAGGTGTATGCAGAGCGATCACAGATGAGAGAGGATGCTTTGTGGCAGAGCAGGGACCCTGAAATTCCCATGAATCCCTAAATCCCATTTCTCTGTTCCCATAAGAATGAGGGGACATCCAATGGGACTGAAGTGGCCAATGCTAAGCAGCTGCAGGGACACAGGGACACTTGCACTGGCCACCAGCCCCAACACTGCCTCCTGAGGCTGTTGAGCCCACCAATCTTGGAAGATTTGGAAGAAAAAGGTGGAGCTGCCCCAGTGCTGAGCCCACAGCCCATATTTCCCTGCATGTCTCCATTCTTGCAGCACTGAGCTGCCCCCCTGCATCACCAGGTCCAGCCCCAACTGAGCAGGGAGAGGTGGGGGGGAAGGAAAACCCCATTGGAAACACTGTTTTTTCCCTTTTATATTAATCTGATTGATGTTAACACGAGCTTAAAGACCCAGGCTTTATTTATTAACAACCTTCATTTCCGATAAGCCCGCTGAGGTGCGATCTCTCATTACCAGGGGAGGCTTGCCAGCTCCATTAGCAGCACACGTAGAAAGAAACCTGGGGAAGGCCTACAGGGGCTCGCCAGGCTTCAGAGGAAATAAATCCCAATGCAAAACTGGCTTTAGAGCTGCAGGTCAGGAATCAGGAGCTTTGAACAACACGAGACAGCGTGCTCTGCTCTTACTTTCCCATTCTCCATCAGTAGAGAAGCATGCATTAGGGGAGTAGACTTTCCCAGCTTTGCCCTGTTGTTATATGAATTACAAAGTGCAGGGATTTATCACGCCTTGCGTTTATACAGCAGCAGGAGTTTGGCTGAGGCTGGCTTGGCGGCCACACCGCATTGCTGCTTCCAAGGAAATGTGTGTTTGCAAAGGCAGTGGGGCTGGATTTGCTTCGGCACGCAGCCAAGAAAACTCACTTCCTGAACTATGTCAAGTGTTATGCACTCTTCAAGTTGTCTTATTGCAAAGGTCTGACCTCTCCTTGCAAAATACAACACATAAGAAATCCTGACCAAGAAGGCACTAAGCAAAGTGGGGGTGGACAACGGGCTTGGGTAGCGCGGGATGCAATAGTATTTGCAGTCATGGTGAGACAGGCATGGTGGGGAGCCTGCAAGGGGGGAGAAGGGCCAGCACCCCCTGGACCTCAAGCAGTGGGATCCTTCTCAAATGGGGATGGAGGAAAAAGTATGCTCAGCTCGGATGCCGTCTGCTTAACGAGACCTTTGGCGTTCAAGGAGATGTCCTGCTAAGGAAAAGAATAATGGATTGTTCTTGTTTTAAATTTAAATGAGGGAAGAGTTTAGAAGATGAGTGTTTCAGAAGTGGGGATGGCCATGAAACATGGCTTAAAATTTTTTAAAATTTAAAATAGCCCATTCCCATTTGTAGGCATGGCAGTCTCTTGGGTCAACACCGTATTAAGACAATCTTTGTGAAACTTTTATTATGTGGCCAATAGACCGCAACAGCTCCATTTATCCATTAAATATGTAATCATACACTTTTTCTCTACAGTGCATGTTATTTATGCATCAGAGCAGAACAAGTCCAGGAGTGCAATTACAGATATGGGACACATGCTGCAAATGCTTTTGAAAATTCACAGGTAAAAGGGAACCTGAGCCACCTGGGAGCTGACACCATCCCAACCACAGCGGTGTTTTTCCTGGGAACGCTGAAGCCTCTTCACAAGCATCTGTCTATTGCTGTACATCATTAAGAACTGGCATTTTTACCTACAGTCTGCTGAATATTGGTGGTTCTGCCACCCCAAACTGCAGGCTTCCTGGGCATTGGGTTCTGCTGAAGGGCAGCAGCTGGATCCAACTATTGCTACTCACTACATTTCTCCCCATTCTCCATTTTTTTAATAAAAAGTAAGAGTTTGTAAAGCAAGATGCCAGCTGCCCCCTCCCTGGAGCCCCTGCCCATGCCTCCTGGACTCCATTCACTGCGGTGCTGATGATCTCAGGACTGGAGAGGGCCATTTGTCCTCTCCAAATTGAATGTGTTTAGGGTGAAAACGAAGGTGAATCATAGGATCATAAAGTCATTAAGGTTGGAAAAGACCTTTAAGATCATCTAGTCCAGCTCCAACCCATCCCACCGTGCCCACATCCCTCAGTGCCACATCTACCCTTTTCTTGAACACCTCCAAGGATGGTGACTGCACCACCTTCCTGGGCAGCTGTGCCACTGTACTGCCACTCTTTCTGAAAAGAAACGTTTCCTCATATCCAAACTGAACCTCCCCGGACATAACTTAAGGCCATCACCTTTTATCCTGGGAGCAGAGGCAATGATGGCAAAGCAGAGCAACCCACAACGCCCACAGTAAGCCCGGTGTAATTACCTACAGAAGTAATTAACACTGTCACCAGGACAAGCTCCCAGGACAGGTTGTATCTCACTGCCTCATGCAGCCCCAGTCCCATAGGCTTGCTGGGAGATGCTGCCAGACCCTGGGCATGTCTGCAGCCTCCATAGAAGCTGCTCTGTGTCTCATGGGGAACAGAAGCGAGATGTGATGCAGCCATAGCTGAAGTAATTAAGTGCATCTCACTTAGCAGATCCCCAAAGGCTGCGCTAACTCAAAGACAACTTTTTCCCCACAATATTTCTTTTTTTTTTTTTTAATGAATATGCAGATCAGCCTATAAAGGCTCCAGCTAATCCTCCTGAAGGACAGAAACGGGCTGACAAACACACAAGCTGTGCTCCTTGCTGTGGGAGAAGGGCAGGGCAGCACGGGCACCAGAGTCTGTGGGTTGGGGCTGTGGCCTGGGAATCCCTGGGTGTGCTCCTGGGAATGAGCCATCACAATCACATCAACCAGGGAGAGAAATTAGCGGCTGAGCAGCTTCAGAGCCAAGTTTTCCCAGCAGGCTTTTTCCTGTATTGAAGTTTAAATGTAAACGCATCACCATAGCTGAAATGCTTAAAGATGATTTACTTAAAAAAGAGAGAGAGCAGGAGAGAGGGAAGCTGATAAGAAAATATATCCCCAATTACCACCCCTCCTCCTCCCGATTTGTAACTGCTCCTAATAAACTTTCATGGTCTATGTAAAATGCTTTAGTGCGGTGACAAATTTCTGCTGGAATTTGAGATGTCTTGTTCAGAGTAATAGCTATCTCACACAGGTGCCCAGCTGCTATTGTAAAATCAGTAAGCATTTAATTGAAACAAATGACTATAATAATAGTACATTATCCCTGCAGGCTCATAGCCATAACAGTTTTAATTATTGAGTTAAGAGTCAAACTAATTTATCCTTTAAAGTAACAGCCACATCTTTGGTTCCACTGATCATCCCATTATGAATACGAAAGCAGAGCGAGGAGAGGATTTACAAAGGGAGCGGTTTGCTTCTGCAGGGGGTGGGGGCACCTCTCACCTGGCTCTGTGCATGTAGGGGGTCCTGCCCATGGCTGAGCCTGCCCTGGGTGCTGGGGCTGAGCATCCCCTTGGATCAGGTGCCTGCTGCTGCCAGCTTGTGGGATTGGGGCACGTACAAGCTTTTGGGAACCACATCAAAATTGCAGTTCTTCATCACTCACACTGAAGCATGGGTGTTCCCATCCCTCCCATCCCTTTCCAGAAGCCATCTGGGTCCTCATCTCCAAATGCTTCTTTACTCCCTCAGGTAGGACAGTGTTGGCTCCCCAGTGCATATTAACTCTTCGTGGTTAGTTTACCAGAATCTGCAAAAACCTCTGCACCTCCATCATTACTTGCCTACCTGTTGCATCATCTACACACTCCACTGGCAATTATGTAATGCTTTCAATGGTAAAAACACAACAAACCCTGGGAAGGCAGAATGACAAACTGATCTGTCAAACTCATATCACACTGATTTCGCACTGTTCAACTTTCTCAACACACTTCGTGCTTCCAAGTCAAATGTCTTGCAGATGCCTAAGTATATTATGTCAACATCGCTACCTTTAGCACCCAAACCTGTAATCTCATCAAAAAAGATATCAAGTTCGTTTGACAAGATTTGTTTTCCATCAGCCCATGTTGATTGGCATTAATTATATTACCTTCCCTTAATTCTTTATTAATTGAGGCCTGGATCTGCCACTCCGTCATGTTGTTGAGAATTGATGGCGGATTGACAGGGCTGTAATTACCTGGGCTGTTCTGTTTCCCTTTTTAAATATTTGCACATTAGCTCTTTTCTCATCCTCCAGAGCCTCCCCAGTATTCCAGGAATTAATAAATATCGGCATTAGTGGTACTGAGTGCTCCCCGCTCTGTTATTTCAAGCCAGACAAGCTAGCTCAGCCTGCTGATTTAAAGAGGATTTGAGCAGATATATTTGAGAAAAGCGAGTTTTACGGTCTGCTCTAAATGCTACCTAATTTGAAACCCCGACCTTTCTAATTAATATTGGCAGCTTCAAATATAATGCTCTGCAACACAGAGCTCTGCTGTACAGCCACGCAGCCAACCCCAGACCACGCTCCTGGAGCTCCTCCTGCTTCAAAGGTCTTTATATCCATCCTTCCCTGAGGGCTTTTTTTCACTTGCTTCTGGTACTGCAAAACCTGCTCCATGTCTCCTTCAGTCTCAACCACCTCTCATTTCCATGGTCCTCACCGGCATTGACATTTCTGGACCCATTTTGCGTGAGTGTGCCCTGGAAGTTCAGGCTCTACATTCAATATCTCAGACATTTGCCAAGTTAACCCCTCAAATGAGAGGTAACGGCATGTTTTTTCCCTGAAGAGAAGCTCTCTGGCAGGCACAAAACAGGACCAAGGGCTGGGTTTGGAAAGCACCTGCCTGAAATCTGCGCTCAGCACTTTGACAGCCTGTGATCTAGTGGTACCACATCCTGCTATTATGGGCGGAAAGAATCCTCCAAACACAATTAACACCTCATTATGAAGATTACTGTTACTTCTGGGTGAGAACAGCGGTGCAAAACAGGATGGAGACTGCTCGGCAAACGGGAAATATTTCTTGTTAATGTTCTCCTTGCTCCCTGTGCTGGAGGAGCATGGCCAAAAGGAACAGCTCAGTACAGCACAAACCGAATTCTGTTTTCATGTGCTATGACTGTCCATCAGGCTCATTTGCCAGTAAGAGTATTACTGTACTTCCAGGGGTGTCCATTACTGGATCCCCTGAGAAGTGCCAAGACCTGCTCCAACTTACTCCTTAAGGAGAACACCCAAGTTTTCCAAGTTTTGCTCATCCCAAATCCAAAATACCTGGGCCCACCAGCTGTCCCACAGACAAGCACTGCAACTGAGATCAGGATCTGGGCAACTTGTGCCCCAGCCAGTCTGCCCATGTGCTTCTCACATGCTCTCAGTAACAGAAAAGGCTGTAAATAATGTTTTCAATAAACCTGTTTTTTTCTTTTTTTTTTCTTTTTTTTTCAAAGTACATTATTTCATGGATAAGGAACAAGCTTGATAATTCAGTGAACATGTTTGCAAATAATCTGTTCCATTAATTTCCTGCACGTTTTCTGAATACATTATTTAGTGATTTTCTAACAACCACTTGTACATGAAGGCAATCACTGCTCACCCAGGCATGACATCACCACGTCCCCAAAGCAGGGGCCAGAACTTCCCTGTGATGGGAAAATATTCAATAGCACAACGTTCTTGGGCCCCCACCCATCCACAGGGGGTATAAAACTTAATCAAATTGCCATATCCCCTTTGTGTGTGTTGGTGTGAAGCAGCAAAGTGGGTGGGTAAGGAATCTCTGCAGGTGTATGGGCTGAGGGGCTGAGAGTCCCGAGAGTGGGGATGGTGCTGAGCCCATTGGAGGAATTGGAAGGAGCTGTCCAGCATGGAGACACAAGATACCATGGTGACATCCCATGGCCCATGCTGCTGGGGATGCCAACAAAGGGATGGCCTCACCCGGGTCCTACTGGGTGCTATTTCTGCAAGGTGGTCATGGAGAAGGTCTGAGGCTGCTTCTGGTGGAAACAGAGCACAGGAATATTAAGTCCTTGTGCATGCCAGTCAAAGCTATCCCTGTGGGAATCAAGAGAAGTCTCTCCAGTGTGATGCTATCTATCCATCTGAATTTCATGGAATCACAGAGTCCTTTAGCTTGGAAAAGATTTTCAAGATCATCACATCCAAGCAACAACCTGACCTGAGAGTTTTCTTTCTGTTTCAGTTTTCACTTTTTAATCCCAAGGAAGCTGTCAGGAAGGCAGATCCATAATCCACAGTTAAAATCTTCTAAAGAGAGTAATAGCACTCAATAGCAGGGCTTGCTGCATGCTTCCCAGGGTCACTTATTGCTGCAGGGGGCTCTGGACACACTTTGCAGGTCACCCCTGGCCATGGAGCTTCTCCCCAGCAGCGCGGCTCAGTGCTCATGGGGACCATCCCTTGCCCCACAAAGCTGTCCCACAGGATTTGGGAAGAGCAGATGGATTCCCTAGAAGCAGAGATCTGGTTTTGTGCAAACAGCCTTAGGGATAAACAGAAGTTATGACATGTTTTATGTCTTGAGCTACATCTCAGCCTTCTTTCTAAATGGTTTTGAACTGCTGAGATGGACAGAAGTCCTCTCTATAAGCACTACTCCTGCAGACCTTGTGGCACTCCTGGCACTTCTATCAAAGCAGTAGGTCTGCCAGACAGCCAGAAGTCCCTTCTCGGAAAACACAATGGATGCGACATCCATTTATACTCCCTATGTAACAGAGGACAATGTCAAAAAACAAAACAAAACAAAACAAAATACCAGATGACTGAAGCCTTCCTGCACGGTACAGTTCACTTTGTGAACACTGTGTTAGTGTTTCTCCTGGCTCTTTGCAGATATTTTAGATATTGCATTCACATCAAGCAATAGACTCAAAAGTAATGACAGGTCTCCACGTTTTATTGCATGGAGCATTAAAAAAGAAGAGGAAGAAGAAGAAAAAAAGTAATTTTAGAACACAAGCATAATGTGGGAAGAATACAGACAAAAATCATCCTGGTGGTATTAAACTCTGAGAAAAGAAAAGCTGGCAGTATGAGAAAGAGTTGAGTCCCCTGGCACTGGTCCCATACCTGCACAAACCACATCACTTCAACACACCTGCATGGAGCCACCCACTGCCTGCCCCCCGCTCAGTACCCAAGTATTGCTGGGATTATTGTGCTGGTCCATGATAAATGTCTTGTAAGAGTCACTGATGATGGGGAACACCATCACTCAAGGAAAAATGATACTTCTGTGACTGAATATTGGTTGGGGAACTCCGTGAGTCTGTAAATCCAGCTCTGCTGGAGCAACGAGAGACAGGGACTGCACCTCCTGCCTATCAGCTCCCCACCAGCAAAACGGAGAGCTGCTCCGCAGAGGGGAAACTCCGGGAGCGGCAAGGTTTGCAGCAACTTTGTTACATTACATAAACTGTTAACAGAAGGCACAGTCTGTTATCTGCTTGTCTTTAATTAGAGGGAATGTGAACACTTTTAAAAGAGGTGAGAAAAGCCTGAATGATGCTTTGTGCACAAAACTAATTGCAGGAGGGAGCAGAGAAGAGAAACTCAACTCAGAGAGCATTGTCTCCTGCTATGAGAGCCAGATGTGATAACTCCTGCTCTGCCTCACCAGCAAGCAGCCCTTCTCATTTTGTCACTAGCTAATAGAACCACAGATGCTATTCCAGCACAAACTGCAGACATGCAAAAACCAACGTAAGTGCAGAATTAAAGCTACACAACTTTGGAGAGTGTTTATTTAGGCTCCAGCAGCAACCTTAACCTGTACTTCTGTGCTGCCTGCACTGTGCAGTCCGTGCTATTGGATTATTGCATTGCATTAAGGGCTAGTGAGAGCTGCTCTGTCCAGCAGTGTGTTGTCCTGCTGGGCTGCTGCCTGAAGGATAACAGAGACCTGAGAGATTCCTTTCTTTCCTTCCACCATGGAGAGAGCTGACTGCTGGAGAGAATGATGCCATGTTTAATGGGGTTTGGCTCTGCCCAGCCTGCAGTGACACCACCACAGATTCCTATCTCCAGCCTTCATTTAATCCTGGTAATAGGAGGGATTTGGGCCATTGAAACCACTTCCTTCCCTCCCAAAACACATAACCCACTGGTTTTAAAACCACAAGCAACACACGACCCCATTACAGACTTAATTTTTTCCATTGGGATTACAAGTTGACACTGGGGAGCTTGATCGATGGAGTCCTGAGGTTTGATCAATAAATGTCACCGATAATGCACTGCATTACAGCGATACTACCCATTCATCAACTTCAGTAACTGCAGCCACCCAAAGGCAGAGGCACTGGAGCAGCAGCTGAAGGTGTGGGGTGGCCTGAAGGCAGTCTGGGACACCACAGCCCCACAGCAGCTCCTCCTCAACACTGATCACATTGACCTCACTTGATGGACACAATGGGGCAACAGCAAACACCATTAGGTTCTTTAAAAACAAGTGAACCACACAGCAAAGCCGGGAGGTGAGGGGAAGCAGGAGGAAGGCAGAGCACAGACAACATGCACCCTCCCGAGGGCTCATAGTTCATTAGGATGTTGCTGTCTCCTCCACACTAGTGGCACGCCGTGGCTGTCGCACATCGCTGCTGTCCTCCCTGCTACAAGAAACGCGCTGCCTCCTGCAGAACAGCACCGGCACTGGGACAGCTCCGCAACACCTCCACCCTCCACAGCCTCAGCTGCTCCCACTGCAGCCCAGCCATGGGCAGGGCCATGCATCGCAATGGCCCAAAGCCTTTCTACAATCTTCCAAGAACAAAGCTTTCTGTTTCCGGCTGTACTTAGCAGGTTTTCTCCCAAACTCAGCAAACTCGTCTTGTTCCTATTCTACAGAGCACAGCAATTCAACCTTGGGGTTCCATTGACACGCATCCTTGTATTTGTTTAAAAACTTAGAGCTGCGTATAGGTGACCAGCAAAAACTTTTACCACTTTTGCAGATGTTTTCCAGGAACAGACAGCATATCCCAAGTACCTATCAGGGCACTGAGGAGGATGGGATGGGACAAGCCCATCGCTGCAACACAACGTGCTGAGTTTGCAGGGACTGAGCATCACCACACTTGCAATTTCCTGAGAATCAGGAAATGAAGACAAAATACATTATCTGGGAAGAAAGGGTTACTTTTCAATCGAAAATTAATGCACTGAATTCTGAATTAACATGTGGGATAATTAAAACCATCTTTCCAATGAATTTATTATAGGATATACAAAGCTAATTATAAATTCTCTGTTGCTTAATCCCTTGCAGTTTGCTAATGCGGCGTTGAAATCTCTTTGGCCACACTTGTTTAAATTATTCATTAGACACAGCAACAGTTGTGAACTGTAATTTAAATTGGCATCTCATGAATATTCAATTAATACAATAAACACCAGAATGTTTTACAGCACACTGCTCAATAGTTTGTGCTCGAGCCCGTGTTTACACATTTTTATTAACTCTTTATAAAGGTGTTTCCTATTTATGTTGCTGATTACAATGAGAATAAGAAGTCCCACTCATAAATATTTGTCTCATCATCTTAAGAGAGACAATGCAATTAGGCAAAGCTTCCAAAGTCATCATTAATATCGGGTGCATATCCATTCCTACTCACGTGCACATTTCCCCCCCACCCAGCCAGGCTGGGTGGCACCTATGGGTGCCCTGTGCCACACTCCCCACAGATGGTAGGAATGGAGAGAGAGATGTAAATATTTACTCCCACGGCTTGGGCCAGAATTAGAAAATAAAACACATCTGGAAATAGGCTCCCTGTGTGCGGTAGCCTGATGGCACTCTCATCTTATAATGGGGTGTTTTTAGCAGCAGCACTAAAAAATAATTATCGAGTGGCTGTATAATTCAGTGTGTTTTTCTATTTGAAGATGGAACTTTTTCATTTCAAAGCATGGTCCCGCTCTGAGCAAAGGCTGTAAAACGGCATCGTGGGGTGCTGCAGCTGTGCTCATCAGCAGCACCAAGTCACACTGCCTTGGTGTGGAAATTAAAATATTTCCTCCAACTGCCAGCCCTGCCAACATGGGTCAGTGATGTGAAGGCGAAGGGAGCAGAGAAGCAGTAGGCAGCAATTCAGGGCTTTAAAATGTTTGCTTGGGCAAATCCTTGGTACTGGAATGCATCAGAACCCTGCTGCATGCACCAGGGGTGTTGTGGCAGGCAGAGCAGACACCCACCTCCTTGGCACAGGGATCGAGCCACGCTGCTTGATGGAAAGGCAGTTTCTACAACCAATCTTAGAGAGCTTTGCTTCCAGAGAAACAAGCAGCCAGGGCATCTTCATGGACACAACAAAGCCAGTCTGCTTGCTTAGCAGTACCTCTATAGCAAAACAATGTAATTCTGAAGTTCTTATTGATTAAGGCATTTTAATTGGCTTGGGGGGCTTTTAGGCTCAGAGCTGTAGATAGTCACTTCCATACATGCCTCTGCCTACAGCAAGCTATGTATGTTTCAGGCAAATGGAAGGCACTCACAGACACCTGCAGTGCTTTGCATCCACTTGGACCTGTGCCGCCGGGGATAGGACTGGTGCCTGCAGCCCATGGCCTCATTGGCAAATCCTTGTTGAAAGCTGCCACCTCAGGCCGATCAGCCCCTGATAAAAGACTTCAGGCAATGACATAATGTTATATCTGATGCTTTTTTAAAAGCACAGCTCCACCATGGGGGCCAGCACTCATTGTAGCATTTGCTTGCTGATATCTGCATCTGGTTTCTGAAGACTCTCTCCTCTCTTCCACTGTGTGCATGGCAGCAGCCAGCATCTCCGCTGTGAACTCGATATTCCTTTTTATTTTCTTATATTTCTCTATGGCAAAAAGCTGGTTTGACACCTCGCAATTACAGTGCGGTGGCTGGCAGCCCTCTGCTCACCCCAGCCTTTATTCCCAGTGACAGAACACACGCGACTGCCGCGCTCCTGTTGTGATGCTCAGCTCCAGATCCACCCCCCGAGCCGGCGGAGGGCTGCACCGCCCCGCGAATTAGTGAGCGATCCCTCGGTGCGAACTGCATGGGGCTTTCAGGAGCAATCAGTGCATTTCTGTTGGTGTTCCTTCAAGCTGTTTCTCATGTACTGCAGCTGGCATCTTGTTTCAACTTCGTGGTAGAACAGAGAAAATCATGACACTTTGTACTGCTAATGCCTCTCTTTTTTGATCTGTGAATAATTTTCTCTGCCACTGCGGCAGCTCGCCTGGAATACCAAATGTATGTAACCGTGCCAGTTCAGCTCTGACGCCAGCCCTGTGCTGCTGTGATGTCAGTGCGTGACTCAGCCTCACTCCCTTTCTGCTCCTGGATCAGGTTCTGCCTTTGGGAAGGGCTGCAGTGCCGAGCCCATGTGAGCTCTGCAATCTGCATTCACACCCCTGGAAGCTGCTTTTGGTTTCATTCAGCTGGGAGCTGTTTCTCCCCGAAGCCCTGAGAATGGCAGTGGGATGCTGGTGTAGCACACCCAGTGAGATAGCTCCTGGTGAGCCTCTTGGTCCTGCAAGATTCCAGCCTCACAGGGCAGTACAAACATCTCCTTTGAAGATCCAAGTCCCTGAGATTGATGCCAAGTGCAAGACATCCCTTTCTCCTCCATGGCTGCACTTGGATGGACCTGTTCACACCTGTGATGACATCTGCTGAGATGTTCTCCACTTTTTCTAATTCCCTGGCAGCTTGCAATGTGCTTCTGGCTCTCTGCTAACTAGCTGGAAAAATCAACATCTGTGCAATTGCAGGCACGTGGACTAATGCACCTGAGCTCAGTGTCCAGCTCTCCTTGAAACACCACAGAGATGCTCATTCCATCCCACGGCTCACGCAGGTCCACTGAGTCACACTGCAGAAGAGCCTCTGCCTCTTCCCTGCCAAAGCCAGCCAGGTGCCTGCTTCAGTCCTGGAGAGCAGCTCCCTGGCTATCACCCCACCTGGCTATCACCCCACCTGGCTATCACCCCACCTGGCTATCACCCCACAAAGCTGGCTTATTCAAGTTGGCATTTTCTAAATTTGCAGTGTTTTAAACAAAGTGGCCAGGCTTATCACTTGGTATTTTTTATGCTTGTGACTCAACGTTTTCACTACCCAGTCCCTGGCAACTGTATTGATGGCTTCAGATAGAAAACCTGTTTTTTTTCCACATATATGTATTTCTTTTTCCAAAGGACTCTGTAAACTACTGTCTCTTAAAGACTTTTCATAACAACCTTGTCAGATCCCCTGCACCAAGCTGCAGGATCAGGTTCCCACTGCCCCAAAATAGAAAAATTCACAGCTCTGGCCCCAGAGGAAGGGACTCAGGGAGACAAGCCATGAAAGAGCCTCCGGATGGGAGCCCTGAGCCCCAGCTCCTCCTGGTAGTGCCACCAGACATGCTCCCAGCTCCAGCTTGGGGCCATATGTTTCATGGCACTGCTGGCTGCCCTACTTCCACACAATTGTTTTGGAGAGGCTGAGAAGTCTACTCTGCTCATGTTAAATACTTGCACTTCTATGCAGTGGTCAACACAGAGAAGAAAGGAGCTAGAAAAAGGTTTATTTGAAGAAATATTAAACCCAGCCTTTCTTGAGCTAATGCTGTTTCCCATAACTTCAGCTCCCAGCTCTTGATGAGACTGACATGTCTTTGTGAGAGTGAGAATGGAGCTCATGAAGTCTGGTTGCAATATGTATTGATTTTAATGATCCATGCTTTTTAAATTACAGTAGAATACGTACTACAAAGGACCCATCTTACCATAGCAATAAGTGTAGTTATTCATCTAATTTCTCCTCTGTGAACCTTAAATGTAAGCTCCAACTGAAATCCAGTTATTATTATTTGTGGTGCACATGGCATCTAAGTGTGCCAAGTGATTGAAGGGGTATTAAAATTTTACTGGCCACTTCCTCACACCTCTTTATTCTCATCGTATGGCCAGCTTCCCATACAAAACAAACACTACAAACATGCAAATACAATGGGACATGACTTAAAACCACTGCGAGGACTCTGCTCATGATTCCTCTGCTTCCACACACACTTGCAAGGACAGCTGATGGAGTGCAGCATCACGCCGAGGACACAAGAGCAAAAATCTGGTTGTGATAGCCAAATCCTTTGACCACTCACGGGCAAGAGTAAAAATCCACATGAAATTCATGGGCGCTCCCACTTCTAGAGAAGTGCACCACTTCCCAGTGAATGGCTCCAATAAATCAGCGTGGCTGAGCTGCTGTTGGCTGAACTAAATTCACTGTACTGTGTACAGCTTTTCTACTTCACTGAGAAGGCAAAGCAAAAGGGAATGAGGCAAACTGTCACTCAGGAGAATTCTAGCTTCACTCACTCATTACGGATCGTGAAATCCAAACTTTCAAAGGGACTTCAGTGTAGTCCTGGATTTTTGTCCCAAAGCACAAAAGCAAAAGGCAGGATTCCTTTAGGCAGTTCTTTTTCTGTGCAAACCTAAAGATGTTAACATGCACCAGAAAGGTTCACACAAGCCATTGTGAGGCTTGGATGTGCAGCTCTCTGTGATCCCAGCAGATCCAGGTTTTTACCCTCTTAATTCTGTGGGAATTCACAGCAGAGAAGTTTTGTTAGGCCATATCTCACCTCTGGGACTGTGAGAAGCCAGAGTAAAAATGCATTCTAAAAATCCCCCTTGGTAGACCTTGTCCAGCTCCACACTAAATGCCTTCCTCAGCCAGTCTGACCATACAGGCTAGGTCTAAACTACAAAATAAATATTCACTAGGAAAGCAGAGGAAATGTTTACAGAACCATGCTGCTTGGCCACACGTGCACACATCCCATAAATCAGCAGTGATACTGCTCTTCCACTTGGCATTAATACAACACCCTCATCAGGGCATAATACTCTGTGCTGAACTTTGGCTTCTGTCCCTTCAGGAATTGGATTTCTGCCTTGTAAAACAGCATGGCAGAACCACAGATGCTAAATTACAAAAGAAGGAAGTTCCAAATCTGCTGTGCCCTGCGTGGGACAGAGATCTCTGTAATCCGCCTTACAAATTCCCTAACATGATCTGTATGGGTTCCAGCACAGCCAGTACTCCACCAGTTCGGTCATTTGTAAAAGGATTAAAAAATCTTTTCCATCCTATCTGGGCTCCACTGTTGGGAATTCATCTAAGTCCTGCTTAGATGCTCCATAAATGCTGTAAAGCATCCACTGCTGCAAGCATCCACTGCTGCAAGCATCCACTGCCCGTCACGGAGAGGCTGAATTTGGCTGGGCAATGGGCAGCCACTGATGCAGCAGTAACCCCCAGGAGTACAAATCCCATAATGAAACATGACCTTAAAAAGGAATGGATTTTCCAACTGAGAAAACTTGGCCAGTGTTATCAATAGACTTAAACCAGCCAGCTGTGGGACTGACCATGGCCTTGCCACATCTCTGGGGGTAGGGCAGGGACTTTCCATCCCATCACATCTACCAAGACAGAGAAATCAGAGCAAGCCCTTGTATTTTGCAGGGGATCAGCTGGGAAAGGAATGTATCCTATCTATCTTGTTTTCACTCCTGCTTCCCTCTCTCCCAAACTGGATGTCCTCAGTTCAGCTCAAGATGAACATAGTATTAGAGAACTCATCTTGAAAGGAAAGTGATTTCCCTGCAGGTAAGAGCGCAGCCTCCTCCCTCAGATTAATGCTAACCATATGGCCAGCTGTCTGCAGTCGGTTGCTGAAAGACACAGGCTGAAATAATCAGAGAGCCTCTAGGACAGACACAGAAAACTGATACAGAACTGGAAACAAGCCATGAAAGAGCCCAGCCTGTGAGGAACTTGGAGCTGTGTGCAGGACTGCCTCCAGCACTGGGCAGGAGACCTCTGTGATACAGCAGGTGGGCTGGTGCTGGCAGATGGATGCTTTGTTTTAAGATCACAAGATCCATGTTGTGCTCATAGCTGGAGCTCAGCTCCTGCAGAGACCACTTCTGCACATGCAAACCTGAACGTGCACCTTTACGAGGTGTCTGGCAGAAGCTGGTGCGTCTTCATGGGCTGGCACTAGTGCGTGCTGGAAGAGAGCAGTGGGACAGACCTCAAAGGTTTAATTTGGGAACATGCGCAAATCTCCATTCCCACACCATCAGGATAAAGAGGACCCAGGCTTTGGATGCAGAGGAAGCAACACAGAGCTGCCTGATGGCGCTCCAAGGAAAGGAAAGCAGTTAGCACTGCTTCAGCCATCGGTTCTATCAACAGTTTACAACAAATCAGGAGGAGCTAAGTGTTACCTCTGGCCCAGAACAGACATGGGCCAATTCCATCCTTTCCCGCATGAGGCACAATATGTGTTGGATGGCACTTGGTGCTCCCACAGCTCAGATCAGTTCCAGCTAGACATCAGTTTCAGGTTTACCACATGTAACAACTTTCTCCTCCTTTCCTACCCATCCCCATTTTAACATCTACTACGGCAACTCCCCATGGTTTTGATATCCCCACAAGCATTTCAAAAATCTCTCTTTGGTGCATCATTTTCCTCGAGGCAAGGAGTCCCAAAATTTCTCTAGATCTGAATGGGAAAAAAAACCATAGCTTTCCATTGCTCTTCATTTCCAAATCTCAATTCCCGTGAAGCTTCCTTGCTCTTCCCTTATGAGACGTTCCCAATCCAACTCTGGCATGCTTGCTCTACACACTTATCTCTATGCGGTTATCAACACCGATCTCCCTTAGCAACACTGTAGTCCACTTTCCTCCTATGTCTAAATCTCTCCAAACTTTGTTTCTCCTGTTCCAAATATGTCTCATTCCTTTGTGCCACCCATGAATTTTGTCCCTCACTGCCTACATCCAGCACTGTTACTAACAAAGCATAAGCCCAATGCATCTAGGGCCACAGCAATGCTTTGAGAGCCTGCCACACACCAAGGCGCACAAGGATCCCTAATAGCTCCTTCTTTCAACTTTTATCCAGACAATATCTTACAGGGTGAGCAGGGCAAAACATGCTCCTTCTCTACAGAAACCATCCTGGATCAGGCCAGCCACTCCCTGATTGGCCCCACTCTTTGCCGTTCCTTTTTCTTGCTGCAACACCTCAATTCACCCCAAATCCACCCACTTTTGCCTCTGCCACTGCACAGAGCAGCCACTCCATGCACCACAGCATCTCCTGATGTTTACAGCTGCCTCGTGCTGCTTACAGGACGTCTCGATCTATAATGAGAAATGCCCACTGCAAGGAGATAAGTGTGAAGTATAACACTGACAATTTCCATGGATGTTGAGGAATTGCAGCAATACACTCCTTCCCTCGCACCGCCGGTCGGAGAGACCAAACAATTTCCACGGTGTAAAAAGAGGGTTCGTAATGGGATTCTGCAGAGCTGGGAGACGAATCGAACCACCAGGCAGAGCATTATGGAATGCTTTCCAGCCAGCAGAGCCAAAGTGAAACACTCGGACATATAACATTACCAGCTGGCTCGCTGCCATGCATCAGATGCAGGAACATTTTTCTCTTTCTGTGACAAGCTGCATCTGTAGCAATCATTATAATTTCTCTTGACACTGCATCCCACACCTCTTCGCAGAGGCAGTTCTCCAGCAGTATTCTTCATTTAAATGGTAACTTTGATTTTTCCTGGGCTGTGGGGTTGAGAACTGTTTCAGCTGCAGCAGCAAGGCAGATGGGAGGGGTGCCAGGAGATGAGTTTTTCAGAGTTCAGCCCTCCACGTCTTCTGGACCCATCCAGATTCACACCCACCGCATTGGTTGAGAATCAGGATGGAGAATGGGAAATCTGGTTCAAGATTCCCATTTCCGCTACTTGTTCTCCACCATCACTGCAAACCTCACAGGTGGAGAGAACTCCTACTACAAGGCTGGGACTGCCATACACATTTACCTGCAGAGGAAATCTTACCACCAATTAGAAACCCTCTCCCTTCCCTAGAGCTGAGCCACGTGGTTGATGGAGCTCTTTGATCTTGTTGCACAACAGAGCTGGTTCCAGCCTATTATTTTTATTGTAAGCACTTTCTGTTACTTACCTCTAAAAACAGCTTCCATTTTAATAATAGAATAGACTTACTCAACGTGTACACACCTACAGCAGTGAATAGTCACTGTAACTTCTCTGTCTGAAACAAAAGCTTTGGAAATTTCCATCCTTTTGTGCTCTCCTGCCCCGGGTGTGTGCTTGGCAGCCTACAAATGGGCCGGGTTGTTTGTGAATGGAACTACTGGAAAGGTACTGAGAGCCACTTAGCATAGCACAGCTTGGATTGGGAACGCTCCTCAAAGGTGCATGGATCCTGTCTTTTGACAAGGAAGATCCGAGGCAATGAGTAATTGCCAGAGAAGGCTAATGCAACCTGGTAACAAGCAAAGAGGAGGCAAATGACAGCTAGGAGATAAACATGATGGATCTGGGGGATAAGGGTAATTAAAAAGGGGCTGCAACATTGATCAAAATGTTCGGAATGGAAGGCAAGGAGCTGACAGACATGTTAGTTTACTGGGATAACTGACAGCACAGTTTGTCCTGCAGCCAAAGTGCTGCTGGTTAAAGCTGGCAGGAATCATTCTTCTCTCAGCTTCCTGATGCACTTCAGAGTGACTTTATGTTGCACAGGGAAGTGGGTTATAGATGCATATGGGAACATGAAAAAGGCAGTGTCTTTTACACGTCACAAAGCACAGCACAGAAAAAGTAGCAGGCAGGGTGAATATAGGCAAAGCACACACAGGGATGGAGCTAGCCATGCCTCTTTGGCAAGGCCACATCCCTGGGTCATAGCATCGCTACCAACCCAGGCAGGTGGCAATAAAAGCTTGGCTTTGATTTACATCCCTACGTTGCCACAAGTGATGGAGTATGATGCAGGACAGGGGAACTGTCACTGCTGGAAATCACCACACCTTCCTGTGCATGGCCCAAACAGCAGCTTCTTATATATCCTATGCCACTGGCTCACGTGCAGGAAAGTGCAACTCAAGTTAGTGCAACTCAATTAGTGCAATCAAATGAGTGCAACCAAATCAGTGTAATCAAACACAGGGCTTTGTTAGCAGCAAGCCCCTGGAAACACATAGTTCTAATTTTATTTGTTGTTCCCAAAGGGGTCCAAACAGGACCTGAAAGCTTCACACCAAAGACCAATATTTAAACAGAGATGATTGGATACAGTTTATCTCACACTGCAGTTAAAGGTACGATGCTTTGCCAGGTCCCACATAAGCTTGCATGGGCAAAGGTAAATCTGACATATTCTGACTGTTCAGCCTTTGTATCTTTTCTGATGTTAATTTTTTTACATCATTTCCTACTCTTTTTGGAGTGGGAGGGAAGGACATTGCAGATATGACCCAAGAACACCAGAGGAGAGGGAGGAGATGATCCCCAAGCACAACAGAGCCCATGGGGCTCCAGGCACATCCCTGGCTCTTGGGACCAAGGTAACAGATCCACCAGGAGGAGGTGGGAATTGGCCACGTTCAGGAACTCTTTTCCTAGAGGCACATCCTGGACTCCTAAGAAACCCCAGTCCGAATTTCCAGATCCAGGGGGAAAATGTCATCACTGGGAGGCAGACAACCCAAATCCAAAGGGTTAAAACCAGGCTAAGCGGCGGGAACCCATCTGCAAGTCTGTGTATGCAGAGATGAACACATTTTAAGATGAGAATCAGTTCTTAAAAAAGGCCCATCCCACATCTTTAGCATATTTACTCTGCACACTTCCAGTTACTCGGTATTGTTCTCAAAGCCCCCTTCACGCTGTATTATTTTATCTGTAACTCGCAGATTTTATTTTCCGCTATATTTTTAATTTATATCATGTTTTATTTATACTACTGTCTTTTATGAAACCCCAAATTTCAAAACTGACACGAGCACTGCACACACAAAGTAGGCTTCTTATTATCAACATGGCAGAGGAGACAAAAAATGACAGGAATAAATCTCGGATTTTATGTCGCCGAGACGTTCTGCGACGTAAGTGACATTTCTCAGCAATACAAATTGTACATTAAAAGATAATTTTCAGAACATGATCCCAGCGATGGAGTGCAGCACCATTACGCAAAGTAATATTGAAGCAGCGCTTTAGCAAATGCTGTTTTTATGTTGTGCTGGTTTGGCACCAAGATTGCAGCGGGTCTTGCGAGTGGATTGAGGAGTGATTAAGTTTACTGTGCACAAAAGCCAGTTATTTGGCAACCTGTCAGTGCAGCGTAATTGATATTTTAATTACACTACTAATACACATGCTGTTCACAACGAGCCTCCTTGGTGGTGTTGCACAAGCTGCATGTTTACAGCACTGATGATTGTTCCTGAGAAGTCTGCATTTAAAAATCGGTAACATTTTAAATGGTTGTAAAAGCAAAGCAAATTGTTTTGCAACTGCTTAATGGCCGGCGGTGTGCGATGTGGGGAGAGCAGCAGAACTGCCACCAGGCACAGGGCCTGGGGACAACCCTCACGCAGGGACATTGTGGTTGATAGGGCGACTCCAGGTGGTGGGGCTGCCAATGGTACTGAGCAGCCTGAGGGAGAGGGGAAAGGTGAGCAGGGCGTGTTGCTGTGGGATGGGGAAAAGGTTCCCCATGTGGTGCAGAGGCACTTCTGGCTTGATCTGATTTAGAGGATGGCAGCCTTGCCTGTGGCAGGGGTTGGAACTAGATGATCTTCGAGGTCCATTCCAACCCAAGCCATTCTGTGATTCTATGATTCTATAACCATGGCTGTTACTGCACACTGGGATCAGACCTGCTGCAGCTCTGGCCAAGTGATGAACAGGAGGAGACGGGGTAACAGCGTGCAGAATGAAAGCATAGGAGAGAAGAGGCATCGCTGCAGGCACACACATGCACACTCTGTGAGCCTCTTCCTGCTGTGGGTAGAAGCACACCTTAACACCTTCCTGCATCTCCTGGTTGTGGGACAGAAGAAAAAGGACGGACACAAGTGTGTAGCAGTGACTCTACCATTTGGCAGGAAGGATGGACGGGGAAGAAGAGATCTAGATGGAGTGCAACAGCACTGTGCTTCTGCAGGCTGAGGTCCCCCAGCACACCTCTGGCTGTTACTTTGCAGCTAAGTACTCTTCTGTAAAGCAGTAGTAAAGAGTAAAGCAGTACAGAAGCTAATACTCTTCTGTACTGCTGTTGTGGGTGGGGAGTTTTTCAAGGTAGAGATATCTCCTCCCATGGGCTTTGTCCTCTGTGGCTCTGGCCCAGGGATGTGCAATTTTATTGTTATTATAACAGCATACAACACCACCAATAATAATAGTGATGCAATAGTACAGAGCAAAGGTAATTTACAGGGAATACCCAAGAAAATCTCCTAGGAGGTGACACCTACGAGCAGATGCCATCATTCCACACAGCTCATCCCTCGCTATGCCAGGTGGAGTTTGTCATAGCTCAGCAAGAACCTGGCATTGGCTGGGGGAAGCCCTAAAGCTCAGGAAGACTATTCCTTCTGTCTCTATGATCCCAGGGAACATCAAGCACTGTGTGCATATTGCGAGTCTCAGAGCCTTCCTCCGTACAGAGACCTTAAAGGGGATCTGGGGCTGAGATGTGCCGACCGTGAGCACTGCTGGAGAGCAGAGATCGTGCAAGGAGGAAGCTGTGGGAGGAAAGCCAAGCAGATTCCATGCGAGATCCCCAGTCCCAGCAGAAGAAGGTCACCGTGTTCAGAGCTGGCAGGCAAAGGTGGCACCTTGTCTCCTCCCTGGAGTCAATCTCATGTTACCAACCAACACTCAAATCTGCTTTGTTCTCAGCTGTCACAACATGCCCACAAACAGCATATCTCTTATTTCTCTTATCACAGGGATGGGATACCCAGGGGTGAACCTGAGGTCCAGCCACACAAGCACCCCATAAGCAGCTCAGTTTATCATGCTCACTACATACTCAGCCCTGCTGCTGTCTGAACACCGGCACAGCTAGGACCTTGTGCAACCATCATCACTTGGAGCTCTCCTGCTCCACCTGGCCTGGATCATGGAACAGCTGCAGCAGCGATGAGCAAAGAGCTCAGGCTGGTGTTCAGGATGATGAGAAGCCCCAGGGAAGCTCTCCCATAGAGAAGGAGCTATGTCCCCATAAAGACCCACACTTCTGGCTGCAGCACCAGCTCTGCACCCAGCACCACATGCGGCCAGAAACAGCCACGTCTGCTCTCTGCAAACACACAGGGCTCAGCCACAGCTGCTACAACTTCCCCAAGTAACTATGAGACCGTGCCCCTTCCTGCTCTTAAGCACACACACAAACAATTTGCTCTTTGATTGGGAATCTTGTCTGCCTGGTTCCGACCTGGAGCGAAACGTTATGAGCGATAGGGCTGGGGGGGGGGGGGGCACGGAGGGAAGGGGCTTTCAAATGAAATGCCAACAGACATCAGAGCCAGCAGCATGTGTGGGTGTAGCTAAATTAAGCTCACGAGTAGGTGGGGCAAACGCCTTAAACAAGTTTGTGAAGGTAAAATAATGTTCATTAAAAATAGAAAAACAACTGAAAAAATATCCTTTGTATTCAACTTTGCACTCGTACATCATAATGTTCCAGTAAAAGCCCATTTTCCCTTGAGATAATAAAAGAATTGAATTTTTCCTTATCGGTCATCTATTTTTCTAGCTAAAGCTATTACTCCCTCTCTGCGGTTGCTAGGCAACAAGAAATATTAATAGCAGCTTTTATTAGCTTAGCTTTAGCAGTGGAGTACCAGAATGAGAAAATGGAAAACATAAATGTGTTACATAAATCTTTCAACCTTTCAGGGTTTGTGTTAGTCTCTGTTTTCATAATGATTTATTGAAGTGATGGTTCATTTATGAGAAAAAGGAGTGTGAAATAAGAAAACGGAACATTACCCTGAAGGACTGTTTGAAAATAAATAATTATAGGAGGTGAAGAAAAGCTGTTTAAAACCATTTTTCTGAGTTTTATAAAATTTAAAAAGACATATTTCTTTCATTTATTGCCTCTGAGAAAAACACTAGCAGGGAATTGCAAACAGGGCTCTGTTTAATACAAAGAGCCCTTCACGTACAGTTGTGTTATTGCTATTTTCCACCAAGGGCTTGTGTTTGGAGTTTAGCTTTTAACTAGTGAACCATTAGTAAGCAGAAAGGCAAATGAGTCAAAACCTGAAGCACAGACCATGGGAGTGCCAGGGCACAGGGGTCTGCCAACCCTTTGCTCCCGGTGACATGGTGACATGGTGCCAGCCCATGCTCAGGACATTGTTGGAACCAGAGTTGTTTCTAATAACTTATTTCACCAGGCAGTGATTTAAAATTATTGCAGTATTTATGCACTGGAAGCGTTTGCCAACAACATGGACGTAGCATTGCCTGCTGGAACATCTCTATCACCTACGGAGCTGCAGCTTCACATGTATCCAGCCCAGTGCCCTCAACCACGTTATCACAACTGAGGCCGTACTGGAGCTACTCAGACAAACAGAGATCCTCCTGCCCGCATGTGACTTGGGCTCCAGTCTAAAGGTGGGAAGGATGGGAGGTGAAGAGAAACCCATAACACCAGCCGGGGAGATGCTCTTGCCAGCTGCCTGCATGCAGGAGCCAGTGCTGGAGCAGGTTGTAGAACTGCAGAATCATTAATGTTGGAAAGACCACTAAGATCACCAAGTCCATCCATCAACCCATCACCCCCATGCCCACCAAACTATGCCACTCACTGCCACATTCAACCTCTTCTTGAAAGCCTCCAGGGATGGTGACTCCACCACCTCGCTCAGGGTCTTCTGCTGGTGACCAGCGAGATGTTTGTCCTCAGAGACCTACACCATCCCCATGGCCCAGGCAGGCACACAACCCTGGCTCTGAGAGGTGCCTGCTTTTCATTTCCATTTCTCACACGGACCCAGGTAGGTGTGTTACAGCTGAAATTTTTCTTGGTTTTGTGTTCTTTTTCTTTCTTTTTTCCCCTTTCTTTCAATTCCACAGAAAAGCCCTGTAGTACTAGATAACAGCTGCCTGGTTTCCAAAGCCAAGCTACCTGAAGCCAGCCAACCAACTCTTCAGAAATTTCAGGGCTGCATTTGTCCTTGCTGCTCTGATTCCTCCTGCCTTTAACCTCTCCTCCCTGGAAGGAACCCCCAGGAAATAATAATTAAAGCCAGTAACCCAATGCATACAGGTTCCAGACCTAACCAGAAACCTGACATCTTTTACACCATGAATATGCTTCTCACCATTGGTGATTCTGAACATTTTTCAGATGATCTGGTTTTGCTCAAACTGAACTGAAACACTTCCAGGATATTTCTGGAGCCTTTTTCTATTTTTTTTTTCCCTTTTTTTTTCACTCAAGCTGATGCACCAGCTTGCTGATAGCAGAAAAAATTCATCACCTGGAGCTCAAGGGATACTTTCTTTCCAACTTCTCCATCTCTTCTCTTCCCAGTAAGGGGAAGGGAAGGGACCATAGGACAGCATTTGCTGCAACCCCGTCCAGAAGAGCTGAAGAGTGAGGGAGGCTGATTTTGGGTAGCTTATTCACAGCTACAAGCAGTGCAAATGTCAAGAAATAAAGTCAAGTAGATCTCCCATCGTGAGAAGTACCAGGGAGTGGAGATGCGCGGATAGTTGCCAGTCTCTCCAATCAAACTCTCATACTGATGACAAAGTCAATGCTTGCACCTAACAGCTGCCACTTGGGGTGTCCAAAATGATGTTTCTCCCAGCAAAAATACACAGCTGTGCCATAGTTCCACCCAGCAGAGAAGGGTGCAGCACCCAGGACTGGGCACCATCCCACCTGATGAGCAGAGACACGACACTATCTAATATTTATGGAAATATGTTTGCACTGTGCTGGAGATTCACAGGCTCTGACCTTGATCACCCTTTCTTTCTGTCAAATATGTTCTGCCAAATCCCTTCTGAAATCTCATTTATTCACAGCAGCTCCTTCCCCCAGCAGCACCCCGCCCTGCTGCCTGTCCCCAGCAATGCACGGCACTTCCCAGCTCTCACTCGCATCTGCCAGGTCCCCACCGGACCCCTGTGAGGGCTCAGCAGCCACCTGTCGACACCAAAAAGCTGAGAGGATGCTCACAGTGGGCAAAGTCATTCTCTTTACATGAAAAACAGGTCTTTTTTTTCCTCTTTTATTTCCCTAAGTATTCACCATTTCTCAGAGAAAATCACATCTCTCCTATTTACCTTCCCTCCAACCATTCCTCCTCTTTCTCCATAGCAAAAAAAAGAAAATAGATGGCAAGAGAGAATAACCTGTCCTGTTGAGAATTTTTCAGCTATTTCTTTCGCCCAGCACAACTATAACATGCCTTCTCCAAGGCTTCACCTTCACTCTCCAGCTCTCATCCCACTGTGGGATTTCCCGCAGCTGCTTTAAACCCGCTCTGATCTAGGTTTTCACCTGCATAATGGGAACAACAATTGCCTCCCTTGCAGGGGCACTGAGGGGCTTAACTCAGTGTACGGACAGTGCTGGGACATCCCAGGACAAGGAAATGACACACGGGCCACAACAGCCTGCAGGTATATTTTTCCCTTATTCACCTGTGAGCTGCAGAGGAAATGATCCATCACTGCACTCAGTGAGTCCTCACTCGTGCCTTTCTAGCAGGCTGAGATTTGGCACAGGGATGCCTTCCTCAAAATCCCAAACCTTTAGCTGCTATTTGGAGAAGTCTTACCCACATCCAAACATTTGACCTTGACTCGCTCACCATATTTTTTACTGCATCCCAACCACAAGACATGGCAGCTGAGGCAGGAAATAGCTGCGTGTGCAAAACGTGGTACAACATACAATGCAACACCTGTCCTGGAGCAAAGACAAACCTCCACATGCTGCCTCTGCAGCGCTCCCAGTTGTGCTTCCCATCACTGCCTGTGTCACAATAAATCCACTCTTTTTGGAAGTGCAAGCAGATAAGTCTCTTCCTGTTATGTGGATGCCCCATCCCTGGAGGCATTCAAGGCCAGGCTGTATGTGGCTCTGAGTAGCCTGGTCTGCTGGTTGGTGACCCTGCACATAGCAGGGGGGTTAAAACTAGATGATCATTGTGGTCCTTTTCAACCCAGGCCATTCTGTGATTCTGTGATTCCTTGATCAGACCCTTTTCTGCTGCAACTCCCACCTGAATGTGATGAACTTTTGGGCAGGTTTGGAGAAGGTCGCACGTCACACAGTGACAGGCAGCGAGGCCTGAAGCATCTTCATGGTGCCTCACACAGAGAGCTGAGGATCAATGGGATGCGAGCAGGTGGTGTCAGTGACACAGGCTTAAAAATCTGCTCTGTTTCTTGTGTTTAATTACTCCACCATGTACATGCCTTGCTCCCAATGGTAATTATGGAACACGTGCTACAATCCTGCCACAGTGGAGCTATACTGGAGTGAGGGGAACTCAGTGTGGGCATCCAAAACCACAGCTGGGCAGGAAAAAATAGGGCTGGGAGCTGTTTCTGTAGCTCAGGTCTGACAGCATGGAAAAAAGGCTTTAGCAGGAGGGGGGGGGGGGGGGGGGCAGGATTTAATTTCAACTTGACATTGCAACACCATTCGCACCCTGATCTACTTCCTTTACTGCTGGGACCTTTGAAGATGTATTGCAGCTCCGGAGGTTTCCACTCAAAACTAAGCACTTTCAATTCACTGTCGGCTGGAAAATTCAGGGTTCACTGGATTTTTTATTTTAGTGGTAAGGGGCAAACAAATCTTAATCTCTCTATTCTATGTTTACAGCCCACTAAGCCCCCTTCTTATCTTCTCCGGTTCAGCCCTGATTTATTGTCACCACGCTGCATTTGTAAAACAGTACCATAAAATAAGAAAGAGAACATTTCCCAAGGACTACTCCAAAATAAATTATTTCAGACGTACTGAAGCTGTTTAATAAATCCCACTATTCTTGTTTCTTTAGGTATTTTAGAAAGTGATTTATAAGTGCAATATCACCTCTCAAAAATGAGACAATCAACACAGGATAAAATTATTGTGTTATGAAAATAGGGGTCAGGAAAAAGGGTTGCGCTTTAAATTAAACTAGGGAAAAATATTTCATCTGAAATTGACTCTTTTTGTCTCAGAAATGAATGTTTTAATCACCTAAGAACCTAAAAGCTAACACAGAGACCTAAGTAATATTTAATTTCATAGAATATGCTCGTGTTCAATATTGATAGGCAGAAGATGATGTTTTTCTTAAACACCCTAACCACACAACTTGGAGATGCACCAAGACTTTAGAAAGCCTTGGGATTTTCCTAGACTAAGAGATAATATCCCATTTAAGTATTTAAATATCACTGTCTTTCCATTATCTACTCAAGCAATCGACACCAAATGCTGTCTAGCTAGAGCAGTTGCAGGCTTGCAGGCAATGCTAATAAAGTAAAATTAACTCTGTTTGATATTGATGCCTTCCAACAGCACCCATGAAAATCAATGATCTTAGAGAGAAACAATGTAGAAAACTAACCATAGGGCTAAATGCTCTAAAGAGGAAAATATTATTACACAGCTCCGGTGTTAATTCAACACCACTCCAAAAAACAAGAGAAAACCTTTCTTCAATGCTGCTGCTACAGAAGCGTTTTAAGGCCTAATTAGCCTCCAAGTTTCTTCCCAGAGCTGCCTTTATTTCATTTTCCCTGTGTTAGTTATTCCTATAGAAGCATCATTTGAAACTTTGCAAGGTATCACCTTATCACCATGTGAGCCAAAAGGCAACTTGAGCTTGTAAGTGCCAGCAGGGATCTTGTTCTCCTGGAAATCAAGAGGAAACTCTCCCTCTGTGGGGCAGCCGTGCTCCTCCGGCCAATGCCACTGAGCCACTCCTGCAGCAGAGCATGGGGTGGCAAGCAGGAGGCTCAATCCCCATCCCTGGTGCAAACACCTCATTAAACGTATAACATCTCGATCAAATCATAGCATGATGTACAGAAATGGCTTTAACAAAATATAAAAAGAGGGGAAAGTCACTGACCGTGGGTAGCTGGCTGGAGAGGAGATGCCCATCCTGGCTCAACATGTTGGAGACCATGATGGCTGGCAGGTCCATGTTCTGGTAGGGGTACGCAGGTATCAGGCTGTTTGGAGGCAGGCTGTGGCACAGGGAGTGATATCCAGCTTCGTGGTCCACCAAGTGCAGGAGTGAAGGGTCAGGGAGGTTAGGAGGCGTGATGGGTGGGATTTCGTAGTCTTCATTATTCTCGTTCTGACTATTATATGTCTAGAAAATGAAAAAGACATTTCACAATGCGTCACTGCCTTGTTGCTTCAGCAAATAGAAGTGATTGCACATCTCAGCGAAAATGTTCTTGTTTTAACAGAAAAGATAGCTGCAGCCCCAGCCATCAGCAGGTCATGATCGAGTGAGGGCCAGGTAATAAGCACTGCACTATCAACTGCAGGACACCACAGGTTCTTGAAAGCCTACAGTGCTCCTGAAACACTGCTCATTGCCCTCCTCATCCCTGCTGCAACCCTGTACCAGTTTATAAACCCCTCTAAAGAGAGAAAGCCAAACATTGAGGTTTGTCCTTCCTTACATTCTTATACAAATCTGGTTTGGGTTAGCACGCCCTCATCTCCGTACCAATACTCCCCAAGAATGTGCAGAGATGCTGTTTCTTTTGTTTCCCATGTTTTCTGTTGGTTTGTATAAAATTAAGCATTCCAATTTGCATGGGAAAAAAAAAAAGATATTATTACACCTGTGTAACTGTTCTTATATCAGACAAAAACATATTTGCTTCATAATGTAAGCGTAAATCTATCCAAAATTATTAATTACGAAAGCAGAATATAATGAGTCTCTGGCAGAGGAGGCTTACTCTAAAGATCTACTGTTTCACTTATTATTATAGCATATGAAATTCTGATTAGCCATAGTATTACACACATGGATTTTAAGCTAAATTTCTCAGATCACCTAGTTTCATGGTTGGATTTTGACTTAATACTTGATTTAAGAGCAAAACCCCAGGCGTGTGCAAAACTGGTTGAACATTTCAGGCTTTATTAATCCATTGCCCCAGAGCTCACACTTGGGTTCGTGCTCTTTATCACCCCCAGACTGCAGGGAGAAAACCCTTAATAAAATAAAATAAAATTAAAATATATATACATTTTTAATCAGAGCTCAGAATCCAGTAGGAGAGGCAGCTAAGGGGAAATCCACCTCTTGTCTCCTCTCATCCCATCACAACCACAGAGCAGAGCACATATGCCGCACATCCCACCCAATTACTCACATGTGCGTGAAATTCCCACTAGCTCTGGGGAAACACGAGTACACCAGAAATATAAGAAGGAGACCAGGCTGAGCTAGCTCTGTATCAACAGTTATTGTTCAGGGGAAATTCAAGCCCAGTTGTTTTTCCAGCCAGCTTCTGTATTCTGCACCAGCAGTGGTATTGTGCTGGCAAGGTAGGGGGATGAGAGGCTGCACACAAAAGCAGACAGATCCCATTTAATACGTCTAGCAGTTAAGTTTTCATTTGAGCTACACTCTTCGAGGTATATAAATTCTTCTCCAGCTATTTAAGAGGATTTCACTCTGCGCTTTATGGAAAGGGATTTAAATAAATCATTGCACAGCAAACTTGTTCCTCCAACCGGTTTATTTTGGTATCAGGTATATAAGCAAGTGGCTTTTTTGCGCTTAACTAAATTATGTAAAACCCACTCAAAGTTTCCTAAAGCTCTCTTCAAAACTACAAGTTGCCTGTGCTGCCGCAAAGCAGCTCGCGGAAGGGCTTTGAGGCGGTTTTGCCCCCGCTCCCCCTGCACGTTCTTTGCTCTGCGCTATTCAGCCTGGGAGAAAAAAGCCCTGTGTAACTCACACAGCCCTCCGAAGAGCTACAGTATTGTGCAGACCTATCAAAATCACAATCAAAGCCGTACACAATCAAAATCAGATTAGACAATATCCAATCAACATAATCAGCCTCGGCGCCTGCCAGCTTTTACACCGCATCGCGGAGAACGATTTTCCAAAACAGGCCGCCCTTATTCTATATGTGTTTTAAATAGATGGGTAGAGAGATAGGGAAGGGAGAAGAGGCAGGGTGGGAAGGGGGGAGGGGGCTACTGTGGCATGCTGTTGGCACGGCCAGGGGGATGCATCCATGCCCACGAAGGGTGGGCTCACATCGCGTGCACAAAAGCCACCATCCCCAGACTCCTGCCAGAAACACCTCATGGCCCTTCCCACCGCCGCCCGGGCTGCGTGGTGGATTCTGTTTTCTATTCTTATGTTAATCTGAATTAAATTAAACAGCCAATTATACGTTATAAGGATACATTACAAATTAGATTAGAGAGCTGGCCTGAACCCATTCCTCCCACCAGGAATCCCAAGCCAGGCACAGGGAAGCTTGCCCTGCTGAAAGGCCGCCCGTTGTGGAGCACACAATGAGCATGGGAGATCTAGGATTTTCTGCTCTCAAACAGATGACATTTGTTGTGATTACACATGATTCCCTTTCAAATTAAAACACTGACATCAGCTGAAACAACAAGCCTCCCTGTGCCAGGCCTCTCCAGCTCAGCGCTGCCCTCCGCTCCCTGTGAGGAGCTGCAGCCGCCATGGGTCCTCCCTTCAGCCCGCTCCGCTCCAGGCCCAGCAGACCTCAGCTGCTCAGGAGCAGGGCTCTGGCTGCCCATGACCCCTGATGCTTCCTGGCAGAAGGAGACATGTTAAGGCCCCGTCCCTCGAGTTGGCACCCAAAAACCCCTCACAGGATCCACAGGCAGCCCACATAAGGGCAGTGAGGGACACTGCAGCTGGTAGTGCCCTGTGTGGAAATGGAGCTGAAGTGAGAGCTTTACAGGGATGAAGCCAGTTCTTCTGCTCGTCTCCACTGTCCCATGATGGGATGCCTGAATTTTAACACTAAAACTGGATGTTCTTCCGTATGCCTAGATAAGGATCTGAACTAAAAGGGTATCAAGCCGCAGACGTCTTCTCCAAACAACCTTAAGCTATATCTGAAAACTGTGTGGGCCAAGCAGGGAAGCGAGTAGCTCTCACCCTAGAATGTCAGCAGCTGGCAATGAGCAAACTGGAAATAGAATCATAGAACCATAAAGGTTGGAAAAGACCTCTAAAATCATCCAGTCCTACCCCAACCCATCCCACCATGCCCACTGACTACGTCCCTCAGTGCCACATCTCCACGGTTCTGGAACACCTTCAGGGACGGTGGCTGCACCACCTCTATGGGCAGCTGTGCCACTGCAGCACTGCTCCTTCAGAGAAGGAATTTTTCCTGATTTCCTATCTGAACCTCCCCTGACACAGCTTTGAGACCTTTTCCTCTCATGCTATCACTGTTACATGGGAGAAGAGGCCAAGGCCCACCACGCTACAATATCCTTTCAGGGAACTGTAGAGTGATGAGGTCTCCCCTGGACCTCCACTTCTCCACACTGAACAACCCCCGTCCCTCATCTGCTCCAAATGTTTCCACCACAAGCACCCATTACAGCTGTAACACAGTGCAAGCTCCTGCAATAAGGAGCACACATTGCTGCTACTACAGAGTGGGACAGACACAACCACACTTTGCTCTGCTCCCATCAGCATGCTGCAGACAGGAGGAAGGTTTTGGAAACAGCCTATTACTGAGCCATTTAGGGTCCATCTGCCCACCTCTGCACTGTGACCACACAGCTCCAGCATCCAGCTGCCTGAGGCTAAGGGATATCCAGGTGTCTGAACACCATCCAGATCTCAAAGGGCTGGCTGGGAGCCAGCCAAAGCCATAATCACTGCCTTACTGTGAATGACACCAAGAACCCGCCATGCAGGTAGCTTGAGGGAGCTACAAGCGTTGTGCACATCCACAAATTAAGCCTTTAGCTTTCTCCTGCCTTTTCCCTCTTGGACAAGGAGGGAAATACTGTCTTTCTTTAAAAAACACTCTACGGCTGGCCAGCACCACTTCTCCCCTGCACATTGCTATTAATCATTGAAGACATGACTTGACCAAGGACCTGGGAGCCGCTCTCCTCAGAAGCATGGCAAACATCCAGTGACCCCAATTCTCCACTGAGTCATGCTCCGTGTGATTATCCATGAGGATCCAGGAGTTGCAGCCAAGCACTGATTCAGAGAAATATTATTCACAGTGAAAAGGATAGAGATTTGCAGCATTATTGCAGGTAAATATTTGCCCTGTCAAATAACACTCAACAGTAAACACAAGCCTAAGAAAGAAAATTTATTCCCAGTAAGGTACAAAGAAAATATGTCGACCGATGTGATTCATCCCACCCTAATCATCCAGATGACACGAAACACCATGGACTCTCCCACCCCTCACCTGCTAACGAAGCTTTTCCTGCAGCTAACACGAGAGCTTATTGCTGTAGGAACGTGACCCTCTAGGCATTTCAGACATTAGGTAGGGCTAAACAGATGAAAAGCAGGCTGAGAAGTTTGCAGAGTGAATAAAACATTGCTATTTGTGAACAAGTGCGACCAAGGACTACCGTGACAGACACTAACAAAGCTTGTGCTCTTGTATGCATGGAGAGCACGGACTGCTGAAGCCACAGGGGCGGCAAGGTTGTTTCAGGTGGCAGGAGAAGATGGAAGGCATCTGGATGTTGCAAACCCCAAAGAAACACTCCAGTGCCAGCAAGGACCAGAGCACAGTGCTCACCATGGGGCTGCCGAAGGCTGTGCTCCCACCTGTGCCTTCCAAAGCCCCGTGCCAAGACGTGAAGCAGTGCTGATTTTGTATGTCAGCAGCTCTGGGGCTTAGCAATGGAAATTGATTTGCCTCATCTCTGCACGTGGAGATCCTGCCTGTGAATAGCGGGGCCAATGAATTACTTGGGTAGAGTTGGAGGGACACCGTAAAGAAGTATTTATTAGCAGCCAGCCACATGCAGCCTACAAATTGTCTTTGATGTTCTTCCAGCCCCTTTTGCATTAATTTTCACATGCTCAGGTTTTTGACTGAGGGAATGCAGTTGTAAAGGGAAAAACGAGTCCTTGCACAAACATAAACATGCTCTTGAAGTGCATGCACAACAACAAGCAGCATGCAGACATGCCAGGAGCCCAGCAGGATGGCAGGCAGCCCCACCACCACCAGCAAACTGGGTTCTACCTGCCTACTGAGACCTCTGTGCTCCTTTCCTTCCTGTAGTGTGGGATTTAAATCCCAAATGAATGTTGGTTCACCCAAAGAGCAATCAATCAAACTATTTAACGTTCCCAAGCTTCTCATCATTTCCTCCTATTGTTGCTTTGATGCACATTCTGCATGCTATGGTGAACCCTAGCAGACAGACAGCCTCCACCACAGTGCTGCTGGACATCTTTGTCCTGGAATGGAGCTGGAGATTTACTTCTTCATCTTACCTGCCCTTTGTCCCCAGTGCTGTAGACACAAATCCCATGGAATGGGATTTCAATCAATCCCTTCTGAATGGTTTAAACCAAATTTGACAGTGCAAAGGAAGCCTTTTATACAAGTTTCATAAAGCCAAATGTGCACAGAAAGGAGATACCAGAGTCCTAAGCATTTACTTTTGCCCTGCAAACCTTGGATCTCCTTGTCTAGCTGCTACTTGGGTGAACGGATTGCCACAATGGGGTGCCATGCTGCTAAGCAGGATGGAAAATGCAGGGAACTGGCCATGAGTACTCATAGCTTACACTCAGTTTTTGCATCACCAAAGCTGTGGTTGACCTGCATCACTACTTCACTGCAAAAAAAAAAAAGAAAAAAAGAAAAAAAAAAAGCTAAAAATAATGGAGTTCTATGAACAATTTATAGCATAAGAAATCAGCCCTATTGTAGGTTTTTAAAAAGGCTCCCAACTCCCTCTCCCCCCACTTCCCTCTTTTTTTTAATCAGCATCTTATCCAGAACTGGAATCCTGTCAAGAATAGTGGATAGCACACAACTATAACTTCTTATTATGTGTATAGTGATTTTATGAATTCAGTGGGGAATGAAATGCAATTTTGTCAGACTTGTCTGTGTTCATAATGACCAAGTCAAATTAATCATCGTGGATAATACTCCTGTGTCAGCCATTCAAGAGATTTTTTAATAGAATTTTTCTGATTCATGTCTTGCAGTACATCAGATCTGTAGTAATGCAGGCACTTCTAAAAATCAGTGCAATTATGGCTTCTTGTTGGCCTGTCATTTTCCTGGAATAAAAATGTCTCTGCAGAAGTCATATACTGTATATAAACCAAAATGAAAAACAAAAATATAGTTACAATTAGACTTGATTTTTCCTAAAGATTTAATATCTTCTCGAGGCCATTATTTACAGGCAATACATAACGCAACAGTGCATGATGCTGAAGATGGGCTGGCTTATCACAGCACACACCAATTTCGTCCTGGTTGTCATTCTTTCTCTGATTGCCCTATGAGTTAGTGCTTTCGTAGGCATGGAAATGACTATCCCATAGAACAAACAGGGGATAGGTAATGGGCCTGCAGTCAAATTATTGTGTTTATTAAAAATGTATCCAAGAAAGCCCACGGAGATCCCAAAGGGCTCTTGTTCAGGAAAATCTCTGGTTCAAGAAAAGGTTACAGTTACCATAAAGGCAGATAGACATGCATGGGAGCAGCAGTGCAGCGTGCAGCGGTATATAAAGGATTAGTAATGGTACACTTATCCTTCTGAGGGAAGAGAGAGACCTCTAATTCCCCAGAGACAAAGACAGAAATGAGTTTTGGAAGAAGTTACCACCAGGAATTAAGAGGAAGAAAAATGTAATCCACCCCAGCTCTCAGCCTCTCCTTCCTTCATTACCTGGTGTTCTGCAGTTATTGCCATGGAAGGGAGCACAGGGAAGGTCCCCACCAGGGCTCCCCACCGTGGGTCCCAGTAGAGCTGCCCCACACCCACCCCATGACACTGGAGAGAAACGCTTCTGGAACCACTTGGAGGGAGGAATGGAGACCCACCACCACATACTGTCCTCCCAAGAACTCAAGACCTGCCTAAGGCAGCAGATCAGCAGTTGAGCCAGTCAGGGAAGCTGGCCGAAAAATCAGCCAATAGCAGCAAGCATTTTGGAGGAGATATTCAATCCTCTGGTGAACGCTTCTTGAAGCCCCTCAGAGACAAGAACGACTCATCACTTTCACCTCTCTCATCTGTTTTTATTAACCCTCCACCTTCCTGCATTCCTATTAAGTTCTGGAAATCAATATCCAGCAGCAGGGAGCTCTGCATGCTCCTTACAAAACACGCCCCAAACTCCTGCTTTGCGGGTTTGCTGTTAATGTGTCTCTGAATGCCATTTTTATGGGGCAGAGTATGTCCAGGCAGTGCCTTACCCTGCCTGTGCCATCCCCAGCCACAATGGGACCCACATGGAGATGTTGCCTCTGAACTCCCACCTCCAGCACTGAAGGCAACACCACATTCCTACAGCGCAGACCTTCCCCTTCTAAACACACACCTGGGATACACAGCTCCAAGTCTGCTGATGGCACTTTCAGGAGCACTCAGTATTGGCTCATGCAAATATTGGCAATAGCCGGAGCTAAAATCCCTTTGTTACGTCTTCATTAGCGGGACTAGAAGGCATATTTGATGCACAGCGGTTCTTTTTCAACTGCAGTAATATCTAACTGCAGTATCTACCCTGAGCATGGGTAGGCATCGCAGCACATTTACGTAGCAGTTCTTCCCCAGGTCTTTTAAAATAAACGTGGCAGAGTTCCAGGGGAAGCTCGGAGATGTGCAAGCTCTGTTCCATGTCAGCAAAGCACACCCTCCGTCATCTGTCTCACAGTTGTTTATAAAGATTTAGCTTGGTTTTAAAATATATTCTGTAGGGACTGCACATTCAGGCAGAGAGGAGTCAATACAGATCTAAAATTAGATCGACCGGATCGGACAGATACAAAACCTTTGCTTTGTTTTCCTGGGCTCTGGGCTGGAAGTCAATACAAGGAATATGATAATATTCTACTCAAGAATATCATGCGTTTCTGGGAATTATTTGAGGAGTACAGACTTTACATAATTGCCTTTTTTGTCTCATGGCATACTGAACTTGCATAATAAGATCAGCGCACTTCACAGAAATTCATTGTTGGGCTGGATGGATTTGGTATTCTGCATTGAGCCAAGGGTACATTACATAATGATGTATAATGCACTGTAAGCAGGTCAAGAGATAAGGCAGCCTGCAAACAGTAATGGAGTGCACGGGGGGAAGAATTAGCAAAAAGCACTCTAAGAAATTAATTCAACCTGGCTTCAGTCGAGCAAGAAGGACTCACAGCAGGAAGAAAACTTTATTCCATACCATGCTTATCCCCTTTCCGTTTTCATTTTGTTTTTCCACTGAGTTTAGAACTGACTTTGTGCCGCACTTTGGATGGGTGCTCTGCAGCAAGTTTTCCACTTTGGGAACTGGATGCACAGCCCTATTCGATTTGCTCTTTCTGTTCCTAAAGGTGAGCTGGGGCTGGGACCTGTGCTGCCCAAAGCATCGCTCACCACAAACACGCCCCAACTTTGGACCCACGTGCTTCCCCAGTTCCACCTGGGGCCCCAAGTCAAATTGACAAGAAAATGATGTATGCATGTATGCATGATACAAAAAGGCAATAAAGCCCACGAGCAGCAGCACAGCCCCCTCCCATCACCCAGACTCGATGTGTCTGATTAGCACAAGGACGGGGAGAAGTGGGGAGAGCCTGCATAATGTGTGTGAGCTAGCACCTCCCCCAGGGTGCCCAGCTGCTGCAGAAGCAATTTCACAGCTCATCATCCATTATGAGATTAAAATAATTTTTTTTCCTCCTGTGAAGTACTAATAAATTGCGCGGGCAGAGCAGAGTTAGCATTTACACAAATGGTAGTGAATCACCCACCTAGTTATTTCTTAATGGATTGAGTATCTGCTTTCCTCCTTATCCTGTCATTTCAAAAACTAAAGACACAAACCTGTTTATCTGCACCGTTCAGCCACAGGGTAATAGGCACAAAGGCAGAGAGAGGCCCTGCCCAGCAATTGCCAGGGAACAGCACCAAAACATCAGTATGAAAGGGGAAATGAGCTCCACAAAAGACCACCTGAAATCCCCCCCAGAACTCACTTTGGGGTGCAAAACTCTCTGAGGCATCGCTGACACAATGCAGCTTCCATGGTACATCCAGTGAAGATGTAAAGCTGCAGTCAGAGCAGAGCTAATGGCTCTGGGAACGTCCCTGCTTTATTATGGTATCAGACGAAGCAGGCATGTTTAATGTTTAAACTTCCAGCGACAAATGCCTACAGCAAATATGTTTTATGTATTTATTCAGTGCTTCTTATGCACCTGTCACCTTAGTAGCTAAGGTGCTGCTTACCCCTTTGTATATTATTAAAATTGAAAACACATCAATGCTTTGTGACATGCCACGCTCTCCCCTCCCCTTTCTCCTCTCCATCCCCAAGAGCAGCTTGATATCCTTTACCAGCCCATCCCCTGCATAACATTTCAGACTGCCAGGAAGTGGTCGAAATGGGAAAAGGAAATTAGCTGGAAGCCCCGGAGCAATAAATCAGCCTCCCATGCTATCCTGAAGCCTCTCAGCCCCAGACCTGGCCCTGAGCGCCAGGAGAAGCACCGACGTCAGGCACTGAGTCAGTCCTGAGAGGAGGTGGCAGGAGCATCCCCTGATGCTAAGTTCAACAACTGGGTAGCAAGTGCTGCCTCCAAACTAGGCCAGGCAATGTCCGTTTGAAGCTGAATGTGACTTGGACTGGTAGGGCAAAGAGAAGTTAAACATTGCCTTTGGAACTGGGATGCTTCCCTCCTTGCAGACCCTGAATATGCAGAATTTTATTCATTCACACCCTTATCCAAAGCAGAAGCTGTCACGTCACAGGAGCACAAAGGTGCTGGGCTGTTAGGGAAAGCACAAAGCACCAAGAGACTCATGACAAAATGATGAGAACCGTAACCTGGTACGCAGCCAAGTCTCCAAATCTCCAGCGTAGGTGTGAAAATCTCAAGCTTAAGCCTCCAATATGTAAATTTGGGGAAAAAAAACCAGATTTTATCTTTAACAATTCTAACATATTTTTTTTCTTTAATAAAAATAAGCTTATGTATTGAATCTAAAAAAAGCTAAGGTCACACACATTGCTCTGAGTGGCTCATCTATGTCCTAACTCACAGATGTTCATCAAATACCTTCTAGAGAAGGAGTGATCAGGACAAAATGAGTAACTACAATAGCCGTCATAGAGTGGCTTTGGTTGGAAGGGACCTTAAAGATCATCAAGATCCAACCCAACTAGAGAAGATCCTGGCACAACATGGCTGAAAGCAGGAACAACAAACCCAAGGTACAAACTCAGATTTGCCCTGACCACTCAATGGCTTCTGCTGTCATCTTTTAAATTGTGGACAAGACATAAATATGTCCACAAACTCAGAGCTGAGTGTTTCCATTGCTCAGAAGGGCACCAAACCATGTACCCAGTGCCCTTCTGGGTGTTACCAAAAAAGAGCACTGCAGGCAGACCCAAATGTGACCAAAACAGGACAGGCTCTCTGAAGAGAGATCACCAGAGAAGCTCCTGTCCCTACTCTTGATATCAAACAACAGAGATTTGAAGCTGTGAGACAGACCCTTGATGCAGAGGTCAGGAAAACAGGGCAAGTAGAGGGATAGCATGGTGTCTTCCAATGGCAGTGCAGTCTTTCAAAAACTAAGCACCCGAGTACGAGCAGCTCAAAGAGATGCTGAATGTTCAGCATTTCACAGAGGGCTTTCCCCTTTTCATCCCCAGCATTGCCCTGTGAGCACAGTGAATTCATTCCTGAAGCGGCATTCGAGTGCCCAGTAATTCTCATCCCCTCCCTTCATTTCTTCTCTTGACATTTCATGACCAGTTTTCTCAGGAATACCTTAACAGCTGACTCTGCAGTGTTTTCCCAGCTAGGCCTGTGTTAGCAAACCCGTGGAACTGCACGCAGAGCATTTGTGCAGAAACATCACATTTGCACACGCATCAAAGCTAAGAGCACCTGCAAGACGGCATGCAAATATTCATGCAAAAACGTGCAGCCTTCAACACTCGGGGGAGCAAACACCTCCCGACTGGGAGCAGTGCACCTCCTGCACCAGCCAGCTCCATGGTAGAAATGGGCACCCAATGGGTGCTTGATTCCAGACTGTGCTGGGGATTGCTGGAGCTTGGGAAAATGGCAGTGCCCGGCACGAGGCTCGGCTGCAAAGCTGTGTGTTTGCTTTGGAAGTTAGCTGGAATTCTTAAAATAAATGTGCTAAATTGTCTTCCAGAGACTGATGGCTTTTCTTTTCTTCCCTCCTTAATAAACTCGCAGGGGTATCTTTATTGTTATGTCTAATTTTAGGGAAAACTAACATTTCCTGAGATTCAATTTCTCTCATAATTGTTGGAAGGAAACTAAATTGTCTGCTGTAAACATTCACTGTATTGTGTGAAAAGTATCTTTATTACAGCCCACTGGGAATACCAATAAAATCCCCAGTCATGGCCCTTCCTCACTTTTTTTTCCCTTTAGCTGCCTCTTTTCTCTCCTGTCCCCATTAACGTCAGTTCAAACATTCTGCAGTCAAGCCACGAGAACTTAAAATATATTATTTAACAATCAAGGGTAGAATAAAGGCTTGTGAGCAGTGAGATCCTTTCTCCCTTCTCCTCGCTGCTTTCTATTACAGAAAATGAGAATGGCTATTCCATTTGTGTGCGTGCGTGCTCAGAGTTGATGAAAAAAATCTCATTAGTTTAGTCTGACATATACTCAATACAGCCTATGTACATATATATATTTTTTCATTTTATTCTACAGCTGCAAAATGATACTAAATTTCATCAGATTGGAACGAAAACTGTGGTCTTGGAACATTTCCCTTTAAGGGTCTTATATTTATTCAGAATTCATGAATCATTTTCCCGTAATACAACCATAATTATTCTTAAAGTGTTATGTTTGAAGGTTTAATATGAAATACTTGCAAAAAGCTCTTTTTCACTTTGATAGTTTGTAATCTTCATGGTAATCAGATCAGTTAGCCCTTCACACAGCAGCCTGGAAAATACAATTTAATATGAATCTCATACCCTTCACTCATGTTTTAATTAAAGTAATAAAAGCCAAGTCATATTTTGCCCTTTACAGTGTACACAAATGTATAGACCTGAGCACACAGCATGAGTGCAGACACTTTTGGTGACTGCTGATGAATTTCCCAGTCTGAGATGAATCTCAGAGGTTGCTGCCCATGACAGCAGTGTCACTGATGGTCAACAAGCAGAGCCGCGATGCAGGTGATGGGCATGCGAGCTGAATGCAGTGCTTTGGGTCAGCTTTGCCACTTTGTATGCCATCATCTTTCAGATGGACAAACTGTCAGGTCTGCTCTCCTGCCCAACTGCATGAGCACACAGATTTTGGAGCAAACACGTGAACCTGGTATGAGCGGCGGTGTGCTTGCTCTTGGGATGCACAACCTCAAGCCAGGGTCGTGGAAGCGCAGCACTGGGGCTGAGCCCACCCTGCACACACCCGGGCAGCCCCACATCCCTGGGGAGCAGAGGGCTCGTCCTGTGGTCGCAGAGGTGCCTTCCTATTGGCACAGGCCTCCATCCAAACTCTGAAGTGGCAAGCAACATTTTCCTGCTGGAAGCAAGCAGTTCCCCAGCTAATCGCCCCGCAGTGGCTGCAGACCCAAACACAGGCTCCGATGGGACAGGAGAAGTAATCCATCACTAGGGAAAGGAAATCCCAAGAGCAGAAGGCCTGGAATTTTTTCAGTATTTCTGCAGCCCACGATTCTACGTTTCCCCAAATAAACATCATTTCCCAAAGCCACTCCCAAATAATCACCATTTCCCAAAGCCAGAGGTCCATACCAGAAGCAAACAAACCTCTGCATTCATGAGCAGGAGCCAAAACCAACCCCCCAACAGGGCTCAGCAGAACGTCTTGCTTGTCACAGCTTAGAAATAACGATGCAATCAGAGCTCAGCAACTACAAGCACGGCAGCCCCAGCTCCCTATCACATGGCTTCACAGCGGTAATTTGGCTCTCAAGAGCTGTGGCTGACCAGAGGGGCAGGAGTGGATGTTTTTCAGCACACACAGCATCCTATCAATGCGATGCTGGGGGTTCAGAAGTGTGAGCTGCTCCCCCCGGAGCTGCTCAGGTTCGCCCACATTTTGCATCAAAGGCAGCAGCTCTGCAGGCACCACGTGCACACACTTCCAGTGGCATGGAGCACAGTAGGAAATCTTTGATAAAGTGATAAATGTTGTTGGCTGCATACCATCTTCCTCTATATTTTGCTGCTATTTTATTAGCTGTCAGCTGGCTTTAACAGCTCATCAGCATTGCTAGACAGCGAGCCCATGTGTTCCTTATAAGATGGGAGCCACTCTGCACCCCAGCAGGTCTCCTCCAGCAAGACTTAGCCTGACCAGATGCTTGGAATCATAGAATCACAGAATCATTAAGGCTGGAAAAGACCTCTGAGATCATCAAGTCCAACCATCAACCCATCACCACCACTAAACCATGACCCCAAGTGCCACATCTCCAACTTTCTTGAATGCCTCTGGGGACAGTGACTCCACCACGTCGCTGGGCAGCTGTGCCAATGCCTGACCACTCTTTCTAAGAAGAAATTTTCAACCCCCACAACAACCTCGGAGTTTCCGCTCCCTCTCTCTTCCACACCACCTAATAGATCTCATCAGTTGTATAAGATGCTTTTCCCCCACCTAGAGTAAATGCAGCAGAAACAAAGATGATTCATTCGGTCTCAGAACTGCTCAGTCACATTAGTTTTTCACTCCGTGATGTTTTTCAAACACCCTATTGTTAACAACTTAGGAGTTCTTTGAGAACAAGGGTTGAAGATGATGTTGCTCTGTAACACCCAGGCATTTTTTTTATTATTGTACAATCCATGCACTACACCAGCAATAGAAGCTTTGGTTGCTAAGATGAAGTTACAGGAATTGCTTCCTGACTTCACTTTTCAAAAATGTCACTGTCACATAAGAGTTCATACAAAATTCACGAGCCTGGATCATCAGCTATGGTTGTGTTCACCTCCAAAACCCCATCTGGAAGGGTTTCCATTAGCTGCTGATTGTAATAAACGACATGTAACACTCTACTGTTCATTCTAAAATAGTACATGAGATTTCTCTTGAATTGTCTGCCAAGGAAGGCGTTTAATATCTATCAATGTCTTCTCCCTATTTTTTATTCTCTAGCACAACATATGAAATTACACAGCACTGCTTTAAGAACAGCAGAAAAGAAGTAAAATCTCAGTACTGCTGCAGTGCACACTACGACTCCCACCACACTGCTAGCACAGTTTAGTCCTTCCTTTCAACTTCAAATCTCACTTCTCTTCACCAGGGATCTTTAGATATATATATATACATGTATTATATATATAGAGAGAGAGGCATACATGCATATATAGGCAAGGAAGTCACATACAAGGCAAGGCGCATGATACCGGTAGACCTTCAGGAGCATCAGAGCTCTCCACACCTGGGGGCCAGAGTCCCCTCTTTGACATTCTTCTACTAATGTCAGTGATTTTCTCTAACACTGACCATCCTCTGACCATCATCTGTTCCTGTGATCAATACGCAGCCTAGATCTAGAGATTACAAAGACCCTGAGACCTATCTCCTCCAGTTTAAAATGAACTTGTGTTGTTTTTTTTTTTTTTTCAGATGCAAAGACCAATCTCACTCCTTAGAATCATAGAATCATAGAATATCCCAAGTTGGAAGGGATCCATAAGCATCATCAACTCCAAAACTTCATCCAGGGACCCGAGTGGAAATTACAGCCACACCACGGTGGGCTCTGAGCTTTCCTCCACCAGTGTGTTGTGTAGTCTTTAGTGGGATGAGTCAAGGGAAGGTTTGCCTATGGTCCTGCTCAGCCACATGTGTGGTCATCTTCCAGCCTTCCTTCTGGAGGAAAGCCAAGCCTGAGCATCAACGGTTGTCACCATGAACAACCTGCTGCAACTATGAGCCTCATATGGGGACAAATAGCTGAAAACTCCTCCAAATTCACATGTCCCGGGAGGTGAGGGACAAAACAACACAAGCACACATTATCCCCCAGCACCTGCACTGCCAGCAGTGAAGCATCCTCACCAAAGTCAGTGATGGAGGCAAAACACAAGGGAGAAACATCCACGCTGGTCCTGTCCTCCAGCTCTGGACAGGGAGGAACCACAGAATCATTAAGGTTGGAAAAGGCCACTAAGATTATCTAGCCCAGCCACCAAGGAAAGCAGCAGGCATTAGGGAAGGATGCAGTGTCTTCATTAGCAGCCCCTAATTGCCCTCCCAGGCAGTGGCTCCTGGCCACCTAGCAATGCATGCTTCAGGCTGCACGCTGCCCACCATGGATGGGACCACGGATGCTCACCCTCAGATATCTGCTGGAGACTGGCTTTATTTTACCAACTGTTGCTATTTCTCCACGATTCAGCTGAGCTGGGTGGGAGGCCGGGGAGGTAGGAGTGCGGCGTGTCTGCCAGGATTGTGACAAGGTTTGATGGCATGTTTTATAGCAGAGCCTGCCAGGAGGAGCTCTGTCTCGTCTCAGCACTCACAGCATGCCAGGAAGGTATCGGAGGCTTCCCATGCTGTCATTAATTTCTAATTATGCCATCGGTTGCTTTCTCTATTATTGCTTATTTACCAAACACAGCTTTATTGTGACGTCTAGTTCCTTATAACTAGCAAATCCATTGTTATGCTAAAACAAATGTTCTAAACGTTTCTTATTATTTGATAAACCTTGCGTAACCCTGAATGAGGACATTAAATGGCAAGAACACTACTTCAAAATCCCATTTTAAATAAGTCACCAAGACAGCTGTGCCTTTATAAAACACATTAGAGTGGCACTCAGAGCACATATGGCTCAGGGATATATACAAATTATACAATTTCTGTCATTCGGTCAAATAAGAGGGACGTTTTGACCCCAGAAATGAGTCAAATGTAAGTTGTAATTCAAGCCCCACCGGAGGCCCTGCTGTAATGCATCCTGACGGCTGATCAAGGAGCCCTGACCATTTGACCCAGCAGATCAGCGACTCACTGTATCTATTATGGCTAATACAGACCCCAGCTTGAAGATGTATGGAGATAAACAGATAAAGGGCAATAGACACAATATATAAAAGTTGATTTATCCACATCCAAGCACACATACATGTGCAGATGGATTCTATGTGTGCAGGAATGGGCAGGCATAGGTAACCTCGTGCTAACATTTGTAAAGGGACGCATCTGAAAACAGACGTATATATGTGTGTGTGTATGACAAATCTAACCTCTCTTAACTCCATCTCCTCCAGTGCACTTATTCAACTGAGCTCCTGCCGGCTTGCAAACAGCAAGAGAAACCCCAGCTTTACTTTATGCCACATGGAAATATCATGTCAAAATTAATGGGAATATGTTAAACACCCACAGACACAGCAGTGGGGTCCTTGCTGTGCTCTCAGCCACAAAGGGAAGGAGCTGCTTGTGGCAAAGCATCCTTCTGGCTTGAATAAATGACACTGATGTGTAACAGTGTTTGCACAAGGAGTTGCACAAATTAACTTGTTGGTATAGAAACCAGAGTGCTGCTCAGCTGGAACAGGTTGTGCACAGAAAGCTCCTGGGATTAAGATCAAAAGTGCCTGGTGGTAAGGAATGAGCTCTTTGCTCCTTGGAAGCGCCCATTGGCCCAGGAGCAGACAGAGAAAGGTGGTGGAAAGAGCAGAAATCTGGCAAATACACCCATCAGCATGACAGCATTCATGGGATCCCCACATCTCAAAGCCAAACCCAACCCACTCCCACCCCATTGCAGGTTTTGCCCTATCTGAGGTTACTTTCCCCATCAGAAAGGACTCGATGAATGCCTTCCCTTATTGACTTTGCAGGTGTTTTGGTTTCTTTTAACAGCACTGCTGCACCTCTTTCATGATACGTTGCCTGGTTGTGGTTCTGTGCATTTCTTGGGATTTTTCCTTGTCTTTGTTTGGAGGTGGGGAAGGAAAGAAGGAAAATGGGCAGGGGTGAGGAATGATGCCCTGCTGATTCAGGAGACATGGCAGATCCCTCACTCATCTCAGGGGTCAGATGTCCACGACCGTTTGATCAGATGTCAGCTTGCATTTATGCTCCGGCTCCTGCTGGGGGTTGAGTTACATTTCACATTTGACTCATTTCTGGGGTCAAATGTCCCTGCTATTTGATGGAACAAGAGGAATTATTTTCCCCAAGCAGCCTGTGCCAGCGCAGGTATGGATCTGTCAGTGCTCTCATTGTGTTTTAGGCTCCTGCATTTCTGCATTTAGCTCTCAGCTGAGACAAACCCCTTTGGGGATGAAAACAAGAAACGCGGAGTACAGCACGCAAGCAATCACATAAAAGAAGATTAAGAGGAAAGCAGATCAGCTGGCTTTACAATGCTCATGGCAGCTTGTTTGTACAAGTTAGCAGCTCAGCAGTGCAGGAGAAGAAGGAGAGAGAAGCCATCCTGCCTTCCCCTCCTGCCATGAGAGGCTGCTTAGGATGAAGACTGTGGAAGTGGCTGTGAGAAGGTGATGCCGGGATGCTGCAGCTTCACGATCCTTTCCAGGGACTGCTCAGCACCAGAGCTGCCCTAACTGCAGGCTCTGCAGTGGTAAAGTGAGAATAATCTTATCTGTGTGATGGGAAGGGGTGGCTCCAGAGCTTAAGCAGTTGCTGCGTCTCTGGATGAGAAATGTAAAGCATTACCGTGATGGACAGGAGCCATTTAAATGGGAGGAGATGTGGTAAACTGAATTCTGCTTTCCACCTAACTCTCCCTATATATTATGAAAGAAAAATCACCAGAAAATGCAAACTACAGGCCCAGAAGCAAAAGGCAAGCCCCTATAACCCAGAGCAGTGTGAGCATCCAGCCTTGGTGAAGCTCCATCTGTGGTGGCAGTGCCTAATGGTGCACATTGTGACCAAGCAGCTTAAGACCACAACAGGGGGAAAAACATCATACCCATCAATTGGCTCCTGTAATTAGTGTGCAGGACTTGTCTTTATCCCCACGAGTGCTGTGGACCAAGCACTATCCCACCTGTGTTGTGTGGGCATCCAGGGGCTGATGATTTAGCTGCTTCTCAAATGGGGCTGTGAAAGTGCTCTCCTGCTGTTAAACATACTCATTCTGGTTCCAACAGGTTGAGCAAACAATAAAAAACATCTGGATTCCTCTTTCCATTAGAGGTGCTGTATTATTAGTAATAAAGTCATGACCAGTGCTATAAAGCGCTCAGTGGTAAACAGGCAATGATGTGAGGGTATATGGGCGGATGCGAACTGACAGTGATGATGGGAGAAGTCTCAGAAGGGGCATGAGGGGTCCCTGAACTCCCCACCACGATGCTCCCCGCCCCACAGAGCCTGTGCCCTGAGGCATAAAGCAGCCCCAGACACACTGTCACCAATCACCCACAGCTGAACTCGGGGCAGAGTCCAGACGAGGGAAAAGCACAATGTAGAGTAACCCGTAAGTTTATTAATTGCTTTGTAAAGAAGCTGCTGCTCATTTCTGTTGGTGCCATCACCTGTCCAGATGCTCTGGGCAGTGCAAGGTGGGATGAAGCTGAAGCCCAACCTGCAGCACCCAGAGGCCACCCTGTTCCCTTCTGCCTTTACTCAACCTGTGGCAGTTCCCAGTGCTGACCACGAGCAGTGCCTTGGTTGATTGACTCTGTGTTTGCACAGCTGAATCACCTTAGAGTGCAAAGTTTGCAGCTCCTTCCCCACTCTTGGAAATACTTCTTGCACAAGGACAACCCTCTGCCTGTGCTGTCTCGCACTCTAAGAGGATGAACAACAGGTTTGCATGCTGTTCGACATACAGATACTCTTCATCATAGGTACCCAAGTTAGATATTCACCAGCCTCCTAATTTATAGCAATGCTGTGGCAACTCCCAGCCCTGGCAGCAGGAGTACACTGACTTCTCACCCTATGCAGATCCAGCAGCCTTTGGGGATAGATGGAAATCTTCACCCAGCTGTCTTTCATGGCCTTGCACTGCACTGAGTTCACACTGGACTCATCACAGTCTGCAGTGCATGTGGCTGTGGCGACACAACGAAGTGGCTCAACTCAATCCCAAAATGAGGGATTAGATAAGAATATTAGTGACAAACTTGTGTTTTCCCTTTCGGTGAGATGCCTCATGCCAAGGATCACAGAAGAACACAAGAAGGACAGGTAAGCACGTGCTGAAGTTCTCCCCTCCCAGCAAGACATAGGCATGTGCCTATACGTGTGTATTCATCTATACACATTCAGGGTTCACTGAAGAGCCATTCCTGCTCTATAAGTTCATGAAGGCCCCTGTGAGATGTGAACCGTTCTATTCTGATCCTCCCCACGAGGGTTCATAGCTCCAGAACAGGAAACCTTTGATTCCTTTCTTCTCCCCAAGCCAGCTCACTGCCAACCTATTCAGCTACAGGAAGTGCTCTGTGTGGGGGCAGAGAGAGGCACCCACATTAGACACAGTGCTAAGAAACCTCACCTCTAGAAACAACAGTTGCACCTCCATTTACACTGAAGGATGCTGACCTCGGCTGTGCACCCTTCTGCTGTCCCAGGAGCAGGGGTTCCTGAGGATCTCCCAACACTCGAGCTCTGCCATGGCCTACACCTCTTAGGAAGCCTCCCCCACCCTATGCACACAACCCACCCAACCCCAACAACGCTTACCTGATTTGCCGACAGAAACTCCTGGGGATTGTCGTTCATTCCCATGTACATGTTCTCCCCATCAAACTAGAATGGCAAAAGAAAGTTAGAGTTAGAGAAACGCCATCTGTGTGCCAGGGTTATGTGCTTTTCCTGGCTCTTTCCAGAGCCAAGATTTGCAGAACGAAATCCTGAGCTGGTCCTCTTGTACTTCTGAGCGTGTATGAGCTCATGAACATCACTGATATTGCAAAGGCATGTGGTAACGTAGCATGGTTATGGTAATTCTTTCAGCAAAATGAAAGAATGAGTCACTCCAATTCAAACTAATAAGCCAAAACTGTGCAAAGCTGTGCAAGTCCACAGATTCACCCAGCGGCAAGCAGCGCTGAAATGAAGTTCTGCCTAAAATTCCCACTACACCATCAGCGAACTATAAAAAGACAAGTTCCATCAGTGGAAATTTCCAAGACAGGCAGGTCACCTTCAGTCCTCTTCCAGACGCCTATGTATTCCTTTATCCCCACGCAGACACAGGATGTGCACGAGGGGTTCTACCCTAAGCCCAACTCCCCATCCTGGCAGTTCGGTGTTGTTTGCAAACTCCATGGGCAAGAAGACACATTTCCTCCCCTTCTCCTCGTCCCCTCCTGCCCTCTGGGACTGCATCTCTGCAGATGGGGATCCAGGGGCACCCTGAGCATGGTGTGTTCCCATGGCTGCTGAAAGCATGTCTGCTGCCTTCACCTGGTTCTGAGCTGCTAGATCCAGCGATTAGATGCTGAACCGCCATGGAGAGCTGCAAAACTCTTCTTGTTAATTAGCTACAGCTGATCACTTGCTCCGGCTCCAAATGAAGGGAAAATGCCATGTAGAATTGACTCAGAGTGTGGCTGGGGCAGTTCTGGAGGTGAAGTTCACAGATTAATTATGGCAATAAAATGGGATATGCCGTAAAACACTCCCGAGACAAGGATGGAGGTACAGCTGTGAATGACACCGTGCACTTAACAAGGGGAAGAGCCAGCCCTCTTGCCCTTACAACCAGATGATGAATTGCAGATTGTTCACCCTGTACACATCCCTTTGCTCTCCGATATGAGGCTGACAACCAGTTATGCCTTAACAGAAACGGGCCACATTAAGGCCAATAAAAGAGAAATCTAAATAAAGCCAGGTGAAGGTTTTTTGCGTAGGCTATTAATTACACTTCCATTTCTCCGAGTGCTGCTGGATTAGCTATTAAAGTCTGCGGAGTTAGCAAAGCCCTGCGTGGCATCACAGTGCACAGAATCCTCTAATTGCTGAACCCTCCTCTGGGACAGCACAGAAAACCAATTAAAAGCAGAAAAATTACAGCGATTCACCAGCTAACAGCAACTGCAGCGGGATGGAGGGGGATCCCCACACGTGTGCGGGATTCCCTATGACCCCTCAGTGGGGTAGGAGCAGCGGGATGCAGCAAGCACCGGCATCCCTAAGGGCTTTCCAGGACCAGCAGCAATTCCAGAAGCAAGACACATTGAATGGAATTTCCCTCCGTGTGTAAAATGATTGCCGGCACAGCCGCTGCTGCTAACGCGCTCCCAGCTGGAGCTGACGGCTTTCCTGGTGTGCAGACTCAATCAGCTCCGCAGCCTAAAAACCCTCTGCCAGCCCAAGCAGAGCAGGCTGTGTTTGCAATGGAGATGGCACAAGGTGGTGGAAAGGCTCAGCACTGACAGCACGGCAGCAGCACCGGCTGTGAGGAGTCCATCTCTTTGGAGCAGGGAAAGCGATGGACAAGGCGTCTTCCACTGCGGACTGCCAGGGCAGGGGGAGAGCTCTTCTTTCTCCATCCCACTCTGTTTGTCAGATGTTGTTTTTTTTTTATGGCTTTTTACTATTCCTACCTCCATTCCACACTTCCTTTTGCCCTTTATGCCTTCATAATAACGGTAATGAATCCTTCCTTCAAAATTACGGTGCCTCTGATTGCCAGCCGGAGCAGTGAGCCTGAAAATTAAGGCTCAAAATACCACTGGAACTTTGGAAGTTCCCTGGTGCTGATTTTTGTTCCGTCTCTCCCAGGTTATGAGGGTGAAAACAAATTTATTAGAAATTCTCCCATCGTAATATCTTTCTCAGCTAGATACTTGCCACTTACCCAGCAGCCAGGTAGAGCAGCTGAGCAATGTGCTCTCCCACTTCGCTACAGAATGCGCTTCAGAAAAATCAGCCCTATCATTTCACGTTGATTTACAGCAGAAATGGGCATTTTCATAGAATCATAGAATCGTAGAATGGCCTGGGTTGAAAAGGACCACAATGCCCATCCAGTTCCAACCCCCTGCTATGTGCAGGGTCGCCAACCACCACACCAGGCTGCCCAGAGCCACATCCAGCCTGGCCTTGAATGCCTGCAGGGATGGGGCATCCACAGCCTCCTTGGGCAACCTGTTCAGTGCGTCACCACCCTCTGGGTGAAAAACTTTCTCCTAATATCCAACCTAAACCTCCCCTGTCTCAGTTTAAAACCATTCCCCCTTGTCCTATCACTATCCACCCTCATAAACAGCCATTCCCCCTCCTGTTTATACGTTCCTTTCAAATACTGGAAGGCCACGCTGAGGTCTCCCAGGAGCCTTCTCTTCTTCAAGCTAAACAAGCCCAGTTCCCTCAACCTTTCTTTGTAAGAGATTTGCTCCAGCCCTCTGATCATCTCAGTGGCCCTCCTCTGGATTTATTCCAAGAGCTCTGCATCATTTTAATATGTCCCATTGGTTCCAAACATTTCCTCCCCATTCACCATGCTCCGGGTGCAGCCGTTCTGCACTCTGACCCCAGATTCTTCACACCCATGCTGAATGATACACATGTGTGGAGCAGCAGTTATCTTTTTCAGGCCCTTGCTAATTCACGAGGAGTCTGCTCTTGTGCTGCTGTCGTAATCACGCCCTTGCTCTTTTGCAATTACTTCATTTTTGTTCTCTGTTAACAGAAGCAGCCCATCGAGCAAACTGACGGCTGTGGCTAATTCTCAGCTCTCCTGCATGGACTGGGGATGAGCAGAGGGAGCTGTGAGTACTCCGTGTTTGAAACCCAGGAGTCTGAAACCCGCACTGCCAGAGCTGGTCTGGGAGCAGTGGGGATGATGAGCTGTGATCCAACATCACACCACGACCCAACATCGCACTGTGACCCAACATCACGCTGCACCCAGGGGCTTCTCCCAGCCCCATGGCATTGTCGGAGCTGTACAAACCCAGGGGTCATGCAGGGCCCATGTTAATAAGATGTGAGAAAAACAAGAGGCGCGTGCAGCGAGCTGGGGCAGCCCCAGGGCAAGCACACTGCGGGATCGGCTCTGAGCAAACACGAGGGGTAAATGTTTACTCACAGGGAGGGACCTGCTGGGAGGACACACAGCCCTGCCAAGGCTGGGGAATGTATGTGTTACGTGCTCATGGCTGGCACTGCCAACTCCTGCAGCTTCATTACGAACCTTATCATGTCTCTTTATTTCCCAAGAGCTCTGAGCTGCGATGGAAACGTCAGCTTTCAAGTTTGTAAGAGATATGTTGGCAGCGCTCATAGGAGGAGTGGCTTCGGTGACACCTGCAAGATCTCAAAAAAGATTCCAAACTTCTTGTTTTCATTTTTTTTGCTGCTTTTTCTTTTTTTTTTTTTTGTTAACTTCTTCCTTTTTTTGAAGTGTAACATTTGGTGGTGGCAGTACTGAGTTGGGCCATCCTAACTGCAAGTCCACTGCAGCTTTTAGAAAGTGCACTATTAACACAAATGCAACAGTGACCAAAAGCCACCATCACCAAGCAGCTACTTAATGCCCAGTGAAGAAGGAATGGGATGCTCCCAGTAATCCCTACTGCTCAGAGACACAAGCACTGCCCCCCACTTTGCTCCTCGTGCAGGATGCAGCAGTGGGTCCCCTCTCAGCCATGGCACTTTCATTTCCAAGTTGGGTGCACTGGGACAGTTACTGGTCTCCATGTCCTCAGCATGTCACAGAGAGCAAAGAGAGAAAATCATAGAATCATAGAGTCATTAAGGTTGGAAAAGACCTCTAAGATCATCTAGTCTAATCCCAACCCATCTGATCCTGTCCACTGACCACGTCCCTCAGTGCCACATCTCCATGGATCCTGAACACTGCCAGGGATGGTGACCCCCACACCTCCCTGGGCAGCTGTGCCACTGCATCACCACCCCTTCTGAGAATAAATTTTTCCTAACATCCAACCCGAACCTCCCCTGGTGCATCTTAAGGCCATTACCTCTCATCCTATCAATAAAATAAAACCAATCAATGAAAGCAACTTCCAGCCCTGCCCCTAAGCTCAGCTCTATGGGCAGCAGCACAGCACCTAGCAGCCCCCAGTGCTGGCGTGGATGGAGCTGTCAGGCACACGGCCCTGGGATGGGAACAGTTCACTGCAGCCCTGCCCCCAATGTGTGGCCGCCTGCAGAGCCGCGCTGTGATTTCCTACAGGAGTCATTTAGTATCACGCCTCTCCGGAGAATACAGGGCTGAGGTTAGCTTAATCTCTTTAACTGCAGTTTCCCCCATTAAGGTCTTTACACAACCTCTGGCCCAAAGTGATCTACTTAGCATTATTTATTTGTCCACTGCAATGCTTGGATGGCCCCTCAGTTGCTGTTGTCAGGGAGGGTCATGGGTTCAGAGACAGATTTACGAACCCCCCAGGATGCTCCCATAGGAAAGCTCTGTGTTTCCCAGCCTCCGTGCAGCCACCAGCCTCGCCCCTTACTGCAATCTGCTTTTGGACAGATGTCATTAGAAGGCATCAAAGCCATGCAGAGGTGTCAGTGGCAGTGCATCTGCAAAAGGGTTGCACAACGAAGCGCTGATGGGAGCCAACTGGTTCCCATGAAGCAGCGTTTCTTCTGTGTAATACCAAATCACCACAGGGGTGGATCCGCATGGATACAGGTGAAGGTGTAAGCCTTAAAACTGTTAAAGTAGTTCTTTAAAAAACAATGTACAAATAGGATAAAACTATAGTAACAGTTATTTCCCAAACACAGCAGAAGCAGGAGCACAGCTGGTGACGCCAAGGAGTGACCAAGGTATGACAGCAGAGATTAAAACCACATGCAAAAGGCTGAAATGATCTGCACTGCCTTCTGCAGATTTCAGTTGTCCCCAGACTGGAACATCCTCCTCAGAAAGACCCAACTGAGCAACCATCTCAAAATGGGACAGCCAAAAGGGATCAACTAAAAACAGCAAAACCAACCAACCGAGCAAAGCAACCACTGTGAATGGCCAAGTGGGACTCAGACATCTGCGCTACAGGATTCCAAGCTCACAAAGGCAGTGCGTAGCCCACCAGCCAGGATCTGCTACAAAAGGAAGTGGAGTTGCAGGCAGGTGCCAGGAGTGCTTGGTTTTTGCTTTGTTAACTCAGGAGTTCCAGAATTAAGTTTCATTTCTGATTCAGAAAACTGCAGACTTGTAGGTCTGACTCCCGCGCTCTGAAACCAAAGCTCTTAAAAGCCAAACCAACTCATCCTGGGGCCAAACGGAAGGTCCTTCTGCTCACAGTCAGCAAAAGGACATCCAGTGGGATTCAGCAGAAGGGCGGTCATGGACGAGAGAGCTCCGTTATAATCCATCCAGTTCAGAACAGAAGTGATCTAGAAGGATTCAAGTTTATTAATGAGACAAAAATTATGCAGGCTGGCCACAACTAAAAGCGGACTTCGAATGGCTTTGTGTTAAGAGTCCCACAGCACTAAGTGGCATTGAGGAAATGGAAGATTAAATTTAATGTCAATAAATGCAAAGTAATGCACTGGAGAAAAGCAATTCTGACAACACAGGCACGACAATGGGCCTTAAAATAGCTGTTATTGTCCAGAGAAGAAATGCTGCATTCATCCCGGAGAGTTCACTTCCAACTTTTGCTCAGATCTCAGCAGCTGCCATTCAAGATTTAGGAGTTATGAGGGACAAAACAGAGAATAAAAAGATAAAGCACATATTTTCCACCTGCTAGGAACAGAGGGGTGAGCAACACAGATGGCATGGCATGCACAGATGAGGAAGAGATGATGCAGAGGGACAAAGAGATGCATACACCATCCCAAGACAAAACAGGGAATGGCTCCTCCTCAGTGCTCACAACCCAGACTGAATCTGCAGCCACTGGAAGCAGTGCTGTTGGAACCAACACCTTGTGGGAGTCCTTCCCGCAGGGCCAGCAGCAAAGCCTCCTGCTGTGGCATGGAGGGACCCAGAACAGCACTTAGCCAAGTGGGAGGGGAAGCTCAGTGCAAGCCCTCAAGCCAAGGGGAGGATTTATGGGTGCTTCTGTGCACCATGGGCATCAGACAGACCTCTCCTATGCCCCTGCCCCAGCACCGTCCCCAGCCCCCTTTTGTTCCTGCACTCTCGAGGCAGCAGTATTCAACAGACAGCATTCATTTATCTCACGGACCGGCTGGTTGTCTGTGTGCTCCGCTCACCAAATTATTGTCATTACATTATTTGGGGGGAATGAGGACTTAAACTCATTTACCCGGGCCTTTCAGAGCCTGCAAAGGAGTTCAAGTTCTTCACAGAGGCACACAAAAAAATCCGTCCACTGAAAGCTACAGGGAGCAGCAGAATTCAGTCTTAAGACTGACATGGAAATAGATTAATTTTTTTTCCCCCCATTTCATATTCTAATTACAATTCTTCTCCCCCTACTATTTTCTGTTCTCATTACAGTCTTAAAATTGCTCTGCAAATTCTGTACCTTATTCTGCTCTTCCTACCATCTTTGTCATGGAAATGAGAAACAGAATGTATAAGCACGAAAATATTGCCGAGATCAAAATTCTGCTTAACCCTTTCTTGTGTGACTCCAACAGGAGGCAAAAGCAGCACTACCAGCAGAGCACAAAGCAGACTGCTCTCCATCCATCCATCCATCCATCCATCCATCCATCCATCCATCCATCCATCTGTCCGTCCATCTATCTGTCCGTCCATCCATCCACCCACCCACCCACCCATCTGTCCTCCTCTCAGTCAAAGCAAAAGACGGTGCTTGGGGAAATGCTCAGATGTGCTCACACTTCCCTTGCACTGTGCACGGGGGAGGGGGTTGGGTTTTTTCCATCCTGTGAGGACAGATCCTGATCAAACGGCTGTGTTTGGCTGTAGCTGCCTGGTGTGCTGCTGGCTGGAGGGAGGCACACAGTGCTGCAGCATCCCCATGTCCCACGTGCATCACATCACATCCCATCCTCCTTGGAGCACAGAGCTGCTGTACAGCCCAACCAAACCCTTCCCATTTTCTCTCAAAACTTGGGAATAAGGAAATCCTTTGCCATGGGGACGCAGCCCTGCCTTCACCCCAAAGCACCCCATCCCACTGCTGACTGCACTCAGGGCCATTTAGACCGATGGAGCTGCACATCTCCAGCACCTACATCACATCCTCTCCGAAACCCAGCAACAAGCACACCCTGCATTGTTTATCAGCTTACGCAGGTGCTGGAGGTGTTTATCTGCAAAATAAACCCAGGGCCCTTGCTAAGCTTCTCCTGCAGCTGAATAATCCCGAGAGCTGTGAGTGCCTCTGCCATGTGCATCGATGGGGAGGGAGAGAGGGGAGTGAATGCAGCACGTTTCCTGGCACTGGGCTGCTATGTAGACAGTCTGAAACAAATACAGTAAGTGATAATGAGACTTAACTGCACCGCCTGCCCTGCTGCTAACACGTGTAATTCACAGGAAACGGGGAGAGGCAGAAAGCGTCCAAAGATCTGAAAGAAGCCGAGGAGGCTCTGTGCAAGGAGTGCTGCGAGTGTCAAAGGCATCTAGAAACACTGTTTTTTTGCAAGATAAAACCTCGGGCTGAGATAAAAATAGAGCTTCTACCTGTCTGCCTCTGCAACAGCAGCCAGTGCTGCTTTGCTGTGCAGGTCCTTATGGAGGTGCTGGTTTTGGAAGGGAAACAACAGCCCTGAAATGGCTAAGGAGGGGAGGGAGCAGTTGGGAAGAAAGCAGCCACAAGCCAGCACGTTTGTCTATCTCATTCACAGGAGGACTTTGCACCATGGGCAGGGGTGCTGTGATGCTCAGCCATGCCTGGGGATGAATGCAACCTGATCTGTCTGTAGGTGTCCCTGTTCATTGCAGGGAAGTTGGACTTAATGGCCCTTAAGGGACCTCTCCAACTCAAACGATCCCATGATTCTATGATTCTCTGCAGGCACCCGTGGGGGGCAGGTGAAACATCCATATCCTGCATGGGAAAGGTCTGGAAAGCACCTCTTTGTTTCTTCTCAACTGCAAAGCGAAATAAAAAATAATAAATGCACACTCAACTGCATGTTAAAGAGGGGGAGAAAGGGCAGAGGCTGCTGGGAGCTTTATCTCATAGGAGTGGGCATCGTGCTCCTGGTGCTTCCCACTGACAGCTGGGCAAGTTGAGTTCCTGCACCCAAATATCTCCCAGCTAACTCCTCTACCTCACAACATCGTGAGCGCTGCCGAACGGCCCTCCATCAAGTAAAATGGGAATTTCAATGGATTATTTCTAAAGCCACTGCTCTCTCAGCGGTGCAGACGCAGTCCGCACTCCTGCAGCCCAGCCCGAAGCTCAGCCCACGCCATCCACCTGCAGGGCTCAGCTCAGCACCTACACGCAGCCGTCCCCCAGCACTCCTGACCCGGATGGAGATAAAGAATCGATTTTCAAAGCAACCTTAGCAAGAATGGGAGCATTATGCAAAGCTGACCAAGCGGTGGGGGGAAAGCAATCACGGAGCCTGTGCTGCAGTCATTTGGAGAGGAATTTCCAGCAGGCAGATATTTGGCGCTGGTGACATCTCCCTCCCGCCGCTCTGCGCCCGGCGGTATGCAAATCTCCTGCAGCCGTGTGATTTATGACTTGCAAAAATGGGCTGACAAAGTACAGCTCATCTCACAACTCCAGCGTCGAAGAGCGCGCCTGGAGCGGGGCCGGGGGACCTGCTGTCACCCACCGGCCATGCCGGGTTCTTCGGCGGTAGAAGCAAAGGAGAAAACAGGATTCCCACCAGTGAAGGACGTCGCTGTGCGGTGTCCCTGTGGGATCAAGCAGATGGAGGCAGCAAGCCATACAGTCACAGAGTCACAGGGTCATTAAGGTTGGAAAAGACCCCTAAGACCATCTAGTCCAACTGTCCACCTATCGGCACCGTGCCCACTAACCCGTGTTCCTTAGTGCCTCATCTACGTGGCCCTTGAATGTCTCCAGGGATGGTGACTGCACCACCAATGTTCTCCAAGCACATCACTGGGGAAAACACCCCCAAAGCCTTAAAACCCTGACACTGAGGAAGAGCAGTTCCATACAGAGCTCAGTGCAAGGAGCGGCTCCAACACGACTCACCAACTCCCATTATTAACAAAAACCCAAAGCACCCCTCTCAGGCATTTCCCATTTCGGTTCTTTTTGTTGGAGACCCTTCCATTCAGCTTCTTAATCTTCCCCATGAATTGTACTGCTGTGTAACGCTTTCATTAGAACAAGGAGGCAATCCAGGCTCACTTGTTATAATGTACACCTGAGCACTGACAATCCCCTGTGCTGGAAGCTCACGGAAATTAAGGAAACTAATGAGAAAGAGGCACCTCTGATTATTATTCTGCGCCTGCCTTGCTGTAAGTAATTGACTTGAGTTATCATTACTATTATTACTACTATTATTATTATTACTATTATTAACCCTAACAAAAAGTTTAAAGCACGTTAATGAGAAAAAGAAGAAGCAGCTTTGCCCGACTAATTAATGGCTTAAATAAAAAATAAACAAAGGGAGTCTTCCCAATTTGAGCAAAGTCCTGCCTTTCTCCGAGCAGTTAAAAGCAGACTGACAGCTTTATAGATAGGAGAATGGGCGGATAAGATAAACACGCACAATACAAACTTGTCCAAAGCTTTTACAGTCTTTCTCTGCACCACTTCCAGCTCATTAAATTACAGTATTACTATAGATTTGCAGCAAAATTATCTTTTATCTTGGCTTCTTTTAAAGCTATTTGGCATTTGCTAGTATTTTCTATTATAAATCTAATTGCAGATTCCAAACAGACAAGGGCTCATTAAGCCTTAATTATGCACATGTTGTTTTCAACAAACATTTTCATTTGGACTGCTGTGAGCTGTAATTGTTCAGAAGGCACCGCAGCCTCTGAGCTGCACACTTGCTGGGGATGGCAAAAGCTGCTCTCAAGTGGGTCATGGTTGGGCTCAACGACCAACCTGCAGCCCGGGGTGCATGGGATGGGATGAGCCAGTCCTTTGGGAACGCTGCTGGTCCCAGTGCTGGGAGCTGAGGGGCTTTGCCACAGGGGGTTGGAACAAGGGTGGGGGGACAGTTTGGGATGGCACACTGGGCATGGTCACCCCTCGCAGAATCCCAGGTTGGTGGAGGTTGGAGGCACTCTGGGTCCCGCTGGTCCCACCCTGCCCCAGTAGGGCCATCCAGCACTGCTGCCCGGCACCACATCCTGGTGGCTTTGGTCCCTGTGCCAGCGCTGGGCACCCGCACAGCACAGCACTGCTTCCTGATGGGCAGTGGGAACCTCCTGCACAGACCTCACCATCCAGCCTTCCTCAAACCTCTGCAGAGGAGGGAAAACATCATTTTGATCAACAATTTCAGGTCAATTAATGATCAGGGCTCCAAAGGTAGGCGGGAGGCGTTGGATGCTGCTGGACCCAGGAGTTCCTGGCAGGTTTTAGATGGAAACACAGAAGTATTTGTGCAATCAGCATTGCAGCTTCTAGCCTAAAATCTGGCCCATGGGGCATCCAATGTACCATCTCTAGAGAAGAGAGATGACCAGGAAAGGACCGGTTATGTTAAGATACTAGTAACCTCCTTCGTCACATTTCTTTCTCTCCTCAGTGTAGGAGATGACAAATTTCCTGTGTCCCACAGACTCCTGTTGTGCTGCGAGCAGGAAAATGTGCCAGAGCAAGCAAGAAATGTTATGGCCTTGCCCTCAAAAAAGACAACTTTTCAAGCAGCAGTTTGACCTAGAAAGGCTTTCTAGGTCATTTTCACTTGGCATGTATATGGCTGA